>NC_140954.1:70443689-70873689 GCF_014529385.1 Adiantum capillus-veneris
GAGTAATAAAGATTTATTGGGATAACGGTCACTTCATTTTGCCACAAAAAACATCACAAGTGTATGATGTCTGAAGTGCCAAATGAGAGGTCAAAACTTACATCTGAGCTTAAATAAGTGTTTGTCATCACAAAATAAGCCTAGAGACCAAGTTTCATCAAATTTGGATCACTTTTGGCTCAGCTAACCTCCTCGAGAAGTTGCAAGCAACCAAACAGGAAAAGGACTGATAAACTGTCTAAAAGTGTCAGAATCACAAACTGAGACTTGGAGTGGTTAGAGTACATCATCAAGGAGACTCTACATGTAAAGTTTGGAGCAATTTTGAGTCAGGATACATTATATACGTATGAAGTCTCCAGGCACAGGTTGAGGCTAGACAGGAACTTTGACTAGTCGAACGGCTTCCTTTTGACCCTAGAATCCCAAATATAACTCCAAAACCAAGTTTGGACACCTGTAAGTGGACCAAAGCATGCATCTAGTGTTGACACTCTGAAATTGCCAGAATTGTCCTACAAGAAGTTTGAATGCAATAGAAGACTGTTTTGGCCATAACTTGAGCTCCCGATATCAGATTCAAAATTGTTTTTTATAAAAATGAAGCTCCAGATAGCTCTATAAGATTCAGTGTAATCCTTGAACAACAATGAAAGACCTTTTGGGAAAAGGTCTTTTACTGTTAGTCATAGTTCAAAAAACGTTGTTTAAGGCCTCAAAATTCATCCGGAAGTTGGGGTGTCTAAAAGTGACAATTTGAGAGAATTGTGAGGAAACGGTAACGGTTTTGGACATAGTTTCAACTTTTTCCTAACCAAATCACTAAACACATTGGTAAAGTCTTCTTACATCAAGCTAGAGCTATTAAGCCTAGATGTCATGTCTATTCTAGCTTCAAACTCAGCTTATACAATCTCCAGGATCCCAACAATAGAGGAGCATCCGCCCATAATGGATCTTCCAAACTTGCAGTTGATAAAGACCAATTTTGTTGAGAGAGTTTGGATGACAGATCATGAAAGTGAAGGACTATATAGCTACGTGATGACAATGCGGTCAGCCTTTATAGGTACTTAGAGCCATACCCAGAAGAGCTGACATATTACAAGCTCTTATATGTCTATACATATTGAGTCAACTGTCAATGGAAATCTATAGTTGTTGACAAGTATGGACAATAATATAGAGCTATAGAAAACAAAAATTCTCAAAATGCATTAGAAATAGGTAGATATTTGGCAATGAAGGACCACAAATACCTCACCAAACACAAGAATTTCTATGAGAATCCCAAAGAGGGAGCCACCTAGATTCTCTTCTAGAGTGATAACAAGTGATGAAATGATCAAAGAGATGGAAAACATGCCTCCTCAAGTGAATCCCCCCAATGGACCAATCTCCAACAGAACAACCAATCCCTTTGAAGAAAAACCTAAGCATAGTAGAAGGCCTGAAGCGAGAGAAGGATTGGGAAAGTCTATGGTTAGACTTGTAGACAATTGGTGAGTTAGACCATCAAATCCAAAAATGCATAAACAGGAAATACTCCAAAGATAAAGATCGGAGAGATCATTTAACGGCTTTCAGAAGAGAAATTAGAGCAGAGGAAGTTTTAGATTTTGTGACATAGTTTGCTGGATTCGGACTGACTCTGGAAGATGACGCAACTACATGGTTCGACTCAGTGGAAAGACGGGATTTTAAGACTCTAGACAATTTGTTTGAGCAATTCATCAGACACAGTCTCACAAATTCATAGCTCACAACACGGTCTCACAAATTTATAGATTCAAAGAGAAAGAGGGTGAATCAGTACATAAGGCAAAATTACGGCTCAAGAGATATGTCAAGTTTTATCCAAGAGTGGAACTACCTACACAGACACAAATGATGTTGATCTTTATTTTGGGAATGAGACATTCACATCTTCAAAAGGATCTAGATATAATAACAAGCTTGACGCTAAATGAATTGATAAAAAAAGCTCTTTATCTGGTGGATAACTGTGAGGAATATAAAGAAAAGGAATGTAAGAGTCAAGAGGACAACAAATTCTCTCAGCACTATGATTCATAGATGAGTGAGTCCATTGTGAAACCAGTGGCACCTATCGATCAAGAAAAGTTTATCGGCGATATGGTCAAGAGGTTAATTCCTCTTGTAAGGTCTGATCCGAGGGAGCCTAAGTGGTGCAAAAATGAAAGAAAATGAACAAACCATACGAGGAAAGAGTGTTACTACGACATGGAATATGCTAGGGAGAGGTATGTACAACCTATTCCAGTAGCACCTACTCCACCTAGATACGTTACGGGGAATGTGTCAGGACTAGTAGGAGTTTCTAGGCCACATCTTGTCTTAGGACAACAACCTCCACTGCCAAGTATTGGAATTCCTATGGACATGAGATACACACTGATGATGGAGCCATCCAGTAAACAAGCACTAGGACCGACAACAATGTGTTATAACAACGAAAGCGGGTACTGCCCTTCGAAGCGACAGAAGATGAGAGAAACAAATGGAATGGTGAGGCCAATACAACCTCCACCTCCTACGTTTAGACCTAAAGAAAGAAGGTAAGAGATGGAAGAAAGGACATTGCGGTTCATTGTGAATGGAGGCTTAGCTAGGTCAGAACCTGCTTACAACCAAGAGGAAATGCAAGAAGAAGCTCTTCAACCAGAGACAGATTGTCACAAAAGCTATGACAACCACTTGGCCAAACAATGTCCTTAGACGGATATCACTAAAGTGAATGCCTATTGTCTTGACTGTGGTGTCATTTTCTTGATTCCCGACTGTCCAAAAAATCCAAACCAAATCAGAAAGATCACAACGAATGTCTCAAGAATTGTTCAGCTATCCAGTAGCTCGAAAAATAAAAACAACGTGCTAGTTCAAGTAGTTACAAGAGCGGAAGCTCAAAAGGAATCTAATGAGAATTGAGAGATAGAGAAAATAAAAACTGACATGAGTCGAACCAAAAACCGACTCACCTAGTCAAAAAACCAAGAGCAAACAAAATAGTTAATAAGATAGAAAGGCTAGGATGAAAGAAGTAGGGAATGAGAGCAGAAATCCCTAGGTGCTGAGCTTACCCAAGCTAAAGAGAAGATAAGATAACATAAGGAAGGCTTTCACCTTCTCTTACACAAACGTCTCAACCTCCAAAAGAACCATCCATGGAAGAGAAACTGAGGAGTGCTAGTTCAAGAGGATCAGTATTGGTAGAGAAGTTTAATGAGCCATTAGACACCCTCCTAAAATCCTATGAAACACGGCTCAAAAATAACCAAACCCAAGAACAAAGGTGGATGACATATCCATATGCGGAGCTAGAAAAGCAAAGGCTTGAAATGTGCCTGCAAATGATTCAAATAGCCCAAGCTTTACTAGAATCTCCAAGTGGAAAACCTGAGGATGTGATCCTTGTCCCACCTATACAAAAAATCCCACCAAACCAAGAACAAAAAGAGCCAGATCCCAATCACGAGCATATGTCAAAGCTCAAGGACCCAACATTAGACCCAAGGATAGTATTGAATACCATGGATAAATCTTCCAAGGGATTTCACGTAGCTATACCTGAGGGTTGTAAAGAAATAGATGGTCTAGACAAATTGTGGAAACAAGTCAAAGATGTCAATAAAGCAAGTGAGTTAAGTAGACGAGTAAACCAGAAGTATGATGGAAGAGGAGTGTTTCTTCCACCAATAGAGGAAATTGAGACTGGATCTCAATGAATCTAGACGTGCAATCATATTGGGGAGACAAAGGATATGTATAGTCCATGGACACTCAACCCCATTCGCTAAGAACAATACCAAACTATACGAGAGAGCACAAGGCCAAGTCAAATGTTATTGCTGTCCCATCAGAGAGACTATCTTTCAACAAGGTCATCGATTCAAAAGGGCTGATAGATATTCTATCTATCCCAGTCAGTTGTACGATAACGTTAGCCAAGTTGCTCAAAGTAGAACAAACATGTGGAATACTGTGGGAAAATTCCTAAAGAAATTTGGTGTGAAAAACCCAATGACTCAAGTCAAGGAAGGGATCAAAGATCTTGAAATGCCTCAGCTAAACACTAGGTGAATGCCATTAATCAAGGTAGACGAGTATTATGAGGGAGAAAATGGGAACACCTCTCTTCATGTGGAACTCCAAGGTGTAAAAACAGTGGCATCCTTGACAATGGAGCTGGTGTTGCCATCGCAATAAAATAAAAGTAAAAAAATGAAAAAACTAGGAGTGAGGGCTACCATGATGAAACTCTAGCTTGTAGACGGACACACAAAAAGGCCCCTAAGACACCTTGAAAATTAGTTGTTACTTCTTGTGGCATTGAGTATGAGCATACCTTTGCTATTATTGACTTTGGCAAAAAGAACAACTATGAAATCATTCTAGAAAGACCATTCATGCGACAATTGAATATGGTCCAGGATTGGTGTTATGGCCATATCTAACTAAGACACATGAAAACACAACAAGGATAAACTTGAACGACCATAGCTACAAGGATGTGACAAGAACCCCTATAGAAGAGTTTGGCTCCGCTATTATAACAGGATCAAAACTTCCAGCATGGTTGGGCAAGCCTAAGGAACTATGGATGTGTGGAGCTTTGCAATGTGGTAGCTTGAAATGAGAGGAGTGTATTTTAGAAAGGGCAATTGAAGATACATGTTATACCCCAAAACCATTTCTTGAAGAAGCTTTAGAGCCACTTAAATGGGAACACATCTTGACTACTCTAGAAGTGTGTGCTATTCAAGACGGTCCAGCAACAAAGTTTTGTGATCAAAATGGCTATGATGTTGTTCCTTACCATGCAGTGAGTGTGATCTAGAAAAATGAAGAGAACCATGCATCAACAAAGTTCTCAAAATGAAGAGCAAACAAAGGAATATGGTGAATCAAGGGACAAAGAGAAAGACGAGTTCTATGAATCCAGAAAATACTTGGAGCTTCAAGAAGACGTCGACAATGGAAATCTGGACAACCCAATAGGTGACATAAACAATAATTTAACTAATGCACAATTTTATGATTGTCCATATCAAAGATCTACGAACCAATGTCACTGGTACAAGAATAAAGTGCATCAGAAGTGGGTTCCAAAATCCCCAATGGTGATGCAACCGCATCAAGCATCCTCATACGTGGCTCCTATACAAGAAGAAAAGACTCAACCAAGAAAAACACAGCCATGTCAATGGGCTAACAATGCTTTAATAAATTGGCTAGAAAAGCCCTTTTCGAAACAACAATCCAAGAGCGAACAGATAGTAACTTTCCATAACCAGCCAGAAAGTGCCAAAATTCAGCCTTGTTGAGCATAGTAGCGACATTGATGATTCTTATGACATTCCCTACCAGGAACTCAAGTCATCACTATCACTAGTAGCTTTTGTGACCACCATAAAATGCCAAAAGCAAAGAACAACAAGTTAGAGTCAAAAAAATTGACAAATTTGGATACCAAAGAGCCAGCTCGGCCAAAATGAGGTATGGATCAAGAAGAAGAAGATCTTTGATGAAAACTCACAAGACTCAACACCAAAATAAAAACAATCAAAGTGTGCAAGAATGGCTAAGAACATCACAAAGTTGCAAGCTTTCACAACTCAGATTCGGGTTCCAAAGAAGTTGATTCAAGAGCAAAGAGGTTAGGAGTTTATTTGGATTCCAAAATGGTTAAAGTATCAAAGCCCAAAGTCTGAAGCCCGTCCCCAACCAAGCGTACAAGGGCTGAAGCAAAGACCGCGACTGACTCACACAAAGACAAGGTGGATCCCAAAGAAGTCTCTTCAAACACAAACAAAACAAGGACAAGTATGGGTTCCCAAATGAGCACACTCAACGAGATAGCTAGTAATCACAAAGAAGTGGGTCCAAAAGGGAACCAGTAAATCTATTGTCACTGCACTGCCGCTTGAATTCTTTCAATTCCTTCTATGGTTACAGTACAGTTAAAAGAGAGCATGTCGCTCACTTCACCACTGCATGCTACCAAGGCTTATGAATTAGGAGATGAAGTGAATGCACAAAAATATCGGAATCAAAATGACCAAAGACAACCAAAGAGGAAGTCAAAATCTTTCTACAACCTTCGATTCAAATATCGTCACATTGCTTAGAATAGGAAGACTTGCTAGCAAATGCCAATAAGAAAATTGCTTATACCCACATCTTGCACATCATAAAATTTTTCCATGCATTGACTGTGTATGCATAATGGAGCTCCATTGCAAGGCATGCATTGGCACAATTTTTGAATGCCCAAGCACATCACATACCCTTGACGATACCCTATCGTCTAGGAGGACTCCAAATACGAGGGGGGAAGGCATTCTAAATGTAGACCTAATACTATGAATATAAGAGGGAAATGTTTTGTGAGTTGCATTTGAGGTTTTGCATTTTATTGTGATTCCATGTCTTTGGGGACTTGTCGTTTCCACGAAGGTTAGCCCACCATTGACAAGCAAACTTTTGGAAGTGTATAGCAACATGGTGTAGCTTGGAGGAATCTGTGAAGACCTCGTCTCCAAACGCCACATCAAATTGTTGGATGAAGGCCAATACTTTGTCGGTGGTACCAAAGGTGCCATCATAGGTGACAAAAGAGATACTCTTTTCTCCCTCTTTGAATTTCTTGAGCTTTTGGGACCTTGCCATGCAGGGTAAGTTTTGTAATGTCCTCTCCTCTTGTATTCTTTAGGAGAATAACTATTGCTTTCGTCCGAAGAGGAGTAAGTTGAAGAAGAAGGAGAAGAGGGTGACCTCTTTCTTGCCTTTTTCTTCCTTTTTTCTCTCTCTTCCCTTTTGGAATGACGAGGAGAAGGACTATGGGTTGACTGTTTCCTCTTGGGAGGAGTTGGCGACAGCCTAGATCGCCGTCTTCGTGGAGCCACATCTTCAGAGAAACTTAGGGATTTGCTTTTGTCTCGTTCTTTGGATTCCTCCTCTCTTATGGGAGAGAGTCTTCTTTTGGGAGTTTCATCAAGAGGCCTCCTAAACTTTCTTTCCTCTTGGAGAGGAAGGGAACTCCCATAAGCACGAAGTTTTTGGGTAACTTCCGCTTGCAAAGTAGGGTTGCCCATAGCTTGATGCAACTTAGGAACAAGATAATTGATAAACATGGGGAATTCATCATTAGCACCTTCATGTGCAAAATCAAAGTTATCAATGTTCATTCTACTCTCTTGGTTATTGTCAGCCATGCTAATTATACTTATGTGTTTACTTAGTGTATCCTTTGGCAATTCAAAACCTTAGTTGCTACTCTAGCCTTTGAAAATAAGCACTTAAGTATCTACACCCACGGCTTGAATTGGTTAATTATATAAAGTAGTGGAGTGGGTCTAACATAGCAGAATTGCCGAGGGATAGCTCCTTTTAGAATTCTTATGGCTCAATAATGGTAAAGTCATAGGCAAGTCTAAAAAGACTCCATTATTTAAGACCGAGGTGTGTGCGCCATATCCCACATAGTGGGCTCAACAAAATCGATAATAGATCTGAGTCTCACTTACCCTAATATAATTAACAAAATCAACCATTAATAGGCTACTTAAGGACCTCTCTTCTTAAGCAAGAAAAGAGAAACCAAATGCTCTGATACCAGTGTAGTGGAAATGGCCTATGAACTTTGAGAATAGCGGAATCAAGAGAATTATAGTGAGCATTTTTGTGAGATTACTTTGAGAACATAGAGGGTGAACTTAATTGATGGTAGCAACATGAACATAGTACTTAATTAACTTGGCATGAACAATACTTTTGCAAGAGAGAGAGTATTAGAGAACACGACAATAGTTGAGGATCGGATTTACTTGGAGCCAATCCCCCCTCCAAAAGGCGTTTGTATTATAGATTCTCCCATCAAGAGAGACTTGGTACAATAAAATCTTTGTGTTCCTTGTGACCTCAATGATGCTATGAAGATGGAAAGCTTCATGCATCACGAGCATAACATAAACTTTGCAAAAGAGGGTAGGGAAGAGGAAGAAGAATCATCCATATGAGAAAGAAATAGTTCCTCACTTATCATCACTCTTCTTACTTAGAATAGCATAATAGCATAGTAATGAAGATGAAGAAGATGGAAAGCTTAAGCATTGAAGCATGGCTCTTGGTTGGAATTGCATTCCATAGCCAAGAGTGTTGGTGTAGGCTCTCCACTTCTCCTCAAGCTTGGAGAAGGAGATGGAGCTCTTGCACTTTGCACTCCACACAATGAGAGAATGTATGTGTGTGTGTGTGTTTGTCTGTGAGTATACCCCCCTCTCATGCTTGGTCCACACCTCTCTCTCTCTCTCTCTCTCTCTCTCTCTCTCACGTAATATTTAATTATATCATTTGAGACATGTGTCCTCTTTTTTCTCTTTGAGAGAAAGAACTTAATTATTTATTTTTATGCATCTAAATTCTCCTTGGACCCCTTTAAAGCCTATCCAATAGGATTCAAGCACATCATGAGGGCCACATGTGGATAATTTATTGAACATGTGTCTTTTATGCTTCTTAAGTCATTTGGTTTGAATTGAATACTTCAAGCACTTAGTCAATCAAGCATGGAAACGTTGATGCTCTTGAGAGTTTATCTTGGAAATGAACTCTTCAAGAACCTTAGTCATTAAAACCTCAAGCTTTGGGCAAGGTTCCACAACCAATTTAAGCATCTTAGAACCTCATGCTTGGGTAGGATTCCCATCTCGAGGTTAGCCCTACCTTGCGTAAGGTCAAATAACTTTTTAACACTAACGTTTGGAGGTCTTTAATGACGCTAACCCTAAGGTCTTTTAAGCTCCATTAGATGCACGTTTCTCTTTGACAAACTACCTCTTTTTGGACCCCTTGAGATGTAACCATCTCTCCTCTTGGTCCCTTGTTGATGTAAATCTAGAAGCACTTATTGCACATTGCTCTTTGGTAGACTGTCTTCTTTTGGACCCCTATTGAGATGCAACCATTTCTCCTTTTGGTCCCTTGTTGAGATAGGTCTAGAAGCACATATCTATATCCTACCTCTTGTTCCCCTTTTATCTTCCATATTAAATGATCAATTTAATATGAGAAAAACATTTTAATGACATATAGGAAAATGACAAAACTTCATGAGGTATGCCTCGAAAGCCATATGCACAATGGGTAATGTCAAAGGTAAGAAAAGAATGTTGATCACCCTTTGACAACAATATGAGGCCAAAAATGACTGAGAATGGTCATAAAACTCTGACATGGTCTATCTACAAGGACAAAGAAAGTTGGTGATGCGACTAAACGAAAGCACCCATCAAGTCTAAAGTTGCCTATCAAACACTTCATGAACTACAAGGCCATATACAGGAAGTATACCTTTATACTGTAAATCTTCTATCTTGTATGTGATTTAATGAAGCCTAACAAACAAAAGGGACTAACAATACTGACAAGAATAAAAGGGACACAAATGATAGTTCGATCATCTATCACGATAAATGTCTGCAAGAGCAACCAAGGGCTAAGCTAGATTTTGGTCATCATCATTGGTTCTACATGTGTTTGGTAGCCAGAAGGTGCCACAGATACCCATTAGACGTTTTTGAGACTAAAACAAAAAAAAGTACCAAATACAAGTCCAAATCAAGCCAAACTTTGTTAGTAGGCTGTGAATAGAGAATACAAGCTAAGGGTGAAAAAAAGGGAAAAAAGAAGAAAAAAAGAATAAAAGTCTAACCCCTAGCCTGAGATGCAATTTTTCAACTCTGAAGCTATGATAGCCATCTTCATACATTGTACATCATGTGTATGAGTTTTGGGGGACAAATGGACAATGATAGCTCATAGATGGTCATCTATCGTTAATGATGTCGGATAATCCCTTTTTGAAGCAAGTTACTAACTTGGGGAATTACCTGGGGTGCTTTAATTAAGTCATGTATCAAGTAGAATCAGTATAATGATTTACACAGCACATAAATGCTAACAATGATAAATGCAACTTTGATCACCTTGATTGTTGGACATGGGTCTTGAACCTCAAATCAAAAAAATTATCTCCCAGATTCGGCATGACACACAGACTTTGTATTGGAGTGCAACTTGTCCTAAATAAGTTGAAGGTTTAGCCATACAATTTCTACAGATTCCTTACAAAATTGTCATTGGTTCACAAGATCTGAAAGCCAATCATTCAATTCTACAGATTTTAGAAGTTGTTTCTGAGAATAAGAAATACTCAAAATTGACAGATTTACAGGAGTGAGTGATGGATGGAACTTTATCTATCCATGGTGATAAGAGTCAAGATGAACGAGATTGGGTTCTTTTTGAATTTAGATCTGGCAATAGCCCACTAATGACAACAATAGATGTTGTAGCTCAGGGCTTGGATGTGAAGGACATAAAGATCATCATCAAACATGATGTGGCATAGTTCTTGTTGTGGTTTGACAAAAGTACAACTAGTGGAGCACAAAAGCAAGAGCGACAACAAAGATCACACCGACATTGACAATCAGATCATGTCAGGGACGACATGAATTCAAAGGGGGGCAGTGTTGACCCAGGGTCAACAATACGCCATAACTCAAGAAAGCCTTATTTTCAAAGAGTTATGAAATGATGCAGATTATGGTTATAAACATCATTTGTAATGAGTAGCTATTCTAGTTACAAAAGCCAGGGTGCAATGGCACTTCCAGATTGTAAATACAAAGCCATTTGACCCCTTGAACTCTATTTTAGGTTTAACTTATGGTAGCCTTAGTACATAAAGTACCTAGGTCATTTTGTAAAGAGAGCTTTATCATAATCAAAGTTGTGAGCTACCGTTGATTGTGTGTGAGAGAGAAAGAGAGAGAGCACGAGCTTCATCCTGGCGCTACTTCTTGATTGCTCATCGTATCAGAGATTTAACTGCACCATGGCGATAGGCTCGGCTACGCAACCACGCCAAGCATTCGTCGCAAAATGGAGCACACACACTAACACATCTACGAGCTATTTGCGGCCGTAAGTATATCAAATGATGTCTGTTTTCTACGTGCAAGTAGTCATTAGAATTGTGGTGACATAAGCTACGCATAGGTACTCATAGATTTCAATTTCAAACACTTTCAAAATGTTGAAATGTCGCTCTGTGTTCATACGCGTTCTTCGTAGATGGGTTTGGAGTGAAGCTTTTGAGTGTAGAGGCTTTGGGCTAGGTGTATCCTAGTGAGGGGATGGTGTTTTTTAAGTTTCATACGATTTTGGTATGATTTGGTGAGTTTCCTTCCGTTTGTGTGTATGTGGGTTGGGTGGTGTAGTTGAGAGCAGTGAGATTCTTGATTGTTGTTTAGTTGGTTTTCTAGAGTGTTGTATGTGTGGGATGATCTCAGGCTAACAAGCTAAAGAGATTGCCTCTGTGTGCCTATCGTGTCATCTGTGTTCTCAATTGACATTATGTTGATCTAGGTAGTGTTACATGCACTTTATAGGTGGTGTGATTCGCTCCCGCAACAGCTGTATAAGCTCACTTTGTATGACAAGTGTGGGCAAAATTTTTCAAATGAAGTTGTGGATTCTAAGGCTATTTCAAATGCAAAAGTTTGGCATGCATGTTTTGGGCATGTGAATTCTGTCAGTTTGCTACGTTTGTAGAAATCTGATATGGTTGCTTCTTTGCTGCCTCTTGAAGCACTTGCCAATTATGTTTGTGAAGTCTGTATTTTGGGTAAGATGCAACGTTAAAATTTTCCAAAGGATGGTTCAATTATTGCCACATGCAGATTGCAACTTGTGCATAGTGATGTTTGTGGGCCCATGCAAACTCCATCCTTGGGCAATTTCCTTTACTTCGTGACTTTCATAGATGATTACTCTAGGCATGCATGGGTGTATCCGTTTAAGGTGAAGTCCGAAGTGTTTTTGGGCTTCAAACAATTTCTTGCTATGACTGAAAGTGTCTCAAAATGTACTATTGGCACTGTCTGTTGCATTTTTGGCTAGTCATGGGATAAAACACCAATATATAGTGCCTTCTACGCCTCAGTGTTGCTGAAAGGAAAAACATGTCACTTACGAAAATGGCACAATGTATGGTCAAAAGTCAAGCTTTGTCGTATTCGTTTTGTCGTATGCCACTTATGTACTTAACAGGTGTCCTACAAAATCTTTGCAATCTATGACTCCATATGAAGGATGGCATGATAGAAAGCCTTCTATTGAGCACATGTGTGTTTTTGGCTGTTTGGCATATGCTTTGGTGCCACAAACGAAGTGCAAAAAATTGGATAATAAGGCTGTCAAATGTAATTTTGTTGGTTATAGTGCTGAAAGCAAAGGTTACAGGTTGTATCATTTGCAAGCAAAGTGTATCTTGGTTTCATGGGATGTTGTGTTTGTGGAAGATTCTGCTCAGCCCTTGCTCTCATGTACTAGAGAAAATAATGTAATTTATTGTCTCTAGTACATTTATGGCACTTTGTTGCCTCTTTTTAGTGGTGGAAGTTTGAATGTGAATTCCAATGAGGAAAATGTACAGTCTATGGGGCTTTCTGAAAATGTTGCAGATCAGCCTATTATTGATGCAGATGTACATGATGTACTTGATGAGGAAAGGGCTGAGAATGAGCAAGCTAGAGGTATGCCTAAATGGCTGGTGCATACTTTGCATGATAGTAAATTAGATGCACCTTTGTCTAGTCGTACTTGTTCAGGTTCTTATCATGCATCTTATGCATCAGATTGTTATGATTTTGTTGTGTCTAGTTTATGTGATATTAAGGAACCTCTATCTTTTGATGAAGCATAGGATTTAGAAAATTGGATGGATGCCATGCAATCAAAATATGATGTGCTTATAGAAAATGACACATGGACTTTATGTGACCTGCCTCCTGGAAAAAAGGCCATTGGTACGAAGTGGGTTTACAAGTTGAAACGCAAGTCGGATGGTGAGATCAATCGCTACAAGGCTCGACTTGTTGCAAAGGGTTATGCACAACAAAAATGTATAGATTATGAAGAGACTTTTGCTCCCACTTTTTGTATGACTACTGTGCATTTTCCATGCGCATTTGGCATCTCATTTTGGTTGGGATGTACATCAGTCATATATTGTTACTGCATTCTTGAATGGTGACATATTTGAGGAAGTTTGTGTAATGCAACCTCATGGTTTTGTCATTAAAGGGCAATAAGAGAAAGTGTGAAAATGCAAGAAAGCTTTGTATGGGTTGAAGCAATCTTCTTGTGCTTGGTATGAAAAGGATGACACTCATTTGGTCAAACGAGGCTTTCGTAATAGTCCAATAGAAAGCACATTGTATGTAAAGCGTGAGGGTGATGTACTTCTCATTGTGGTTTTCTATGTGGATGATTTGCTGATCACTGGACCAAATGAGAGACATATTGCTAAGTTTAAGGCTGATTTGAATGCTACTTTCAAGATGAAAGATTTGGGGTTGTTGCAACATTTCTTGGGCATACAAATTAGGTAGTGTGATGGTGGTATTGCCTTGTGTCAAACAAGTTACATAGAGACATTGCTATGTAAGTTTGAACTTGAGGATTGCAAACCTATTGCCACTCCCATGGAAACACACTGGAAATTGAGACTTTGTGATTCTGGTGATCCTGTCGATTTCACTCTTTACCAAAATGCTATTGGCTACCTTATTTATGTATGCAACACGAGGTGGATATTGAGTTTGCAGTCTCACAAGTCAGCATTTATGCATAGCCTGGTCTAAGCATTGGCAGGCTGTCAAGAGGATTTTTTGATACTTGAGTCGCACTTTACATCTTGGCTTGTTTTATCCCAAGGGGGGATCATTGCCACTAGATTTACATGCTTTTTTGGACTCAGATTGGGCTAGTTGTTTTGACACGCGAGTGTCCACGAGTGGTTTTTGTTTCATGCTCGACAGTTCATGCATATCATGGTTGAGAAAGAAGCAACCTATTGTGGCCACTTCTAGTTGTGAGGCTGAGTACAATGCAGTCTTCACAACTAGGATTGAGTGTGTATGGCTCAGATGCCTTATGTCTGATTTGGGTGTTGGATAGGACACTCCCAACACTATCTCCACTGACAGTCAGAGTTCATTGGCAATTGCGAGGAACCCAATTTTTCATGCTCGCACAAAGCACATTGAGGTGCATTACCACTATGTCAAGGAGAGGCTCTCAGTAGGAGAGATCAGCTTAGCTTATGTGCCAACATAGGAAAACCTTGCAGATCTTTTCACAAAGGCATTGTCTCGTGAGAAATTTGAAGCTTTCCGCAAAGCTTTGGGCTTACTCCCCTTGTGGAATGATCATGGCACTTCCCTATACTCTAGGTGTCAGCTCTCATTTACCGCATCACTCCCAGGGGGGATTTGTTACCATATACATGTGGTAGTGATGTGCGTGAACACACTTAGGACCATCGGGGCAATTTTTCCCTCACTAGGAGGTTTTTCCCCCGGTGCATTGTATATACGCCCATCACTCTAGGGCTATCTCATCTTTCCATTGCACACTAATAAGGAATATACTCTTTGTTGTGTGCCTTGAGCTTCCTTCATCTTCTCCAAGCTGTGTGTGTTTTCTTGCAACCCTAATTCCAATAGTTGAACAACGCAAGAAGCACTAGCATGACAACGAGATCAAGGTCAGAGAGTTCAAACAAGGAGACTTGGTGCTCTTGTACCAATCTAGGCTGGGCCTAGAAACCCAATCTCAAAATAGCTTGTTCAAGACCTTATGAGGTTGATTGGGTCTTCTCGAATGGCATAGTATAGCTAAGGGATTTATTAGAATTATTATTGTTTGGGTCTATAATGGTGCTAATATCAAATCGTATTATGTTAGGTCAAATGTAGCATCATCAACACCAGTTCCAGAGAGTAGTACGGACTCGAAAGAAGAACCTTTGAACTTGCTTCAGAATGTCAAATATTAGCCATTGGAAATATTTCAAAATTCAAAGAAAGGGGGGTAGGAAATGTAAACGATGGGAACAATCCCTAGGTTGGAATTTTGATTGACAATTGAGCTAGTAATTACTAAACCAATTGCTTTGTTCATTATACAATGGACAATCAGTTAGAGACCTAGTTTGACAACTATAAATAGGGGCCATTACTTCATTTGATGAAGGGATTTAGGGAATGCTTTTGGGGAATTTGTTGGAGTTGTCTTGAGAGTTTTTAAGTGACACTATTGTGTTGTGCTCTTGTACTCTTTTGCCTATAAGCTTAGAGAAATCCTTTGGCTCTCAATGTACTTTGTCCAGTTGTACTCGTTTAATTGAATACAATCCAATTCCAGTTTCAATTCTAGTATATGTGTCATTTCCATTTTAGTTGCTATTTCTAGTATCGTTGTCTCCCTGATCTGTCGTCTGAAGTTTGAAGTCCGAATTGATAACTAACTCTTAACCCAACACTGGAAGCGCTGTCTGAAGAGACCCGCTCATTCCACACATATAGACGAGGCTCACCTAAAGGGTGTTTAAATTCCTTGTACTAATGTGGGCCTTAATATCACATGATTATGGATCTTAACAAATCCTCCTACCCTTCTAGCTCTAAAATCAGCTAAAACCCATGAATTTCTTTGGCATATTTGGAGGGAATCTATAAATTGCAAAAGAAAATTAGTGTACATATCGCCATCAAAGCCAGATATGGCTTGCCTACCTTCAGAGTCTTCTTGCATCTCCCTCTACATAGCTCATCCCCTTCCACCCTCCCTATCTCTCTCTTCCAGGTGGGCCAAGGATGCGACTGAATACACAAAGGTATCTACCGCCCATCCCCCCCCCAAGAGGCTTGGTCCCACCTTCCTTGACGATACTCAAAACACAATGGTTGTAGCCCATCACTGCTACGCTTTCCCATTGCGCCTCACATCTCTAGAGACTCTGTGTGTGTGTGGCAATGTTCATTGAAAACCGACCTTTAGTCTATTTTCGAAAGACAAAATTTGAAAATTCCTGGCTAGTGTGGAGGGTCACCTTGATGGAAATCGCCTTTGTTTGGAGGATTTTAGTGTAAAAATTGATAAAGACCCTAAAATTTTCACTAAAATCCGAGAGATCTCCAATACGTTCTTTTTTTCTTCATTGATTGCTAAATTCTTTTTGGTGAACACTGCTCCTAGGTTTGCCATGCAGCAACACCATCACAAGGCAATAATCGATCTTCTCTTTCTCTCTGACAACCCATCCTGATGCACAGGCAAAATATCTCTCTCTCTCTCTCTCTCTCTCTCTCTCTCTCTCTCGTGCTTCTCGTGATGTACGACAACTCTCTCTCTCCTTCCTTGTGCCCTCCACGTAGCATCTCCCCCTTTTTTGCTCTCAAAGCTATCGCGCATCCGCGTTGATTCCCCTCATCGAAGCACGTCAAAAGAAAAATGCCACACCTAGGCCTATTCCTTCGTTTCATACGGTTGCATATCTTGAGAATTAAGTAACAAATGTTATCATTTGGGTTCGTGTAAAGATTATACTTCATAGACAAATTGCAGAGGATATATTGATGGGGAGGATGCACTCATGGGCATGAGGACTACATGGGCTGCCTAGTTGGCCTTTGTGGAGGGCCATCGATATTTTTGAACTTAGGAGATGAAGACCCATAAATTTGGAAGGCCCCCTTACGAGGACCCCATAAAAGCACTTCCGAGTAACAAAGAGAAATAAACATGTCCATTGTCTATGTTTGGCTCTGTGTGCGTGCAATAGAAAAAAAGAAGCTAGTGAATTCTAAATGAGAAGACGGTTGAAGCACCCTCCACGTATTTGGGAGGTCTACGAGGCAACCTTTTATCTTATGAGGTCCCTCCACAAGCACCTTCAGAGGGCCTCAACCTATGAGGGATCTCTCTAAGCATATTGTATGCTCATTCCTTTTGTGATACCGTAGGGACTCACATGCCCCTTTTGTAGTGCGTTAGAAGAAACATTGGCCGAGCAAGAGCGGATTCGCAAAGGTTGGAGTTGACTCGAGTCAGCTAACGATGTCTAGCATTCGCACGGGCTGTAGTCAAGTAGCGTTGAGCAAGGTACTAGGAAATACCACTCTGTTGAAAACGACAAAGTAGCCATTTCAAATTCTCATTAATCGGTGGTGCAAGCAAGGGCCTACCTTCCCACAAGGCTCGCATTCAAGAAGACGGTGCAAGCAGAGGCCTACCTTTCGACAAAGGCCTGCTAAGAACTAGCAAGCAATGGATGGACCTACCACGTGGCACAACTCTAGTCCATGCAAATGCTCACCCTCTCTGTAGCAATGTTGGTAGCAAAGTTCCGTTGGAGTATGCAAGATGGACAAAAGCGTCTGCCTTCGGTTTCTGGGTGCATAGTGCTAGTCGTTCTTCTTGTATACTTTTTGGTGTATGAGGGGAGCGGCTGGGCGTGCCGTACCCGACTCCGAAAACAAAACAAATTATGCAAGATGGGGGTAGCACCCCCGTGTGTGCAGACACTCCCTAACCATGAATGCAATAGACTTCAACAATGAATTTGCATGTGCGTAAAGAGAGATAGATGTAGCTATACGCTTGTGCTATACTCCCTCTCCCACTTGATGTGTGTGGAGGGTGTTATGCTTTACCCACAAGTAGGGGAACTAGAAAGGATATGTGCATGGAAAGATAGGATAGAGTAAAGAGTAGTTGCTTCTGTTGAAACCCTTCCTCCCCTCCTCTCCCTTTCTTTCTCTCTACTTAATGGGATGTTCTCTCTCTCTCTCTCTCTCTCTCTCTCTCTCTCTCTTAAGTATCTACCCTTGGTTGTTGAGCAATGAATCAGCCCTCAATATTACTTCATGGAGTGCTCCTTGCTTACATCAGAGAAGCCGATGAGCTCGTCTGCGAGCATAGGCGATCCACGCCCAAATTTCTTCGCAAAGTAACGTCACACTCACCATAATTTTTGTTTCATTCTTTTCTTGTGCTCAGTTGGAAATTTAACATTTATGCACTATATGGTTATGCTTTGCGTTGTGTTTGTGTGTACATGCTTGGTAGACCAATGGAAACTCATTTTGCATGTTCGTGGTTTGCGTGCATGTGTGACAATCAAAGTAGTAACACCCACCCACGGAATGCACACATTGCAATCCCTAGTGTGGAGAACTCTGTGTTGATAGCCATCATTGCTTGTCACTTACCCCGTGTTGGATGATGCATGGAGGGAATGCTTAAGCGAAGTTAGCTTAACATGCCAAGATTAGCAATTGAATGGCATGTGCCTGGGTTAGAACCCATTGGGGCACTCTACAAGAGTGAAGCCTCAAAGAAACTAGCATAGATGTGGTATTGTGATGTCCAATGCTTAACAAGGTGAGGAATCACAAAGACTTGCAAAATAAGGGGAGATGAGAGTTATCGGGAGTAGATCATAATGAGTGCTTAACATCACATGTCTTTTTTGTTTTGTTTTAATATAAAGAATGTGTGGCCCGTTCTATGGATAGGGGGAGGGAGGGAGCTCGGAGCTCGGACGGAGAGAGAGAGAGAGAGAGAGAGAGAGAGAGAGAGAGAGAGAGAGACCCTTTTCTTGGCATCCAATCCACCACTAGCTCCACATGTCATGACCTTCCTCTCTTTCTTTCTTTGCTGATCCCCCTCAAACTAAAAAAGAAAGCACCCTCAGCTCCCCTCAGCACTAAAGGGCATGAGAGAAAAGAGATGGGATCCGCGGTGGGGGTCCAAAGGGGGAATCTCGAGGCGGATGGATGGCAGAAAAAAATGGGCGTCGATAGCAGGCTCGGAGACTCGAACCTGCGCGACCGCCATGAGAGCCCAATGCTTTAACCGCTACACCCGCGACGGGGAAGTTGACATATGGACAAACCAAATAATAATAAATAAACTCGGACATCCCCCCCTGCTTGTCCAAGTTTACCTTTTCGTGTCCTAGTTTACCTCGACATCCTATGGTTGCGCACGTCTCGATCGTCGTGTCTTGACTTCACTATCGTGGATCCCACTGCTTGAGCTTCAAAAATTTCCCGTGCCCTTTAGTGTTGAGGCTCAGCTCCCCCACCTATCTACACCCTACGTGCACCTACCTCTAGTTTTGGGTCCATCACACCATGTGCTTAGAGCCCACCACTGCCCTCACTTTTGAAGTATTCACTTTTCCAATTCAACAAACTCTTAATTAATGAAATACTCACATTCCCACAATCGAGCAAACTTTTAACTTTTAGCTTGTCTTTTGGATCTAAATATTATTAGTATTAGTACGATCGACAAGCTTCTCTCTCTCTCTCTCTCTCTCTCTCTCTCTCTCTCTCTCTCTCTCTCTCTCTGTGTGTGTGTGTGTGTGTGTATGTGTGTGTGTGCGCGATCGTTGTATACCCAGAGATTGGAGGTCACACCGTCGGATGAAGGTGTTGCTACCACATGTCAGAGGAGCCCCGACGGGCTTCTCTGTGTGTGTGTGTGTGTGTGCACGATCGTTGTGTGCCCAGAGACTGGAGGTCACACCGTCGGATGAAGGTGTTGCTATCACATGTCAGAGGGGCCCCGAAATCCCTCCCCCCTTTTTTATAATAGTATAGATTAAGTGGATCTTTCACGATCCCTCTCTCTTTTTCTTTGCCTTACTTGACTTGATCTTCACTCCCTCTCCTTATGCCACATGATAGATCTAGCCTCCAAGGTGCATTAAAGATAGCATCGAATTAGTCACATTGTATTGTCCATGATACACGCATGATCACAACAAACGCCTTATATATCGAGAAGGGCCCCACTCAAACAATAAGTTGAAAAGCTCACATTGGCATCGTAAAGCAAAATGTAATTTTAAAAAATAAAGTAAAATAAAGAGACCTATTAACAAAGAAAACAAAAAAAAATTAATGGTTTTATAAGCAAGCCAAAACGGTTTGATAAGTAAAACGGTCTTCTTTGGGGGAGGGGAAGGGCGAAGCTTTGGCGTTAGCTCAATCCAATCTATGTTCTTCATGGAGCCGTTTTGGAGCAAAGTATGATTTTATCATAAGTTCTATCCGTAAGCGACTGCAGCGTGTCCTCATGTCTTGACAGTTTGTGTGAAGTTGCAAGGCCTTAATGTGCTCAAATGACCCTCGTCACTATATGGCACGGCTCCAGTCAGGGGGGATCTATGATGGGAAAGAGAAGCGAAAATCGCAATGCAATCTCAGTCGTCCGTCGACTCGGTGAACTACTGGGGGCAAAAATGGCACCCTGAGTTCATCCCCCTAGTTCACTCGCTTCGCGGGGTATGGGTCGGAATCCGAGACCTCTTTGTTGCCACACAAATGCCCTACCACCACGCTAGCGCGTGTCGCTATCCATGTTGGCATGGCATGTGATCACACCCTAGTTTACCCGCCCCTAGTTCACCCTTAGTTCACCCCCAGTTCACCCACCCCTAGTTCACCCCAAGTTCACTGTATGATCCGATGGCTAAGATTAAAGCCGCCTCACCCCCCCAAATTTGGGCCCTAGATCCCCTCTGAACCTAGAGCCATGCCATATAGTGACCAGGTCAAAAACTCTCTCTCTCTCTCTCTCTCTCTCTCTCTCTCTCTCTATATATATATATATATATATATATATATATATATATATATATATATATATATATATATATATATATATATATATATATATATATATGTGTGTGTGTGTGTGTGTGTGTGTGTGTATGTGTGTGTGTGTGGTGGGGGGGGGCGGGGTTGTAACACATCGCTCACCTATAGCCTCTAGCAAAAATTTAACGTAAGAACTTTTCATTCATCCGTTGGATTTGTTTGATAGCTATTGGCTTGCTATCTAGCTCAAAGATCTCTGTCGCATCTATTCTTTATCTCCTCTCAAACCTCATATACTTTCTCCCAATCCATCTATTCTTACTCCTATGAGGGAAAAAGTGTCTGGGTGGTCCTAAGTGTCTTCATGGTTACATTAAAGATCTCTATGGCATCTATTCTTTATCTGCTTCCAAACCTCATATACTTTCACCCAATCCATCTGTTCTTACTCCTACTGAGGGAAAAAGTGCCTCGGTGGTCCTAAGTGTCTTCATGGTTACATTAAACTAGATCTCAAAGATCTCTATGGCATCTATTCTTTATCTGCTTCCAAACCTCATATACTTTCTCCCAATACATCTGTTCTTACTCCTACTGACGAAAAAAGTGCCTCGGTGGTCCTAAGTGTCTTCATGGTTACGTTAAACTAGATCTCAAAGATCTCTGTGGCATCTATTCTTTATCTGCTCCCAAACCTCATATACTTTCTCCCAATCCATCTATTCTTACTCCTACTGAGGGAAAAAGTGCCTCGGTGGTCCTAAGTGTCGTCATGGTTACGATCTATGGGGCATCTATTCTTTATCTGCTCCCAAACCTCATATACATTCTCCTAATCCATCTATTCTTACTCCTATTGAGGGAAAAAGTGCCTCGGTGCTCCTAAGTGTCTTCATGGTTACATTAAACTAGATCTCTGTGGCATCTATTCTTTATCTGCTCCCTGAAGGAGTACGAGCGGAAGTGCGACGCGAGAGAGAGTGTGAGAAGAAGCGCACGACGATATGGTGAACTCGCTCTACTGTAATGTGTAGAGCATAGTGAGTTCTTATTAGGTTTTTACAAAAGAATATGTGTACATACCTGGCGGCCCGCCCACTTACCTGGGCGACCACATTGGGCTTTATACCCCAACAACCTCCCACTTAAAGTCCAATGTGGTACTTTAAGTGTGAGAGAAGCTACTATACAAGCTAATATACAAAAGATGTAGAGAAGTGATGTACTACCCTACACCTATCTGCTTGCAAAAATGTGCAAAGCTCTCTGAGGGAAGTCCTTTTGTAAGTAGATCAGCAGGATTTTCTATGGTGTGAACTTTGACAAGCTGAAGTTGCTTATCCTCGAGCATTTCCCTGATGAAATGATACTTCACATCCACATGCTTTGTCTTTGAGTGATAAACTGGATTGCGAGCCAATTGTATAGCACTTTGACTATCACAATATAACACAGGCATCTCTTCTTTGATTCCCAAATCTGTTACTAGTCGATTAAGCCAAATTGATTCTTTGCATGCCTCTGATGCTGCAATATATTCAGCCTCTGTAGTAGACTGAGTAACACAATCTTGTAATCTAGAACGCCATGATACTGCTCCACCAGCCAATGTAAAGACATACCCTGACGTAGACCTTCGGTTGTCTAAGTCACCTGCATAATCTGAGTCTGTAAAACCCTTTACACTTAGCTCCTGACTCCCATAGCATATACGCATACTCTTTGTAGCTTTCAGGTATCTCAATATTCCTTTCACTGCCTCCCAATGTTTCTTGCCTGGGTTTGACATGTATCGACTTACTACTCCCACTGCAAATGCAATGTCTGGGCGAGTAGCAATCATTGCATACATCAAACTACCCACTGCAGACGCATATGGAATCTTATCCATTTCAGCCTGTTCTTCCTCAGACACAGGACAATCTTGTTTGCTAAGTTTCACATATGGTGGCAATGGAACACTCAGTGCCTTTCCCTTCTCCATATTGAAACGTTGCAAAACCTTGTCAATATACTCTGTTTGAGATAACCAAATCAACTTCTTTGATCTGTCTCTCTCAATGCGCATACCAAGTATATGACTTGCCTCACCCATGTCTTTCATGTCAAACGATTTTTCCATCTTTGACTTCAAAGCTGAAATTTCTTCCAAGTGCTTGCCAGCAATCAACATGTCATCCACATACAAAATAAGGATCAGCCAACTGCCATCCTTAGCCTTCTTTGTATATAGACAGTAATCGAACTCACTACGTTTGTAGCCTTGAGAAAGCATAAACTTGTGGAATTTATGTTACCATGCCCTCGGTGATTGTTTTAAGCCATAAAGACTCTTTAACAACTGGCATACCCAATCTTCCTTGCCTTTCTCAACAAACCCTTCTGGCTGCTGCATGTAAATTTCCACATCTAAATCACCATGCAAGAACGCTGTCTTGACATCCATTTGGTGCAACACCAAATCTAATATGGCAACCAATGCAAGAAAGCATCTCAATGTAGTCATCTTGACCACCGGAGAGAAGACTTCATCAAAGTCAATGCCTTGTTCTTGCTTAAAGCCCTTGGCAACAAGCCTTGCTTTGTACTTTGGCTAACTATCATGAGCGGTGATCTTATACCTGTAAACCCATTTACAAGGTAGAGCCTTTTTGCCCCGTGGTAATTTAACTAGATTCCATGTCTGGTTTTTATGCAGAGGTGTCATCTCTGACTGCATGGCCACTTGCCAATTCCCAGAGTCCTTCATTTGCACTGCTTCCTTGTAACATGAAGGCTCATTGCAATCAGTCAACATGACATAGTTCATAGATGGAACAAACCTATCAGGAGGTCGCGTGACACGTCCAGATCTACGCACAATAGGTGGCTCAGGCTCAGCCACAACCTGTGGTTCCACTCTATCTTGTCCTTGCTCCTCTTGAGCCCTGACATTTTGTCTTGCACGTGCAGGTCCATCTTCTTGGAAGACAACTCTTCTAATCTCCTCAACCCTCTCTGGTTTAGAATGATATTTGGATTCATTAAAGTGAACATCATTGCTGCGGACAACCTCTCTGGATTCGGGATCCCAAAGTCTGTACCCCATCTCACCAGAATTACCATAGCCTAGAAAGATGCACTTTCTACTCTTTGGCTCAAGTTTGTTCCTAAATTCTTTTGGAACGTGAGTATATGCCTCACAGCCAAAGACTCTGAGATGCTTGTATGAGGGCATTTTGCCTGACCATACCATGTCTGGCACTGAATCCTTCTGCAAAACCTTGCTAGGAGATCTATTTACAAGATGAACAGCTGTTGATACAGCTTCAACCCAAAACCCATTTGGCAGCTGTGCATTAGACAACATACTTCTGACCTTCTCTTGTATGGTCCTATTCATCCTCTTAGCAACACCATTTTGAGGAGGATTGTAAGGAGCAGTAAGTTCACGTTTTATACCTTTTGACTCACAAAAGTCCTGAAAGGCCTTTGAAACATACTCTCCACCATTGTCAGTGCGTAAGCATTTAAGCTTCTTGCCACTCTGATTCTCCACAAGTGTCACAAACGTTTTGAAAACACTAAACGCTTCATCCTTGTGCTTGAGAAAGTAAACCCATACTTTCCTCGAGTAATCATCTATAAATGTCATAAAGTAAGACGCTCCCCCTAGAGATAGGTTAGGCATAGGTCCACACAAATCACTATGAACAAGTGCCAACTGTGTATCTCTTCTACTGCTTCTATGCTTATGTGGCTGCTGTGTTTGCTTACCATACAGACAATGTTCACAGAATTCAAAATCATTAAATGAAAAGCCAGGCAAATAACCAGAACGAGACAAGATTTCCATTCCCTTCTTGGACATATGTCCTAACCGGCTATGCCACAAAGAAACGTTCGGCTGCTCGGTTACATTGATTACATTTTTAGAGACATTTGATACATAAATCATGTAAAGTCCTTCAGACTTTACTCCATGTGCTACTGTCATAGATCCCTTGGATATCTTCCACATGTTCTGTCCAAAAGTGGTGACGTAGCCAGCATCATCAAGTAAACCTGTGCTGATCAAGCTCTTTGTAATTGCGGGAACATGTCTCACATTCGTTAGCGTGAAAGAAGAACCATTCTGAAACTTCAATTGAACATCTCCAACACCTAAGATCTCACATGTGTGCCCATTGCCTAGCCGAACATGATCTTTAGTGGTCACATAAGTTGTAAACCACTCCTTGTTTGGAGACACATGAAGTGATGCCCCTGAGTCTATAATCCAGTCACTCAGTGCATTTCCATCAGATGCTGTAAGAAGAGCTGAGTCCATTGTATTCTTCAAGAAGTAGATGTCTCCTGACACTAGACTGTCATCCTCTGCAACAGTGTTTGTCACATTTATTTCTTGAATCTTCACTGAGGACTTGTTCTTCTCACCACGGTCTTCAGCTTTCTCTTTGCCTTTTTCTGCTTTCCATTCTCTGTAGTCTCTTTTCATGTGACCCTTCTTGCCACAATGGTAGCATTCTATGTCACTCTTGCCTTTAGCACTGCGGGACTTGCTATGAGACTGATTCCTCTTTCCACCTTTGTACTTTTCTTTGGTCCTTCCCCTGACAACTAAGGCTATTCCTTTGCCTTTGTCCATTGTCTTTCTATTGGTTTCTTCAGTAAGCAGACTTTCTTCTACACCTGCTATGTTCAAACCATCTGGAGGTGCAGAATTACTCAAAGTTGTGCGAAAAGTGTCCCAACTTTCCGGCAATGTGATCAACAGGAACATAGCTCTAACAGGCTCATCAAACTTGACACCTTGAGCTGACAACTGACTATAGATTGTGTTGAATTCATTTAGATGATTGGACATAGGTGTCCCTTCTTTCATCTTCAAGTCAACAAGCTTCTTAAGCCAGTATACCTGTGAAGCTGCACTCTGCTTCTCATAAAGATCACTCAGCTTTAACCATGCTTGATAAGCCGACATCTCGTCTGCTACATTGAAGTAAATGCTTTCTACCAAAGTCAGCATAATGGTAGAAAGTGCCAATTCATCCGTTTCGCTCCATTCATCTTCGTCGATATCTTCTGGTTTTATCCCTTTGAGCTTTATAGGTTTTATCTGCTTCTTTTGTACCAACACGTGCCAAATCTGCTTCTTCCACAATGGGAAATTGGTTCCATCCATCTTCTTGATATTGTAAAGAGCAGTGTCCTGTGATCCAGCCATAGCTACGCTTCATAGTGGTTTACTTTCCTGGGAAAAATTCGGCAGAGTTTCTCCTGTAAACTGACCTCTGAACCAATATCAACCTGTCAAATGAACCAAAAAAGCTTCGGATTCTGCATAAATTTCGGCAGAGTCTCCTTTGTAAAATGGCTCTGGTGTACTCAAAAACAGACCAAAAAACAGCTCAAAAACACTGTCTCTTTGACACTGTAAGCTGCGGGTAAACCTGTCCTGCACCTGTACTATCTCTGACTGTCCTGTCACTGTCAACGGCAGTAAAGCAAAGATGCAATCCCAACTGTCTAACTCACAGTCAATACATCCTAGCTGCCTATCTAAGGGTGCTCGAGGGATCGCTCCAAGACCTGTATCACTGAAAGGATCTCAACATTCGAGAATCCCCCAGCTCAATAAAACCTCACTCGACCCTCAACAAAGGCTGCAGTAAATCTGACAGTACATAGACTTCCCACAGAGTCATACATCCACAAATTTCCCACTGTATGCTGTAACCGCTGCGGCGGTTGTTTGCTGCGTGACTCACAGCCAGCAAACCCTCAACAGACATACATCATCTCTGACAATACATCCCATGTGGAAGTACCTGCAATGTCAGGATGAAATCTGGAATATCAAGCAGCAAACACAAGCTACCTGATGAACTAGTGGATGTCGCCTACAGACTGTGTGTAGATGCGCCCGTGTCGTATGTGACACGCCTCCAAGAACTGTGAGCCGTCCTTCGATGTGTAGACAGCCACAAATCAACACTCTGGGAGTGTCGATATCCTCAGCACCTGCAGTTGTAGGCCAAAAACCCCAAATTTGCAGAGTCGGATCCGCACCCGCCGAGACCACCTAGTCGAAAATGGCCTGCGCAGACCTTTGTCGAAGCCAAACGGTGGCCGAGATGACCTCAGAATGAAATTCTGAGAACACCGAGCCCTTTGGGCTCGCCCACAGGATTTGGGGCCGTGTCTTCGCCTGTCGAATTTCACTCCAACCTGAGCTGGTGACTCTAGCCTCCTGCAGTGCTGCCCCGAGCCTCGATCTGAGCTCTGATACCAGTTGAAGGAGTACGAGCGGAAGTCCGACGCGAGAGAGAGTGCGAGAAGAAGAGCACGACGATATGGTGAACTCGCTCTACTGTAATGTGTAGAGCATAGTGAGTTCTTATTAGGTTTTTACAAAAGAATATGTGTACATACCTGACGGCCCGCCCACTTACCTGGGCGACCACATTGGGCTTTATACCCCAACACTCCCAAACCTCATATACTTTCTGCCAATCCACTCTTCCAAAATTGGATCCAAGCAATCAAACTCGCATTAGCATTTCCAAGGTTTGTACTTTTAAACTTTGTACGCGATCATTCTTAATTATGTTTTGCTTTGAGGATCCCATCACACATGAAACTGATGATATCGAAAGTATCAATAGAATCTGCCACAATTTCAACAAACTTGGAAATGTTTCATGCGAGTACAAAGAACATGAAAAAAAAATCATCATGCATCGTTGAAGTTCATCCTTCATATCTTTGAAGTTAAAGGGTGTCTGCAAACGCTTTTAATTCTTCCTGCATCTATCTGCATCAATTGTATGGCCTCCAAGCCCACCCACAAGCTGTGATACCCATAAGACACTATTTGCACCTCGCTCTTTTTCATCTCTCAAATAGTATTGGGGACTAAAAATCTTGCACGCATTGAAAAAATACGTCTGGGAATTTCTCATTCACACATTCAATGACTTGCAACATGAAACACTTTGTAATAGCTATCACAAGAACTTTTGGACAAATTCTCAGAATAATTCCCACATTGTGACTTACCTCAACATCATGAGCTTCTGTGAGGGAGGCACTGCATACCTAGCTAGGTACGATTGGGGGCAGGAGACTGGCGCCCCCCCCACTGGCCCACTGGGCCGGCGGTCCCCTGCCCCCAATCGTACCTAGCTAGGTATGCAGTGCCTCCCTCGCAGAATCTCATGATGTTATGCATTGTATGGAAAACACTGACAAAGAATCTGTTTTCCTACATGAGAAAATTTCTAAATTATCTTGTGTATACAGCTAGCTAAATCACCCCATTCTACATCCAACAAAACTCCTTGTTTATCTTTTCCACGCATTGAAGAGTGTTTAAGATGATGGACATACTTTTTTTCTTTGTAAATTGTATGTCATAAAACACCATACTTAGTACTGTTACCATATACATGTGGTAGTGATGTGTGTGAACACACTAGGACTGCCGGGGCATTTTTTCCCTCTTTAGGAGGTTTTTTCCCCCGAGCATTGTATATACGCCCATCACTCTAGGGCTATCTGTCTTTTCCATTGCATACTAAGAAACACACTCTCCATTGTGTGCCTTGAGCTTCCTTCATCTTCTCCAAGCTGTGTGTGTTTCTCTGCAACCCTAATTCCAACAATTGGTATCAGAGCAGGTCACGCCCTCCCAGGCTTAGTCGCCAGCTGCTCCAGCACACGCCTGCTCACTTTCTCCGATTTCAATGAGCTTTGGCGAGCAATCGTAGGTCGACAAAAATTTAGGGAAAGGTCAAAGAGCTTGGTATGCTCAGAATTTTGATTTGGGCTCATTTCGGCCTCCGTTTCCACTACAGTCAGTACTACACAGGCTATTTCGTCATTTTGTGCAGAATTTCTGTCAGTGCCGTTTTCTGCATAACAGGTGCCTTATAGTCTTCTACGGTTTGTGCTATATAGCACAGGTTGTTCCCGCTCCGTTTCTCCTATTTTCGGGCAGTTTTCACATCAGGTTCAGCATTTACCATGGCTGACAACAACAACACAGATGTGTTCAAGATGTTTGCTGCTGAGGACAGGTTGGATGGGGACAACTACCCTATGTGGGCTTATATGATGCAACATGTTCTTGTGTCAAAGGGTGTCTGGAACATTGTGCAGGGCATTGATGTACGTCCTGGTTCTGAGGATGTAGGCGATGTTGAGGATGTTGCAAGTCTTGCTGCAAGGATTGCAGCTGTTAGAGTTGTTTTGCCTACGGCAGAACAAGCTCGTTGGGATGTTAAGGATGCGCAGGCTCATGCATTGATTGCGTTGTCTGTGAAGCACACCATTGTTCCTCACATCCGTTCAGCAAAATCTGCAAAACAGGCTTGGGATATTTTAGCATGTCTTTATGCAAGCCGCAATGAGGCTAAAATTGCTTTGCTGCGTAAAGAGCTGGAGTCGAAGATTATGCATGAGGAAGATGATATGGACACTTTCCTTGATAGTATCAAGGATATCAATGAGCAGCTTATTTCTGCAGGTGAAGTCATTTCAGACAGCTCCCTTGTGCAGACTGTTCTTGATGCCTTACTAGATTCCTACCAGACTTTTGCTAGTACTTGGAGACTGATGACCCAAGGAATCCAGAAGTTGTCAAGTTTGATGCATTATGCACATTGCTGTTGCAAGAGTCACTGTCCAGAAAAAACATGACTAGACAGCGTGCAGTTGAACAGGATTTTATTGCTTCTCAAAGAAAGGGTGGTAACAGTAATGTAGCCACTTCTTATGGTTCTGCTACGAGTGGCAAAAATTATGTTCCTAATGCTTCTGCTGGCAGCAGTTCGTCTGGAAATTCTAGTGATAAGGGCAAAAAGAAGATGCGTTGCCATTATTGTAAATCCAATGATCACTTGATCAAGTCGTGTCCTAAGTTGAAGGCCAAAGAGGCTAAGAAGAAAGAGGGTGGTTCCACTGTAAATGCTGGTTCCACTACAAATGTAGCCATTGTTGAGTCTTCTGTGAAAGGAAACTGTAATGCTGATGTTGATGCAGAATGGGCTTTTAGCGCAGAGTGCACTTACAATCCTGCTGTCCATGATGCATGCTTGTCAGTTGCTGCAGATTCACATGTGTGGTATTTTGACAGTGGTGCTACAAAGCACATTACCTCACATCGTGAATTGTTTACCTCTCTCGAGTCTGCCCCTCATGGGAATTCAGTCACTTGTGCCAACAACGCCTCTTATCCAGTTCAAGGAGTTGGAAAGATTGTGCTCACTGCTGCTAATGGCAGCTCCTTCACACTTGTTGATGCACTTTATGTACCTGGGATCAAGAAGAATCTCTTGTCTGTATCCGCACTTGCTAGACTTGGACTTGTAGTCAAATTTGTGGATGACAGATGTACAGTTCATGATCTCAGTTTTGGTGATGAAATTGTTGCATCTGGCCTTTTGTGCCGTGGGCTGTATAAGCTCACTTTTTATGACAAGTGTGGACAAAATTTTGCAAATGCTGTTGCAGATTCAAGGGCTATTTCAGATGCAAAACTTTGGCATGCACGTTTTGGTCATCTGAATTTTGCCAGTTTGCTGCGTTTGCAGAAATATGATATGGTTGCTTCTTTGCCGCCTCTTGAAGCACCTATCAAACATGTTTGTGAAGGCTGTATTTTGGGTAAGATGCAGCGTTCTAAGTTTCCAAACGATGGTTCAGTTCGGGCCACATGCAGGTTGCAGCTTGTGTATAGTGATGTTTGTGGGCCCATGCAAACTCCGTCCTTGGGCAATTACCTGTACTTCGTGACTTTCATTGATGATTACTCCAGGCATGCATGGGTATTTCCGCTTAAAGCGAAGTTCAAAGTTTTTATGTGCTTCAAACACTTTCTGGCTATGGATGAAAATGTCTCGAAATGTACTATGGGCACCCTCCGTTCCGATCGAGGGGGGGAGTATATGTCTCATGAATTTAATGCATTTCTGGCTAGTCGTGGGATAAAACACCAATGTACAGTGCCTTATACACCTCAGCAAAATGGTGTTGCTGAGAGGAAAAATAGGTCACTGACGGAAATGGCACGATGTATGGTCAAAAGTCAAGCTTTACCGCATTCTTTTTGGCTTGAGGCCATCATGTGTGCCACTTATGTACTTAACAGGTGTCCTACGAAAGCTTTGCAGTCTATTACTCCATATGAAGCATGGCATGATAGAAAGACTTCTATTGAGCATATGCGTGTTTTTGGCTGTTTGGCATATGCTTTGGTGCCACAAGTGCAGCGCAAAAAATTGGATGATAAGGCTGTCAAATGTATTTTTGTTGGTTATAGTGTTGAAAGCAAAGGTTACAGGTTGTATCATCCGCAAACAAAATGTATTCTGGTTTCTCGGGATGTAGTGTTTGTGGAAGATTCTGTTCAGCCCTTGCTCTCATGTACTAGAGACAGTAATGTAAGCTCACAAGACATTTATGACACTTTGTTGCCTCTTTTCAGTGGTGGAAATACGAATGTAAGTTCCAATGAGGCAAATGTACAGCCTATGGGGGTTTCTTAAAATGTTTTAGATCAGCCTATTACTGATGCAGATGTACATGATGTACTTGATGAGGAAAGGGCTGAAAATGAGCAGGCTAGAGGTATGCCAAAATGGTTGGTGCACACTTTGCGTGACAGTAAATTGGATGCACCTTTGTCTAGTCATACTCGTTCAGGCTCTCACCATGCATCTTATGCATCAGATTGTTATGCTTTGGCTGTGTCTAGCTTACATGATGTTGAGGAGCCTTTGACTTTTGATGAAGCACAAAATTCAGAAAATTGGATGGCTGCCATGAAATCAGAATATGATGCACTTATAGAAAATGACATATGGACTTTATGTGATTTGCCTCCTGGCAAAAAGGCCATTGGTACGAAGTGGGTTTACAAGTTGACACGCAAGCCGGATGGTGAGATCGATCGCCATAAGGCTCGACTTGTTGCAAAGGGTTATGTACAACAAAAAGGCATAGATTATGAAGAGACTTTTGCTCCCACTTGTCGTATGACTACTGTGCCTTTTCTATGTGCATTGGCAGCTCATTTTGGTTGGGATGTACATCAATCAGACATTGTTACTGCTTTCTTGAATGGTGACATATTTGAGGAAGTTTATGTAACGCAGCCTCGCGGTTTTGTCATAAAAGGACAAGAGGACAAAGTGTGCAAATGTAACAAGGCTTTGTACGGGTTGAAGCAATCTCCTTGTGCTTGGTATGAGAAAGCTTACACTCATTTGGTCAAACAAGGCTTTCGTAACAGTCGAACAGAAAGCACATTGTATGTAAAGCGTGAGGGTGATGTACTTCTCATTGTGGTTCTTTATGTTGATAATTTGCTGATCATTGGACCAAATGAGAGACATATTGCTGAATTTAAGGCTGATTTGAATGCTACTTTCAAGATGAAAGATTTGGGGCTGTTGCATCATTATTTGGGTATACAGTTTAAGCAGTGTGATGGTGGTATTGCGTTGTGTTAGAAAAGTTACATAGAGACATTGCTATGTAAGTTTGGACTTGAGGATTGCAAACCTATTGCCACTCCCATGGAAACAGGTTTGAAGTTGAGTCTACATGATGCTGGTGATCCTGCTGATGTCACTCTTTACCAAACTGCTGTTGGCTGCCTCATTTATGTATGCAACACGAGGCCGGATATTCAGTTTGCAGTCTCATAGGTCAACAGATTTATGCATAGCCCAGGGTCTAAGCATTGGCAGGCTGTCAAGAGGATTTTCTGCTACCTTAGTGGCACTTTACATCTTGGCTTGTTTTATCCCAAGGGGGGATCATTGCCGCCAGACTTACATGCTTTTTCGGACTCAGACTGAGCTGGTTGTTTTGACACGAGAATGTCCACAAGTGGTTTTTGTTTCATGCTTGGCAGTTCATGTATATCATGGTTGAGCAAGAAGCAACCTACTGTGGCCACTTTGAGTTGTGAGGCTGAGTACAGGGCAGTCTTCACAGCTACGGTTGAGTGTGTCTGGCTCAGACGCCTTATGGATGATTTGGGTGTTGGACAGGACACTGCCAACACTATCTACACTGACAGTCAGAGCGCATTGGCAGTTGCGAGGAACCCAGTTTTTCATGCTCGCACAAAGCACATTGAGGTGCATTACCACTATGTCAGGGAGAGGCTCTCAGCAGGAGAGATCAGCTTGGCTTATGTGCCAACACAGGACAACCTTGCAGATCTTTTCACAAAGGCATTGTCTCGTGAGAAGCTTGAAGCTTTCTGCAAAGCTTTGGGCTTACTCCCCTTTGTGGACTGATCATGTCCTCAGGGCATGGCACTTCCCTTTACTCATGTGCCAGCTCTCGTTCACCGCATCACTCCAGGGGGGATTTGTTACCATATACATGTGGTAGTGATGTGTGTGAACACACTAGGACCGCCGGGGCATTTTTTCCCTCTTTAGGAGGTTTTTTCCTCCGAGCATTGTATATACGCCCATCACTCTAGGGCTATCTATCTTTTCCATTGCATACTAAGAAACACACTCTCCGTTGTGTGCCTTGAGCTTCCTTCGTCTTCTCCAAGCTGTGTGTGTTTCTCTGCAACCCTAATTCCAACAAGTACTATCAATAGGTGGCTAAAACGTTCTTTCTTGGGTTACAATAGGCAGAATCCTTGAAGATGCCCTCTTCGTCGCTTTGGAGAAGGTGAGGGTAGGCAAAGTAAAGCAAAATTGAGTGCAGATGTCGCCTTGGTGTTTTCTTAATCTTATTAAGTGAAATTTCAATAGATTCTCTGTTTGAGGAAAAAGGAAGCAGATGTTACGTGGAGAGAGAGAGAGAGAGAGAGAGAGAGAGAGAGAGAGAGAGGGAGAGAGAGAGAGAGAGAGAGAGAGAGAGGAGGAGGAGGAGGAGGAGGAGGAGGAGCGAAGGATACGCACCGATTGATGAAGACGAGGTTGGGAGAGAGACGGAGAGCTGAGGTCGCAGGAGTTGAAGCAAGCTTGCTCTTCTCTCTATGAAGTCATACATGGAGCTTTGCCCTCAACAACTTGCTTAGCTGCAAACTTTCATGGCAGCAGGGGCAGAAGCGCCATACTTTGAGGAAGATAGCCAGGGTCGAAGCTGAGAGCAAGCGAAAATTTGGCAATGGAGGCGGATGGGGGCGAGCTGGCTTTGGAAGAGGTGGCAGCTAGAGACCAAAGGCATGAAGGAACTGATGAGCAAGAGGTGGACTAGAGTGTGAGCAATTTTGGTAGAGTCTAGTGTCGGAGGACCCGAGTGCACACGTGGGGAACATAGAGATGAAAAGTGCAAGTGTAAACATCTCTTTCTCTCTCTCTATCTCTCAGTTTTCTGTGGTGCATCAGGGGACAATGAGGAGAAAGGAGGGTTGGATTTTGAGGCTTGCAAGGAGGATGCAGTGAGGGCTTGGTGTTTGTCACTACGCAGGCTGCAAGGTTGTAGTGGAAGCGTGATGAAGAAGTGCACCGTGAAGGAGGTTGCATGGAGCAGGCATGGGGGGACCTTTTGCTTTGCGAGTGGCACTTCAGTGCATATGATTTCCAAGTTGGGTTGGAGAGAGAGAGAGAGAGAGAGAGAGAGAGAGAGAGAGAGAGAGAGAGAGAGAGAGAGAGAGAGAGAGAGAGAGAGAGAGAGAGAGAGAGAGAGAGAGAGAGAGAGAGAGAGAGAGTCATCACTGCTGTGTCAAAGGAAGGTGGAGGTACGCAGCGATGGCACGAGAGTGGAGAGACTGTATAGATGTAGAGATGGCTATGTGTAAGAATCGGCTCCAATGCTTTTCCCTTCGACTTCAAAGATTCCTTTTGGAATCGAATCATACAAATTAATTAATTCTTTGAGAAATAGACCGAGTATGTGGACTGAGTAGGTAATGAAGAGTGTCTCACCAAGCATCAAAGCATAGTAAGGACTAGCTTGAAACTCATGCATCCAGTGCATACACAAGATCACAACGAGCCTTATACTTCATTAGGGCCAAGACTTGTTCCGTAATGAAGCATGCCAACTTCATGCATGTCATTACCTTTAACCCCTTCCATTGGGACCTTTTCATATTGGTAGGTCTCCATGGATGAGCTACCCTCGCTATGGGCCTCGGGCATTAAATCTCATGCCCAAAACATGCTAGTTCTCTAGTTTCTTTGATCGACTTGGTCAAACCTTGATTCAAAAATGACCCACTAGTTCATATCGACAACCTTATTCGAACCCACAAAACGACCTTTGTGCGCTCTCTCTCTCTCTCTCTCTCTCTCTCTCTCTCTCTCTTCGTGCATTGTGTACGTTGTTGACCATTCATTTAACCCCTCCTTGAGACCTTTTTAAACTAGCTGGTCTCCACAAACGAGCCACACCTAAGCTGGGTCTCAAACATTAAATCCCATGTCCAAAACATGCGAGTCCTTGGGTTTTCTTGACCAACTTTGTCATTCCTTCATTAGCGAGTGATAAAATCACCAGGCCTGCCAGGCATAGTAGAAATTTCTTTTTGACGTACAATTTTCCAAGCCCCCTTTCATATGCTTTGTGTAATGTGATCAACCTATATAATTTTCCATATATAACATTAACTCAAGGGCATAAACACAAAAAATGACAAGCAATTTTAAGTTTAGCATGTCAAATGACATGAGGTTTTCTTAAAGCACTTGTTTGATAGGTCCTTGACAAAAAAAAAAGTGTCAATTTTAGACCTTGGTCTAAGTCTAGATCCCACCTTAAAAAGTTCTACATCTCTAAGTTTTTTATAAAAAAAATATAAGTTGAATTAGAAAAGCACCCATAAACTTTAAAGCCCTATGCTCTAGATCCCACTTTAATAATTCTACATTTATAAGCCCTAGAGCCCCTTTACAAACTTAAAACTCTAGATCCGTAAGCTATAAATCCAACTTTAAAAGATCTAAAGTTCTAAGCCCTAAAATTCTAGCACCCCAAGGTGACCCTTCCCCTACCTGTGGATCCAGGTAACCTTTTCACTTTCTTTAATTCAAAGTTTTACCTTTTTTTTAAAAAAAAAACTCTAGATCCTTAAGAGAGACCTTACTTTAAAACTTCTACATCCTTAAGTTCTAAACTTAGATTCAAAATCTTTAAAATAAAAAATAAAAAATATCTAGAGATTAAAGCTCTAAAGGATAGATCCCTTCCTTAAACCTAGCAAAAATAACCATTTTATGAATGACAACTTTAGTTTATCACCTCAAGTTTCAATGGTTGAAAGAACTTCTCAAAATGAAAAGTTGATTCTTGGGATTTATGGAGCCACCCAGTAGGTCCGCTAAGTCTTTATCATTTAACCCATAAGGCTTTCTAGGTTTCATGCTTTCAAAGGCAGCTCAAAATCCTTTCCTTAGTAAATGAGCATTCGTTTCATATTTCAAAACTAAAGACATGTCTATGATTAGATTTACACACCCTTCATTTAAATGAGTGTCCACTATTTTATTTCAACCAATCGGCATTTTTGACCTATCAAAACATGCTAGAAAATACAACTCAACCTTTTTTTTATTTTAGCCATCAAAAAGAGAAGGCATCTCTATAGCTTTTTCCCTTTGAACATGTCAAAAAAAGACCCACTAGGTCCTCTCAACCACCTTGGTAAAAAAAGCCACGAATCTACGACCATCTTGGTCATTTAATATTCTTCCTTCCTTTAAGAGAATCATTGACCTCAATGATTCACAAGGTTTTCAAGTAGCATTTGTAAGCGGCTGACATTTATAGGCAATTAGAAATTGCTACATGACATGGTTCTTCAACGTTTTCCATCTCCTATCCATTGTCTTGCTTGGATTATGATCATAATCTTATGATTCTTATAGTGTTATCAATCATATTATTATCTTTGCCAATAAAAAAATTTATTGACATGAAACACTAGATGCACTCGACATTGTGGAGACAACTCTACTCGATACTTATGTCACTAAGCTCTTTGATTATTTTCCATAATCCACATTACCTAGGAGAAAGCTTATGACACTTCCTAGCATTCTAGTCAACAAAGAGATAGGATTTGAAGGGTTTTGAGTCCCTTCTTCAAAGACTCTAATCCATGGTTTTTTTATCACCATAAGTCTTCTTCTTTTTTTGCAAAATGCATAGTGGTGAGTAAATTATATTCACAATCGCAAAAAAACACATATTCTTGCGATGCTCGTGGCAAGCCATGGCATCTCTAGGAGGTCACTGATACATCAGCTAACAGGGGAGCCGCCCTGCGAACAACATAGGGTCCTTATCTATTAGAGTCACTTAAAATGGTGTCAATCGATCTGTTCCATTCATCAGAGTTCTTGTGTTTTCCATAGGCTAGGATTTCCCCCCTTCTTTCTTGTATTATCTATGTGAACCTGTCTCTTTCCATGGTTTTGTCGAATAAATGAGCGTTTTAGCCTTCCAGACCTTGTTTAGAAGACTTACCTTGGAAGCGATGAGCAAGCTCTGAAAGATGTGCATGCAACAAGCCCTAGGGCTTGGGAAATATTTGCCAAGAATGCTCAGAAAGCAATAAAAAATGCAATTCCTAGAAGAAAGAAATACCACAAGGGGCACCTGAAGCAACTCGGGGACGAGGTTAAGCTACTAAATTCAAAAAAATAGGAAGGGTATGCCTCAAAAGCAAAGCATAAAAGGTGGTTGCAATCCAAGGGAGACTTGATTGACTACCAATTGGAAGACGTGAGGAAGGCCAGAATATTGTCCAGAGAACCTTCCTCCAATCGGAGGAGGTTAATCAAACTCACTTTGACAGAGCCCTCAAAGTTAAGAGAAATTGGAGTATAGTCCACTCATTCATCACCGATGGAGAAGATAATGAGGTTAAGGACCCAAACACAATGGCTCATTTGATGCTGGATCACCTAAAACGGATCATCAAAAACCCTGAGGCCCATTCCCCAGAAGTGGATGAAGCCAAAGCTATTCTTAGTGTCCAAAAAACGGTTTCCATTTTGGACTCCAACCTCCTGGAGAAAGAGTTCACCGAGGAGGAATTCTTTTTTGGCCTCCAAGCCCTTGGAAAAGAGAGATCCCCTAGGTGGGACGGCATGACGGCTGAATTTTTCAAAGCATTTTGGGAGGAACTGAAGTCCCCTATCAGGATAATGGCCAACCAAGCATTGATTGATGGCATCTTGGACTCAAGTATTGAAAGGAGCCTCATCAAACCGATCCCGAAACAATTGTGTTGCTTCCAGCTAAAGCATTGGAGGCCCGTCACCATGATGTCAGTTTCCTACAAAATTGTTGCCAAAATGGTTGTCATCAGGCTTGCTCCCCTTCTAGACAAAGTTATCACGCCACATCAGCATGGATTTAAGAAGGGAAGGTCAATATATGATAACATTGTGGTTGCAATGGTGGACATAGAGTATGCCGATTTCACTAAGCAAGAGTGTATCTTGCTCTAGTTGGATTTAGACAAAGCCTATGACAGGATCACATGGCCATCTATTGAAGATGTCATGAAATATCTAGGCTGTGGGCCTTGTGTGTGCAGGATGGTGAGCACCTTTGGTGCTAATAGCCAATCGGAGATCCTATTCAATGAGAGAATTGTGGGAGTGTTTGAGGTCAAGAGATTCATCAAACAGGGGTGCCCTCTTGCCCCTCTTTTATTTATCATTGAATCTCATCCTCTAGTGACCTTGCTCAAGGATAATGTTGCGAAAGTGGAGATTCAAGGGCTATCTCTCCCTAATAGCAACAAACTAATAGTTGAGCTTTTGTGGATGACTCATTTCTCTTCCTCACATCTGGCTCTTAAGTGATCAGAAAGGCTTTGAAGATTGTGCAAACGTATGCCATAGCATCAAGGTCAAAGTGTAGCATCAAAAAATCAAGATTGATCTGTCTCTCAGAGAGCAAATCATTTGATCCATCAATGTGGTCAGGGTAGATAGTGTCAAGAGGGAAGATGTTTTGACACCTTGGTGCTCCGCTAGGGGTGGATGTTAACCACAAGCAAAAATTTACTTGGGTCTTGGAGAAGATAAGAAGAATGATGCACACATGGGAGTATGTGCTTCTTCCCTTCCAGAGTAGAGTGAAATTTATCAACTCGTTCATGCTCCCATATATAGCTTTCAATGGTCTCATGTTGAAGCTTTCCAAATGTAATTGGAAAGAGTTTCTTAAACCGGTAAAAAGATACCTATGGAAGAGCAACATCAAAGACTCAATGCCTTGGCAGTGGGGTAGCTAGGAAATAGTTGTGAGACCAATCGAGCAAGGCATCTTGAGATACTTAACCCTAATGTCCACGTGTAGGCCCATTGTGCTAAGTTTGTGGTTGCACTCGCGATGCAAGACCAATCTTGGGCAAATATGGCCAATGCCAAGATGTACTCGAAAGGGCTCGAGGTACACGACAAACTATTTTCCTCTTGGTGGGCTGGCTTGAAACTCGGGGGTGCGACGGGTGAGCTCATTAGGAAATGCAAAAGAGTGGCGAAAATTGTGGGGTGGGAAGAACTTACAAGGTATTTTAACAACTTTGCATCTCACTGGTCCTCGTGGTTGACTAAGTGGGAAGCGTCTCTTTGAACCCATTTTGGAGGGAAGAAGGTAGAAATATCAATAAAAAAGCCATCCCATGTCTAGACCTATTGTGGGATAATAGTGGTAATCGGTGGAAAAGAACAAACCAAATGGTTCTCCAGTACAACCTGGATGGGCCTGGAAGGATTTTGATCAGAAGAGCCCTAGAAGCCAGCTGCTGAATTCTTTTCTTAGCTAAAGAAAATAACATATCTTCCATCTTTGTAAAAACAATCACCACATTTGATTAACTTAACTTGAGAGTACAATATCTTTTGAGCTAATGGGTTTATAGCACAATTCATTTCAGATTGTCTATGCAAGATGGCCATCGTATGCAAATTCCATTAATGCAAGATATGAACCCCAAAAAGTCTCCTATCAAAACATAGGCTCAAAGCATCTTCTCTAGACTTTCATTGAACCTTTTGGTCTCAAGGTGATCACCACTGGGATGGCCATTGTATGAAAATTCTATTAATGCAAGATATGAATCCCAATAAGTCTCCTATCAAAAACATAGGCTCAAAGCATTTTCTCTAGACTTTCATTGAAGCTTTGGTCTCAGGGTGATCACCACTATTCATATTAAGATTAACATTTAACTTGTGCATACTTGGTGCCAAAAATAAGTAGAAAACTTTTGATCTCTATCTGACACTTTGGATCCTAGTAATCCATGTAGTCTAAAGATATTGTGAATAATGACGTGAGCCATCTTGCTCAAGGAGCAAGCCACTACCAAAGTATCCTACTTTCTCTTTGAGTTCTTGGTAGGGCTACAATAAAATCCATAGATAAAATATTCCAATTCCATTTTGGAATCTATAAGGGATGTAATAAGCCAATAGTTATTTTTTCTTTAATAACTTGAAATATTTTGAAACGTACTTAGGAATTCTCCCTTGAGATTACCACCAAAATGGGCTCTTTACTAATTATAAAATGCCAAGATGGTATGCATAAGGACTAACATGGAAATCATGCAAAAAATTTTCTCATAGTTTCAGTGCATGAGGAACATAAATATTCCATTTTGTTTAAGAAATCCATTCTCAATTGAGAAATTAGTAAGCAAACTTGGAGTGGGTCTACTTGATGAGTTAGAGTAGGTTGCACTAGTAAGTTCAAAAAACTGTGGATCAATCGTGGATCTTATTGGTGTTGGGATAAAGGCGGTGTGCCTCTTACCCCATTTGGATGCGCCCGACCACCCATCACTTGTACACATCTTATTCTTTACTAGATAGAAGAGTGGTTCTTTCTATGGATGCATATGTGGATATCAAGTGAGCTAGTTACAACTTGCAAGTGATATATTCACAGGTTTATAGGGATTTTGGAGAGGTGCACTTGTCCATAGAGCCACTCATTTAGGAGTGAGCTAGATTGACATAGTTTTGGCAGTTTATGTATACCATATGTGGATTTTCTATTGAGACACTAAGTTTTTTTTATGGTCTATAAATTTTGATGAGATTTTGCTTAAGTTTCAAGGGAAAGTCTACCCATTTTTTCTCAGGTTCTTGCCATGCTCTCTACATATTTGTATCTTACTCTCTGATGTTTTAGTGGTCAAGATTTACTTCCACTTTTGATAGTTTTTTTAATTTTTTACTTTAAGTGTGATAGGTTTTGTCAGTTTTGGATACAGATTGATGTTCTTGTATCCACTCTCGTAGGAGTGAGATTTGTGTATGCTCATAGTGGCTATAGGTTACATGTTATGCACTAATTCTAATCGATGGATATTTTGATCATGAGTCTACTGCTTACAAGCTATAGGTAGTCACAGGTTCCATGGACTTTTGGCAGTTGAGACTTGCATCAGTGTGATGATTGCAAAGCACAATGTGGTTACACTACTGCCAGATATTTTACACATTGATGCACTTGAGCACTACGAGTACTAGTAAGCTCTTTTAGGAGCATTTTCTTCCCGCAAGGAGCTCCTTTTGTTCCAGGTTGTTAGGAAATAAGATGTAGCTAAATAGATATTTGAGTAGATTACTTAATGGAGAGAGATAGATTTAGACACAAGAGATTATAGAGTAGAGAGCGAGAGAGAGAGAGAGAGAGAGAGAGAGAGTACACACGATACACATGGTTCACCCAATGTGGGCTACGTCCACGGAAAAGCAGCTACTCAATGGCTTTAGCACTTCAAAAGAAGAAGTAGTTTACAGAGGGATTAAACCCTCAATAGAGCTCCCGCCTTGCTTCACTCTCACCACCTCACACTCACCTTGTTGCATCAACTTCACACTCTATAAAATGTGTGTAGAAATGGCCTCCTTTTATAGGCCAAAAGGGTTGCCCTCTCTTATGAGAGGCAGCCATGTGTAGCCGCCCTTGTGTGAATAAGTCCAAATTGGACCCTCCAATCCGCCCATGTGTGGCTGCCCTTGAGAAGACAAGTCCGCTTTTGAATTCGGCCACCGGCCACCGGCCATTGACTTCCGACCACCGGCCACCGGCCAACCGATTGGTTGTTTTCCGACCGCTTTTCGGCCGCCATCCGGCCATAATATTCCGGTGAAAAGGAATATTCCGGCAAGGAAAAAAAAGTCTCAGGGGCTTCCGCCCCCGAGGCCCCTAAAGTTGCCACTGGTTTTTTACTGTGAAAATTTTGGTTTTCGGTGAGTGATTTACCTTCACGCACAATGGCTTCTCCTCATAATGGGGGCCTTACAAATGTGTGCTTTTACCAAAGAAAATTACAAGGGTAAATCAGGCTCCATACTTAACAATCTCCCACTTGGAGACTGATCTCCAAACCAAACCTGTGACTGCTTTCCATCCTGGCTTCTTATCCTTGAATGCCGATTGAAGATGAGCAAAAGCTCAACTTCTCCTTGTTGACCACCTTTGTAAACATGTCTGCAGGATTTTCACTTGTATGCACCTTTCCTAGCTTTAGCTATCCCTCTTCCAAAAGAGTGCGTATGAAGTGATATCTCACCTCAATGTGCTTTGTCCTTGAATGAAAGGCTGAGTTCTTCTCAAGATGGATAGCGCTTTGTCTATCACTGTACAAGACACAATTGTCTTGCTTGAATCCAAGCTCTTCTAAGAATCTGTGAAGCCACATAATTTCTTTGCTTGCCTCCGCCATTGCTACATACTCTGCTTCCGTGGTAGAAAGTGAAACCACTTTTTGCAGCTTTGAAGCCCAGCTTACTACTGTGCCTCCAACCGTGAAGACATAGCCAGTAGTGCTCCTTCGAGTATCTTTGTCACCTGCCATATCTGCATCAACATACCCTTCTAGAAACATATCAGTTCCTCCAAAATACAAAGCATTTGTTGTTGTCTCTTTTAGATACCTAAGTATCCACTTCACAGCTTGCCAATGCTCTTTACCTGGGTTGTCCATGAACCTACTCACAACTCCCACTGCATGTGCAATGTCTGGCCTTGTCCAGACCATAGCATACATTAGAGAACCTACCGCTGCAGCATATGGAACTTTAGACATATAGGCTATCTCCTCTTGTGTCTTTGGACATATATCCTTCGTTAGTTTAAAATGACCAGCCAAAGGTGTAGAAACTGGTTTTGTATTTTGCATTACAAACCTTTCTAGTACCTATGTAATCTTCTTGAGATAGCTTTATTGACTTCTTCGTCCTGTCCCTTGATATTTTCATACCAAGTATCCTCTTTGCAGCACCTAAATCTTTCATTGAAAAAGATTTAGACAGCTCCTCTTTTAGGTCTTTGATGTCCTGCATGTTAGCACTTGCAATCAACATGTCATCAACATATACCATTAGGATGATGAATTTCCCATCTCCCAAATTCTTCGTGTAGACACAATGATCCGAGTTGCATCTTGTGAATCCATGATCCAACATCCATCGATCAAACTTCAAGTACCATTGTCTTGATGCTTGCTTTAAACCATACAAGCTCTTCTTTAATCTGCAAACCATTTTCTCCTTACCTTTTACTTCATACCCCTTTGGTTGAAGCATGTAGATTTCCTCCTCTAAGTCACCGTGAGGGAATGCCGTATTTACATCCATTTGCTCGAGATTTAGATCATGAGAAGCCACAAGTCTTAAGACAAGCCTAATTGAGTTCATTTTTACAACAGGAGAAAATATTTCATTGAAGTCAATACCTTTCTTTTGAGAAAACCCTTTTACCACAAGCCTAGACTTGTACCTTTTCTTCCCACCTTCTTCTTCCTTCAGCTTGTACACCCATTTGTTTTGAAGTGCCCGCTTACCTTTACGCAGCTTAACCAACTCCCATGTTTGGTTGCGATGTAGTGAGTCCATCTCCACTTGCATGCTCTTCGTCCATTCTTCTTTGGATTCATGTTACATAGCTTCTTCGTATGATTCTGGCTTTCCAGAATCTGAGATCAAGAGATGGTTGAAGGAAGGAACAAACCTTTCTGGAGGTCTACTTGCTCTTGTAGATCTTCAGGGAATAGGTTGAGGCTCCTCATTTGGTTGACGTTGTTGCACATTGTCACCGTTTGCAGTCCTTGAGTCTTCACCGTCCTCAAGCTCCATGTACTCATCACCTGTTTCTTTTGTTTGTTTTCTTTCCAAGTAATCTTTGTACATATTTTGTTCGTTAAAAATTACATCCCTACTCCTTAAGATTTTACCATCTTCAGGATTCCATAGGCGATACCCAAAGTCACCTTCTCCATAGCCAATGAAGAAACACTTTTTGGACTTTGCATCTAGCTTTGATCTTAGGCTTCTATCTATGTACATGAAAGCCTCACACCCAAAACACTTTGAGAAATGCATAATTCACCGGTTTATCTGTCCATGCCTCTTCTGGAACTCCCCCATCCAATGCCGTTGAGGGTGACCGATTGATTAAGTATACAGACGTACTTACAGCTTCCGCCCAAAGCTCAAGCGGTAGGCTTGCATGTAGCCGCATGCTTCATGCTCGCTCCATGATTGTCCTGTTCATCCTTTCCGAAATCACATTTTGTTGAGGTGTCCTTGGGGTTGTCCTTTGCCTCCGAATGCCATTTCTAGCACAAAAGCTTTCAAAAGCTTGGCTGCAATATTCACCTCCATTGTCGGATCTTAGGCATTTAACCTTGGTACCTGTTTCATTCTCCACAAAGGATTTCCACCTTTGAAATATGGAAAATACATCGGATTTATTCTTCATGACATAAACCCATGTTTTTCTAGTCGCATCGTCTATGAATGTTACATAGTACAATGAGCCACCAAGTGATGGTATACTTGCAGGACCCCAAACATCAGAATGAACCAACTCAAGTTTTTTATTTTTTCTTTCATTTCCTGATTTTTGAAATTTTACCCTCTTTTGTTTACCATAAACACAATCTTCACAGAACTCTAAGTCACTTCTTTCAAACCTGGTAGAAGCTCCTTTGTTTGAAGAATTTGCATTCCTTTGGCACTCATATGCCCAAGCCGGTAGTGCCACACTGCACTGTCAACTTCTGTAGTTGTTGCACAAGCTGAAGGTTGCGTGCTAACAGTACACAAGTAAAGTGTACCGACCTTTTCTCCGTTGGCAACCACCAAAGATCCCTTTGAGATCTTCCACCGTTTGTTTCCGAATGCAATGTTGTGACCTTCATCATCCAATTGTCCTGTAGAGATTAAATTTTTGCGAAGAGAAGGAACATGCCTAACATCTTTAAGCTTCCATTCATTTCCGTTAGCAGTTTTGACAGAAACTGTACCTTTGCCGACAATCTCACAAGCTTCATCATCTCCCAAGTATACATACCCAAAATTACCTTTGGTGTAGTCTTGGAAATGTTGCTTGTGTGGTGTCGCATGGAATGAAGCCCCGGAATCTACTATCCAGGAATTAGACACATTGTCTAATGAGAGAATTAGAGCATCTTGCTCTACTTTACCTGCCACATTGGCCTCCGATGTTGGCTTGTTGTCTTGAGACTCTGTCTCCTTCTTCTTCTTGGACCAGCAATCCTTCTTGACGTGGCCCTTCTTGCCGCAGTTCCAACATTCAAGAACTGACTTTGTGCGTGACTTGCTCCGCCTTGAGCGATCACGACACTTTTGGTTTTTGAACCTCTCCTTAGGCCTTCCTCTTGTTTCCACTGACAGTGCAGCACTTCATGATTCTCCTGTGCTTCTCCTTCGTATTTCCTCGCTTAGGAGAACACCCACAACATCATCAAACTTAAGAGTATTTGTGCCAGAAATAGAATTACTTACAGCCATCACAAGGCTGTCCCAACTATTCGGTAGAGATGATAGTATAAGGAGAGCTCGCACTTCGTCATCGAAATTGATTTTCACCGATCGAAGTTGACTTATGTTTGTGTTAAAGTCATTTAGGTGTTCTGCAACTGAACCATTCTCTGCCATCTTTAGATTGAACAAGCGCTTCATAAGAAATACCTTATTGGATGCCGATGGTTTCTCGTAGAAGTCGTCAAGTGACTTTATCAAGTCCTCCGTGGTCTTCATCTCCGAAACATTGAAGGCCACCGTTGACGCTAAGCTTAACCGGATTGTTCCCAGTGCCTCTCGATCAAGGATAATCCATGCTTCATCTGCCATTGTTGTGGGCTTCTTCGCAAGACCGCCTAGTGGCAAATAGAGATCCTTCTGGTAGAGATAGTCTTCAATCTGCATCTTCCAATGTTGGTAGTTTTTGCCGTTGAACTTCTCAATCTTGAGCTTCCCTTCCTCCGCCATAACTCCCACTTAATTCAAGGAATCCTTTCCTTGAGATAATTTAGCTACGAGCAAACCTTGCTCTAATACCAGTTGTTAGGAAATAAGACATAGCTAAATAGATATTTGAGTAGATTATTTAATGGAGAGAGATAGATTTAGACACAAGAGATTATAGAGTAGAGAGAGAGAGAGAGTTCACACGATATACGTGGTTCACCCAATGTGGGCTACGTCCACGGGAAAGCAGCCACTCAATGGCTTTAGCACTTCAAAAGAAGAAGTAGTTTACAAAGGGATTAAACCCTTAATAGAGCTCCCGCCTTGCTTCACTCTCACCACCTCACACTCACCTTGTTGCATCAACTTCACACTCTATAAAATGTGTGTAGAAATGGCCTCCTTTTATAGGCCAAAAGGGTTGCCCTCTCTTATGAGAGGCAGCCATGTGTAGCCGCCCTTGTGTAAATAAGTCCAAATTGGACCCTCCAATCCGCCCATGTGTGGCCGCCCTTGAGAAGACAAGTCCGCCATTGAATTCGGCCACTGGCCATCGGCCATTGACTTCCGACCACCGGCCATTGACTACCGGCCACCGGCTAACTGATCGGTTGTTTTCAGACCGCTTTCCGGCCGCCGTCCGGCCATAATATTCCGGCGAGGGAAAAAAAAGTCTCGGGGGCTTCCGTCCCCGAGGCCCCTCAAGTTGCCCCTGGTTTTTTACTGTGAAAATTTTGGTTTCCGGTGAGTGATTTACCTTCACGCACGATGGCTTCTCCTCATAATGGGGGCCTTACAAATGTGCGCTTTTACCACAGAAAATTACAAGGGTAAATCAGGCTCCATACTTAAAACAGGTTTGGTGTAGTTCTTTTTTGGCATTGGTTTATGCACATTGCCCTTGTACATGTTGTAGAGTCATAGCTCTTGTTTATCCCACTCTAATTTTTTTTTAGTGATAGTGGTCGTGTCGTTCTTCCACTTTGACATTCACTTGTGGCAATTGATACGTGTGATAATTTTGATGTCTGTAGATGCAAAATTAGAGCGGCATACACTAGTGAGACACAATAGATTGATCCTCTTAGGACAGAGTTGTCTCCTATCACAGAGGAGTGATATGGAGTTTTTTGACATGCTCATGCTAGACATTGATATGGTGATGCCAAGACATGTGGATAAAATCTGTATGGATGATAAGAAAGTGATGACTATCCTGGAGTAGGATTAACATGTCTATATGTGACTAGTTTTGGTGGTGATGCAATGAGCATTGAGATACCTACTATGGATAAATTGGCAGAGGTCATGCACATGGCATTGATGTGATTGGCAAATATTACATGTTTTTCATTAGCCTTTGGGATCTCATGTATGACCTCTTAGTGCCAAGACTTGACATAGCAACGTTTACAGTTGGGGTTGATAGTCAAGCAATTACTGACACTAGCATGATGCACCCATGGAGCAGTGCAAGTCATTACAGGATACTTTGAAAGTATGCATGTTGATTCTAGCAGGTATATATGCTTTTGAGCATAGCTAGAGTCTATACGATGATATGCATCAACTTTAAGAGAGCCAGTGGGCTCTAAGACTCTGTGGACTAGAGCATGCCACTTTCTACCCAATCATGCCCTATATAGGTGCTACCTTGCTAATAATAGGGATCCCCTATATCGCATGTCATCCTAGTCCTTGGCTTGCCCGGTATTACCCTAGGCCTGACATTACTCTCCTCTTGGACAAGCATTTTTGTCCTTGAAATCAAAAGTGGTTGTATCTTCATAAGGACACTAATGTTTTCTGCAGTGGCATCCTTCATTGATCTAGCTTTTCGTTTGACCGAAACACGGTTCAGTAGGAGATTCAATGAAATCAAGAATAACATCTTGATTTTCCACATTGTTTTCCCTTTGCAACCGTCTTGTATAACTAGCCCATATTGAACATCGCCTGTAGACTCCATTTAGAACTCACTTAAGTATGCTAAACAAGTTATCACAACTAAGATGTATCCAAAAGAGTACCTCTTTTCACTTTCCATGAAAGTAGCTAGCTGACATGACTCATCAACAAAGTATAAGTCCTTACTTGTTATCGATTTTCATCAGTAAAACAACCCCACCATAACTAGTGTTCAAGATTAAGAACCTGACTTACACATGAAGAGACTAAACCTAGTCGCAAACATGCTTTACCTTATGGTAAGCAAACTCCAACTAGAGCGATACATGCTTTCTAATTGGATTGCTTGGTGCTAATGTACGCACTTTGCAGATCCTTTAGCACAACATTACACTTGTAATCTATCCCCTTTGGATAAATGACAGAACTGAGGTGTGTTTACCCACCGTTTACAAACAATCTTTCAAAATGACTAGTAAACAGGGATTATAATGCGTTACAAAGTGACTGAGGAATCACCAATATATAAATAACCATCTTGGTTAACTTGAAAGATCCACAAGCACCCAAACCAAGCCATGACCTCTATTGGTGATTGTTAGATCTATGTCATGAATGTGCATGCCGATCCAAATCAACCTTTTCTAAACACTAGGACCCATAACACCTAGTGTGAATGCATTTAGCAAAAAACAAATGTGAACCTGCATATCCGTGACCATACTTGTCAATACTTATGGAGGATATGATGCTCATAGAACACATGAAAGAGGAGTGTAAATAGTTCTAAAAAGGAAGTAAATGCATTCTACTATAATCATTTGCAAGCCTTGCTGATATGTTTGAACCATAAAAGAATATGACACATAAGTCACTTCTAGGTACAAACAATGAAACATTTTTATTAACAACACATAGCCTTGCTATATGCATTAACGATCATTAATGTTGTTTAGCAGCACTCATAACCTTAACAAGTTGTTCTTAGTATCTGATAATTTTTTGCCATTGAAATTGTTCTTGATACAATGTGCTCAAAATGGTCTAGCAAACGGATTTGACCAGCACTTGGGGACTTTGTCGCGACACATAATTGATATAACAGGCACCAGTGTTAATCCCAGAGACTCATATTCTCCACATGTGGAATATGTCTCTCATAAGGATGTCCGTAAGAAGAACGTCCTTCAAGTACGAAATGTACTTGAGTGTGCAGATAACTGCAAACACTCTATGATGTGAGTGAGAGGGATCCTCATTAACCTTGCTCTACACTAGCTAAACCAAACTCCTTGAGTTCGTTTTAGACATGTTGAGTTCTCAGACCATGGTGTATCCCCTATGACAATTTGTGCCAAAGAAAACCCTACATAAAGGTCCATGAGTGCATAATGCAGAAATGTATTTGGGACAATGAGGCCTAAAATTATTTGCTCTTACATGAACTTGTCATATCTCTGAAGAGAAAAATGGATAAAAACATAGAAACTTATATATCCTAATTAGAAAAATAAATCAAAACTTATTCAAAAAAGAAATAAAACCAAATCAGATGCGTACGTGGAGGTTGATCATAGTGTTCACTTACCCATAGTCAAATGTACATGCCCAAATGCAAATGAAAGGTTAAATTACAAAAAAATCAAGTATAACTTGAAATCAAGCCCTCTTTGAGAGCGGGTCTCTTCGCTCGTAACCTTATATAGCAAGAAATTAGACCTATCGCATACCTTGTATGTCTTCTAGACTTGGTTCATACCGACCTCCAATAAAAATCAGGTGGACATGTTGTTAGGATTTCCCAAGTTTACTTATATTATTGGTACTCACCAGTCTTTGTAACCAGCACCCTAGCATCGAAATTTGGAGCATCATGTGGAATAACTATGATTTCATTGTACTTTGTGTACTTATGTTGCCTACACTCTGGCAAGCTGTAATTGCCTTGGAGTAGTCATGCCCCCAATGCATAAGTATAAGTAGGGGGGGTGCTTTACCCCTCCGCTTGACAACACAAAGAGGATATGAGAAGAGCTTCTCGCCAACAAAGTCTATAACCAACTAAATTCATGGAGCCTTTCTCGAAGCATCTTTTGGCATTATCATATTAAACAGAGTTGAAAGAAAATCAATCCCTGCTATTGTCAAGTAGGATACCAAATTGGAAGCATAAAAATATTGACAATAATTCATAAACACAGCGTAACTATCCTATACAAATTGCATGCACCTGTTGTCAATCACCCTTGAAGACAGGTCGGATTTGACTTGTAGGCAATGGGTTGTTGAGTTCAAAAAACTTGCGTAGGAACCATGCCCTAGCAAATCCAAAACTTATAAATAGAGAGACTCATGTTGGCTTCTTAAGTTGTCACAAATGGTTCGCCATGCAGGGCACTTTTGCCTCTAATGAGTGAGCCCTTGCCTTTGTAGGATACAATTCAGTAGCCCAATTTTGAATGTTATTCTTCTTTTCTCGAGAAAGTCCCAATGTTGTAGATTTCTAGCTTGAATCACTTATTGTGGCATCAGAATTCGTAGCACCTCTTGGTGTGGTCACCTATCCAGGACACCTCACATGTGTCGAAGCCATTCTTCTCTATGTACAATCACGTTTTGAATGATTGAATAAGATCAAAATTCTAATTCATGAGGTCTTTTAGCCACTGCACGTCTGATGCAGTCGACGGAAAACTTCATAGGGAAAACTTTGTTTGTGGACGGACATCAGCTCATAGGCTTGTCTACACCTTGCTTCTAGAGAAGTGTCAAAATTTAGTCTTTGAATCTCCACTAACGGCCTTCCAATGTCCTTTCCTTGGATGATGCATTAGCTTAGGGAAAAGTAGTCTTGTTGAACACAAGGTCTTGAGCTTGATTTCCTGCTGGTACATGCATGGCAATTTTTTGCTGCATAGAGTGTACCCTAGCCCATGCAAACTGGTGTAGCTAGTGAGGCGGTCCGGGGCGGGCAACAAGAGAGGCGACCTCTAAACACCCCTCAAGGCTCCCGTGCTGCTCAATTGGGGCTGGGGCAACCACAAGCACAACAAAACAACAAACCCACAGCCAAACCCAAACAAGATAGGGGCACCACCTAGTTATGGTATGCGAACTAGGACGCAAGAGAGATTTTGGCACAACCAAGAAGATGCACCACACAACACACACAAGCAACCTCACACCAAGACACACACAAAATGGACCAGAGAGACCTAGAGAAAAGGGAAGAGAGAGAGAAAAGGATCTTGCGTAATACCTTATTTGTGACTTGCAAATGGAGATGGTTTGTTATGATGCTATCGTAGAGCTTGTACAAAACTCACTCAATGCTTAGTGATTGCTAAACATTGCCAAAACACACACACACTGTCTTAGGGTGTGGGAGACCTCTCACCACAATACCCTCTTACAATGGACACAAAACTGGCAATGAAAAACACACTAAAACACTTTCTAAAATCAAGATCAATCGATAAAAACTCAAATACACAAGTCACCTTGAATTCACCAAACCGTATTGCACAAATGGAAGGACGAAGATTTGAACGTCGAATCACGCCTTTGCTGCACCAAACCTCAATTTATTGATGATGAAGGAGCCTATACAATAGTGGTTTTGAGATTTGAGGAACTCACGCTCTCTCACTTGCAATGTGTAGCTTGAAGGCTTCTCTCACACCAAGAGTGAAGCTCACAAGTGGTTGCTACACCTAAGTCTCTCCTCACGCATAGAGTGTTGGGGTGCTATGTGAGATGTTGGAGGTTGTTTTACAAGAAGGAGAGGGGCCTATTTATAGGTTGTAGACTCCTCATTAAGATTATTGGAAATCCTAATTTATAAGCTAACAAATCAGGATTATGATTTTTTTGAATATCAAAACATTGCGGGCCTTCTTTGTCTGCTTGAGGCATGGGTGTGGGCTCAAAAGAGAGCATTATTGATGGTAGATAAGGTGAAAGTAAGTAAGGAGAGAGAGAGAGAGAGAGTTACTATACACATGTCTTGAGGTGAGGTGTCTTTTATGGTTAGGTCAATGCTATTTTGTGTTAGTATGTTAGTCGTTAGAAATCACTAGAAAGTTAATGATATATTTACAATGGGTAGAATGGGGTGGATGGTTGAAGTAAGATGGTTGAATGAAGTGAGCAAATATTTGTGATGGTGAAGCTTGAAGAAGTTTTGGACTTACTTGTGTAGGTTCTCAAAATGACTATCGATCTTCTTCTTCGTCTTCTCTTCTTTACGCCACCGCCGCCAAGGTTGATTATCACGATGAAAATGGTAATTCCATTGATGAGATCTCTTGATTTGCAGAGGTTAAGCATGGTACACATGCTGAATTTATGTATATATATAAGCGTTAAGATGGAATTGTACTTTGGAGATAATAGCGAGAGGCATAGAGATGGTGTATGTACATGGAGAGCTCATATGAGAGCTATGTAAGTAAGAGAGGAGGTTAATGGTGAAGAAGGTGAGAGAAACCATTGAAGGTGCAGGTTTGAGTGAGGAATTGAGAGGAATGTGTGTGTGTAGAAGTGTGGAAAGAGGTGAGAGAAGACTATGGACTACTTGTGAGAAAAGTGGGCAGAGTGGGGTCCACTCAAAAAATCATATCTCACCGTTGGTAGCTCCAAAAATCATGAAAACATTTGAGGTGATTATTCAGAGCGTGGGCTACATTTTCTCTTTTGACCACCGCTCCAAATTCGGAATGGAGATAGGTGCCAAAATTCTCACCAAAAAGCCTTTTTTTATGCCTGCAAAAGTCTTTTAGTGGCCCCCTCCTTTGTTGAATTTGTACAATGCATCCAAGAGTGAGCCCCTCCTTTGTCATATCATAATACAAAGCATCCAAGTTGCCCTTGGCCCATGCATGGGGAAGGATTATTGGTGAATAAAGAAATATATACGTGGTGGGACTAGTGTATGGACTACTCATGGACTTTAGCTCAATGAGCACATGGTGTTAGAATAATGAGTAAAAATAATAATAAAAATATGGAGGAGTTATGGATATGGAAAGATATTGGAATCATATGATATGGTCCCTCTTTGAATTATTTTGGGTGAAAGAGGAAAAGGTATGCAAGTAAATAATATAATAAACGCGACCAATGCGTAGAAATCAATTTTTTGTTTTCACGAGGGTGAGGGTGAAAATGTGGGAGTGATTTGTATAAAGGAAAAATATAAGGTTAGAGTATGTACATATTGGCAAAAAATATACTTATGGTGTAAGAGGATGAAAGAAGGTGTATATAGGTTTAATAAAACACACACCTAAGTAGAAATATTTAAAAAAAAACCAAAATAATTATAAAAATTCCTATATTTAGGCTATATATATAATGCAATATTTACACACAAATGGGCCATAATATATTTTATTTTTTTGAATTTATTTATTTTTTTGGCTCAACTAGCCCAGTGACTAGTTAGCTGAGGGTTTTTAAGGAGATATGGGAAAAGTCCCGTAACTCACACACGCCTATGTACAGTGAAATGGTAGGGATAGCCATAGTGTTTGGGTGAATTTGGTAGGGTGAGGAAGCTTACTATGACAATTACGGAGAGCTGAAAAACGGCTATCACTAGCTTGAAGATCCTCAGTTGTGTTGTTGTCCATGGGGCTTCGCCCTTACTAGGAGGGGGGTGCCCCAGATTAGGGTGCCCGTTGGTGCTAAAAATAATGGAGTATTGATGGCCATAAGAGCACGAGCGAACGAGGAAGAAGAAGTCAGCTCCACGGTCCTAGGTTGGTAGCACTGCAAAAGAGAATTCTATTACCCACCTCCTTGCCACCTCCTTGAGCCCAATTTCTCTATACTCGGTGCTACTTCTCCGGCTTGAGCCCTCCATGGAAGCCTACATTCTTGCACTCTTTCTTGGCTTGAGCCCGCCATAGAAGCCCTTGTTCTTACTCTGCTTGTCAACTAGAGTCCGCAATGGAAAACTTGCCTTGTGAATCCATGCACAACAACCTTCAGCCCTTCTTCTCCGCAACGTCTCCATCCCTAATTGAGAGAGAGAGAGAGAGAGAGAGAGAGAGAGAGAGAGAGAGAGAGAGAGAGAGAGAGAGTCCAGGTCCTTGCTCTTTCCCTCCCCCATGGCTGCTCCTCCTGAGCTTTGATACCAATCTAACACTCTGGGAGCTGGAGCATGCCAATTTCCACCCAATCGTGCCCTATATAGGCCCTGCCTTGCTAATAATAAGGACCACCTATATCACGTGTCCGTCCTGGCCCTTGACCTATCCGGTCTTACCCTAGGCCTGGCATAGGCATAGGTTGAGATAAGATTCCTTCCTATACTTCATGTACATAGATTGTTGGAGTAAAGGCAATGTGCCTCTTATTCCGGCCAGAAATGCCAAAGGCATCCGATCACCCATCACTTGTACACACCTTATTTTTTACTAGATAGAAGAATAAGGGTCTCTCTCACATTGTGGTGAGTAGCTTCACCCACATCCTATGTCTGCTTCTCTCTCTCTCCATCCCCCTCTCCGTATACACACCATATTTGTGCACCCTTCAATTGGTTGTAAAGAAAGATTCTTTGATCATTGAGCTTGCTTCAAAATTATAAAAGTCATATCATTCAGGAGCCTTTATAAAATGTATGCTACAATGTTATCTTTGCCCTTCTTATAAAGACCATCCATGTGAGTTTTTGATATAAGCTTGATCCATCTAGCTTGGGGACCCTCAAATCTCGTTGGGTGAAAAAGTACTTTTAAGTATGCTAATTTGTATACCTTGAACTTTGCGTCATAAAGATAATGACACCAAATCTTAAGAGAATAAATTGTAGCATACAATTCTAGCTCATGTATTGGCCATTTCTATTGTTGCCATAGAAAGTTCCTTTCAAAAACTTTTGGTCATTCATGTTGACTAAGGATTGCCCCTATTGCAATGCTACTATTACTTGTGTATAGGTTTCTTAAGTTCTACAATTATAAGCATTGGGACATACGTAATTATGTACTTCTAACTTCTAATTGCTCAAAACTTTCTTGTTTGTGAACTAGTACACTCAAAATAAACATCAAGGAGCCTAAATGCATGAAGAAACTATCGTTTACATATTCCATGAGCTTCTAAATGCTCTTGGAATTTTGCTTCAAGTAGTATTGCTGTATCTCTGTAGGTAATTTGCAAGAAAACCACTCCATCTACTCCACAAAATGAACCTTCTGCAATGGTCTATCTTCCATGATAGATGAGTATGCTATTGACCCTGATTTTAAAGATGTAATGTTAGCCCTTTCTTGGGGAAGAAAGAGGCACCATTCACCTTGCAAGATGGTTATCTTCTCCATGGAAATAGGCTATGTGTTACCCGAGAAACTCATGTATGAATCCCATGCTCCTCCCTATGTGGGACATAGAGGCATTCAAACTACTCTTCGAGGAGTAGAGACATACTTCTATTGGCCTACCATGAAAGTGGACATACAAGAGTATGTTTCAAAATGTGTGGTATTCCAAAAGACTAAGTATGATAGAGGGAAGAAACCTGGATTACTCTAGCCATTGCCAATACCTAATTCACCATGGGAGAGTATATCCATGGATTTTATCTTTGGATTACCAACCCAAGTCTATCCATGGGAATATGGGAATATGAGAATATGGACAATGGTCAACAAGTTTAGCAAGCAAGCACACTTTATTCCTGTCAAAAAGACTATTAAGGCACACCAAATGGCAACTATCTTCATATCTCAGATTTTCAAACACCATGAATTACCAGCATCCATCGTGTCAAATAGAGATCCTAGAATGACCAATAATTTTTGGAAAGGTCTCTTTGAAAATCTAGGTACAAGATTGAATTCTTCTTTGGCCTACCACCCACAAACCCATGTCCAAAGTGAGATAGCCAATCTTGAAGCCAATCAATGACATGTCTTATCAACTCAAGTTTCCCAACCATTGGCTCATACACAATGCTTTTCATGTGAGCCTAGTTAAGCCCTACAAAGGAGATCCACCAATAAAACCAATTATTGAAGACCCTCCAAAAATCGAAGACCAAGAAGAGGTGCTACAACCCGAAGCTATCCTTTGGCATGAAGACAACGTACTACGGCATGGTAAGATTATTCGATGGTATCTTATTAAGTTCAAAAATTATCTATTTGAAGATGCTAGATGGATGCAAGGACTACATCTTAAGGATAGTATGAACCTTGTCAATGCTTACAATGTTGCACTAGAGTAAGCAAATGTAAATTCTTTCTAAATGAACAATGTTTTTGTCTTATAAGACTAATCATCTTTTGTGCACAAATTTAAATCGTATGCATGCTTAGAATCATGTTTGTAATGACGACGTCACTCAGAATTTGTCACTCTACTTTGGGAGTATGATATGGACTAAAGAGCAGACATGCTTGCAGAAGCTATGTCTCCCAAGCACCAAATGGACTCGTCATCCATTTAGGAATGATGTTGCAGGGTGAAAAGGGATCCTCTACCTGCTAAGAAACGTAGACTAATGACTAGGACTTTATCTCTTCTACCTCATAGTCGAGGACGACTATGATTTTGAGAGAGGTAATGTCATAAAATCTAATATCTAACCAACCCAAATGATCTTCTCATATCAAACTGATCATTTAATGTGGGAGAATAAACAGAAACAAGGGTTAGAATATAGACATGTGCTTATGGATCTGTTGCAACACGGGGCCAAGGTTAAAAGGGGTCCAAATGAGAGATGGTATGTTAAAGAGCAATGCTACCGAATGGAGCTTAAAGACCATAGGGTTAGCTTCGTTAAATACCTCCAAAAGTTAATGTTCAAGAGTCCTTTGACCTTAGGCAAGCTAGAGCTGACCTTGAGGTGGGAATCGTATCCAAGCATGAGGTGCTTGTTGGCTTGCTAAGTGTTAGTGGGAACCTTACCCAAAAGCTTGACGTGTTTCTCACATGCTTAAGTGACTAAAGTTTTTGAGGTATTCAATTCAAAGATAACTCTCAAGAGGCATCAATGTTTCCATGCTTGATTGACTAAGTCCTTGAAGTATTCAATTCAACCAAATGACTTAATAAGCATAAAAGACACATGTACAAATGATCTTCCACATGTGGCCCTCATGATGTGCTTGAATGCTATTGGATAGGTTTTAAAGGGCTCCAGTGAGAATTTGGATACATAAAAATAAATAATTAAGTTCTTTCTCTCAAAGAAGAAAAAGAGGACACATGTCTAAATGAAATAATAAAATAATACGAGAGAGAGAGAGAGAGAGAGAGAGAGAGAGAGAGAGGTGTGGACCAAGCATGAGAGGGGGGTATACTCTCCCACACACACATAAAAATTCTCTCATTGTGTGAAGTGCAAAGGCAAGAGCTCTATCTCCTTCTCCAAGCTTGTTGAGAAGTGGAGAGCCTACCACAACACTCTTGGCTATGGAATGCAAATCCAACCAAGAGCCATGCTTCAATGCTTAATCTTGCCATCTTCTTCATCTTCATTCCTATGTTATTATGCTATGCTAAGAAATAAGAGTGATGATAAGTGAGGAAATATTTCTTTCTCCTGTGGATGATTCTTCTTCCTCTTCCCTACCCTCATTCCCCACTAGCTCTCTCCACCTTCGAAGGTGTTTGAGGCCTTGGAATTGAGGCTTGGGATAGTTAATGCTTTTTGCAAAGTTTATGTTAATCTTGTGATGCATGAAGCTTTCCATCTTCATAGCATCACCAAGGTCACAAGGAACACAAAGATTGTATGGTAACAAGTCTCTCTTGATGGGAGAATCTATAATACAAACGCCTTTTGGAGCGGGCACCGGCTCCAAGTAAATCCGGTCCTCAACTATTGTCATGTTCTCTAACACTCTCTCTCTTGCAAAAGTATTGTTCATGCCAAGTTCATTGAGTACTATGTTCATGTTGCTACCATCAATTAAGTTCACCATCTATGTTCTCAAAGTAATCTCTCAAAAATTCTCACTCTAATTCTCTTGATTCCGCTATTCTCAAAGTTCATAGCCCATTTCTATTACACTACGCATTTGTCCACCAGCCTTCATGGATGGCATCAACTACACTTTGTGGAAATTCAAAGTTTTTGCAATGTGGATTTGTATGAGTTACTAGATACAATGTTGGGGAAAAATGGTGTCACCCTAGAGCTCAGCAATTGATCCAACAAATCCAAGTGTTCCCTCCAGATGCTACTCTTTTACGTGCTTGGAAAAGAAGGAATGCAAATGCCTTGTGCACCATTGTCATGTGTGTGAGTGATTTTGTTCTCATGTTGATTGAGCATACCACTAAAGCAGATGAAGCTTTGGAGCATATTGGCTTGCCAATATGAGGCGCATAATCACACCAGAATTCAAAACCTAGAAAATCAACTTGCTACTGAGAAACTTGGTGACAGAGAGAAAGTATAGGCCTTTATCAAGCAAATTAAGGATCTCCAAGATCAATTAGCTAATGTTGGTGTGGCTATTTTTCCAAGCGATTTATCTTAGTGCTACATTTTCATACTTCCAGCGAGATATGATGGTCTTGTTATGGAACTCAGCACTCAGGTTTGTCCAACCCCTCTTATGTTTGAAGAACTGAGTACAATGTTTCTTGAAGAGGAGCTATGACTCAGTACTAGGGATGGTGGGGGTGATGTTGCTTTCATAGCTAGCACAAAAGGGGACTACACCAAATATCTCTAAGAAGAAGCCTAAGAAGAAGAAATTTTAAGGTAGTTATTTTTATTGTGACAAGAAAGGTCATCCTATTAAAGACTGCAAAAAGAAGAAAGCAAATGAGAAGAAAAACACCATGAATGCTTCTTGGAAGGAAAGAGAATCTGCCAACAATTCTAAGAGAGATCTTGAACTATGGACCATCATAGAAGATGTATGCTCATCAACACAAACTCCATTTGTTGATGGTTCATGGATTCTAGATAGCAAATAATCCCAAAATATGACTACTAAGAAAGAGTGGTATAGTTCCTGGAAGCCTCTACATGAACCCATCAATACAATTGTTGGGAATAATGAAAAATGTCCAACACAAGATTTTAGAATAATTTCTTTTTTAGTAGCTCCAGGTGAGAACAAGTAACTCTTTGATGTGTTGTACGTGCCACAAATCAAGAAGAATCTGCTCTTGATTGCTGCAATCACTGATCATAGTCGTGAAGTTCATTTCAAAAAAACTGGAGCAAAAGTTTTGGATTCTAAAGGCAATCTGCTCTCATCTTTGTATGATTAAGAAACCTTGTGTGATATGAAAGGTTCTCAAAGCCAATAGCAGGATGTAGTGAAGTGACTAAGTAAACCTCCTCCATTGAGAAAGTTTCCATAAGCACCCCCCAGGATCAAAGATCTTGAAATATCTTTCCCAAAGCAAGATATATGGTATAGAATCACTTACTGATTTCGGTTGAAGAAACTAGTAGATTTTACTGTTGTCCATCATTGCATCTATCACTATGAATGTGATATAAAAGATTGGTTTCTCTTCCTCCTGTGTAAAGTTGATGTATCTGCTACGATCTTCAAGAGCTTGTATGAGAAAATTCATGAACTGTAGCTCATAAAATTCATTCAACCTGGGTAGGCTCATCAACAAGTAAAAAATTCTATGACCTTCATGATTTAGGAAAGCTTGATCCATGCTTCCAGCTGCTATTGGAAGGTATTGCAAATAGTTTACCACATAGGTAGATAACAGAGGAAGGTTTTTATTGCCTCCAACACATTGGAAGAGAATAGCTTTTGGTACTGATTGATGTAATGTCCACATGTAGCAATCAACAAGTTTTTCATCTATGATGAAGACCAGAAGCATCACAATGTGCGACCTCCATACACCAAAGAACCAAATGAAGAAGATTTGGAAACATCCGTTTATCACCAAGTATTCATGTCCTCTTCCGCTTAAGAAGGTATGGTGTCCCCGATGAAAGGTATATGTGAAGAGAGGAGAAGTTGACCTTGAAGAGGTGAAACCCAATGTGAAGATGATTGGGGCTTCCAAAGTTTGGATTTTTTGCTAAGAGATTGTCCCATGAATGAAGAGCCACCCACTAAAACACCATTGGAGAGAATGATACCCTTATGACAGTTTCCTTTTATGATTTTATTTTTTACTGCTCTCCCATGTTCTTCATCCCCTTCTAAGCCCCCCCTTTGGCAAGGTTGTAACTCCTCACATTGTACCACCTCAAAGGTTGATGGATTACTGTTTGATTTTGTGAAAACTTTGGTTTATTGCATGATAGATTCCTCCATGCTTAATATACATGGATCATACCAATGCTTTTCAACATCCTCAAATACTTCTTGAAGATTATCCTCACATGGATTCAACTCACACTCTTCTACTTTGTTTTGGAGTTGGCATTCCATGTACACAATCATCTCTTTATGATCAATGTGGTATATGATCTCTTCACCTATGATTTCATCTTCTTCTTCACTCTCTTCTTTTAGACAAGATACACTCTCAGAACATTCCATAAGATCAAGGTTACCTTCAAGGTTTTCATTCTCCATAGAGTCATGTTGCACAAAAGCTTCGTCTGCTCGGACTAGAAATTGATCCTCCGCCAAAGGGTTGGATATATCCATTATTGAATCATCAATGCCATTTGAGATATCTTGTGTCAATTTTTGCATGCTTGTGATAAAGGTAGAAGAAAGAGATTCCACATTTGAATCTTGGCCACACACTTTAGCACTTGAATAATCACCTAGCATGTAAGTAACTTCTTCAACATTTGTCGAAGTAGAAGGAGACAAGTATGGCAAAGGAGATGACTCCTTGATAGAAACACTTTCATGATGGTTGGTTCTTCTAGCATGATGGAAAAAAAATTTTATGTAGAAGTACTTGTGAAACTTCCTTCGGGCAATAGTGACCGCTTCTTCAAAGGTAGAGGGTCCACTACAAGTAACCTTAGTCTTTAGGAAAGGAGACAAACCCGAAATAAATTGATCCATTTTTACATAATCTGGAAATGTAGAACTAAATCCACATCCTTCCCATTGACGAGAAAAAATATCCTCATAAGCATAGTAGTCTTCACCATGTTGTTGAAGTCTCCGTAGTGAAGCCCATGCTTTCTCCGCTGTTGGAACTTTAGAGAATTTGGCCTGCAAAGCTTTGGAAATTTGGGTGTATCCATCTTCAATCTGAGAAGACATACTCCAAAACCATTGCTCAGCGTTGCCTCTAAGGCATAGCAATAGAAAATCCCCTTTTTCAATGTCATCCCTTTTACCAAGGATATGACAAACCATTCTAAAATCAGCAAGAAAATCATCAACATCTTCTTCTGGATTTCCGAAGAAGATTGGGATATCATCCAAGGTATAGCGTGTCATAGTCTCTCAATGCTAGAACCACACAAAGACTAGTTCCAAACAATCATCAACTAACTACACAAAGTTTTGAAAGGTCTTTCAGCATGAATTCTAGATTCTTATGTGAAAATGTTTTTTTCCTTTCTTATGTTATGCATAATCCGAACCATATTCTAGATCAATTTTTGTTTCCTTGAAATTAAACTCGGTCATACATGTTTTCATGATTCATAAAATCTACTTGATTATGCTGAAATTCAAGCATTCATGCAATACAACAACAATAAGCACAAAGTCAGTCCTCCGTGGGGGCACCAAAATTGAGGTGGTCCGGGACAGGCAACAAGAGAGGCGACCTCTAAACACCCCTCAAGGCTCCCGTGCTGCTCAATTGGGGCTGGGGCAACCACAAGCACAACAAAACAACAAACCCACAGCCAAACCCAAACAAGATAGGGGCACCACCTAGTTATGGTATGCGAACTAGGACGCAAGAGAGATTTTGGCACAACCAAGAAGATGCACCACACAACACACACAAGCAACCTCACACCAAGACACACACAAAATGGACCAGAGAGACCTAGAGAAAAGGGAAGAGAGAGAGAAAAGGATCTTGCGTAATACCTTATTTATGACTTGCAAATGGAGATGGTTTGTTATGATGCTATCGTAGAGCTTGTACAAAACTCACTCAATGCTTAGTGATTGCTAAACATTGCCAAAACACACACACACTGTCTTAGGGTGTGGGAGACCTCTCACCACAATACCCTCTTACAATGGACACAAAACTGGCAATGAAAAACACACTAAAACACTTTCTAAAATCAAGATCAACCGATAAAAACTCAAATACACAAGTCACCTTGAATTCACCAAACCGTATTGCACAAATGGAAGGACGAAGATTTGAACGTGGAATCATGCCTTTGATGCACCAAACCTCAATTTATTGATGATGAAGGAGCCTATACAATAGTGGTTTTGAGATTTGAGGAACTCACGCTCTCTCACTTGCAATGTGTAGCTTGAAGGCTTCTCTCACACCAAGAGTGAAGCTCACAAGTGGTTGCTACACCATGTCTCTCCTCACGCATAGAGTGTTGGGGTGCTATGTGAGATGTTGGAGGTTGTTTTACAAGAAGGAGAGGGGCCTATTTATAGGTTGGAGACTCCTCATTAAGATTATTGGAAATCCTAATTTACAAGCTAACAAATCAGAATTATGATTTTTTTGAATATCAAAACATTGCGGGCCTTCTTTGTCTGCTTGAGGCATGGGTGTGGGCTCAAAAGAGAGCATTATTGATGGTAGATAAGGTGAGAACACGAAGAGTGACAAGATTATCAATGTTATTATGGCATCGATGAATGTCCCTTTGCACGCTTGTCATTATCTTCAGCCCCAGTCACTCAATTTCATCTCCATTATGCACCCAAGCAACTTTTCCATAAGAGACCCAATCATTATAGTCCTGTAGTTGTTTACATTCTTTACATCCCCTCCTTTATGCAAAGGCTTAACCCAATTAGTACTCCAATCATAAAGCATACCATGTTGAAGTGCAAGGTTGAACATATCACACATCCACTCATGGGTAAAATCTCCCCTCCATTTGATCATCTCCGGCTTGATACCTTGAAGATCTCCCGCTTTACGAGTAGCCAACTTTTCAAGCCCACCGCATACATCCTCAATAGTAAAAAAATAAGTCATACATCATGAAATGGCATTTTTTCAGCATTTTCTTGCTCATATAATTGCCTACAATGTGTGTACATATCCATAAGACTCAAGTTACCAAAATTCTCAACCCGCTTGCCCCTCAAGTTTCTCCAAAATCTTCCACATGCATGTACCTTTTCTTGGACTTGAAAAAGTTGTTGCTTTACTTCCCATCTTTTTCTCTTCTTTTGAATCAATGCCTTGTATATATGCAATTGAATCTGATAGTGTCTTTGTCCAAAGTTTCATCAAGCTTTATCAAGGACTTTCGAGCATCTTGACATTTTTTATCAAACCACCTTTTGCGTGATCTATCTTTGTTGATACCACGGAGATGCTTTATAGCAAAGCATTCTTCGGCACAAGAACAAATAACTTTCTTGAAAGTTTCACATTTAGTTTCCAATGGTGCATCATATTGAAGCTTCTTCATCCACAAATTTTGCTCAACCATTTCAATATACATTGGTGCCCGTTTGAAATCCATACATAGTGATAATTTCTCTTTTCTTTGGCTGAGATTATCGTGCTTAGTTGCTTCTCCACATGAAAGGCCAATATATAAGGTGCGATGGTCGGATTTCGGGGTCCATTGGTCAAACATAAAACTCTTTATGTGATACATGATGGCTTTGGAGAGTAGCATATTGTCATTCACACTATCCCCATTATGCCTCCTACATATGTAAATCCATTGGTTCCACTCCACAAAAATACACCACTGGCAATGAGCATACCAGTGCTATTACACATGTGTAAAAGTAACTTTCCATAGTGATCTGGCTCTTTCTCATCCATTGAAGAACGATCATACAAGTGAACTTCCTCCATGTCCCTTGAAATGTATGGCATATCAAATTGTTGAGTATCATGTTGCAATGTTGTTGTGCGAGCATTCATATCCCCAAATACAATAACATCACCTTCACCTTTGAAATAAGCAATGTCCTCTTCTAAATCAAAAAATGGATGATCTCTATCCATGCAAGCATAAAAGGGAGAATCATGATGAGGAATGTAGCAACCGGCTACAAAAATGGGTGCTCTTTTTGGTGTCATAATTTGCAGCCATACATAACGTTTGTACTTGTCATCTTTCACAATTGATACAAAATCTTACAATCCTTTCTTAACCATACATGTGACACCTCCTTGTCCTCTTCGTCGCTTAAGATTCATTGACCACATCAATGAATGTACATTGTAATTCTCCAAGCCGTTAATCCTTTGTGTATCATGCTCCCAAGTTTCAACAAGAAGTACAACATCGGCTTTGCTGGTTAGTTCATCAATGCCAACCTCCGCATTCCATGGGTATCCATTACAATTCCAAAAGCATAATTTCAATTGTAACTCGGTCTCATAGGTCACTCATCCCTATTTGCTTGAGGGACTTGCCTCCTCCTTGGGCACATTTTCTTCATGAGAGATCTCCTTGTTTCTCTTATTCTTTTCCTCATATGCCTTACGATGCATATTTTGTTGCTTAATAGTGCGATCTTCACATACAAAACATTTTGTATCCCTCAAATAGGTCCAACTATTATCAAGGATAATCTTTCGCTTGGTCTCACCATGGTGCATACAATTGGCCGTTCTCCCAAGCGAGGAGCTCCTTGCTTCCCCACTCTATGTGTTCCATAGACTATAACTCCGGACATGCCAAAGTGGGTTTTGAAGAAATTTTCAATAACAATGGCAAGAGAAGGAGGTGTCTCTAGCTTCTCTTCGAGAATTCCACCAATAACAATGTTCTTGGAATGTCGCTCCCGTTCCTTCAACTCCTCCACATCCACATTCTCAACATTCTTTGTTTGAGCCATATCTTGCATGATTGAGGAATTAGCAACCACATTGCTACCACATACATCAGCCCAAGACTTGTTTGTGCATACATTTTTCATGTCACATACATCCCGGCTCATGGTGTCAAATTTCTCCTCTTTCAATACATGGTCATTCTCTACTTTGCTCATCCGCTCCTTCAAAGCATTCAAGTCTACAAGAGAGTGTTTACATTCCTTGATTTCCTCTTCAAGTTGCATCAAATGTTTTGTTTGCATCTCAAGTGTCCTCTTGAGATTCTCATTCTCAACCACAAGTAACCTTAGTGTGTCATTCTCCATTGCAAGTGCTCGTAAGTCTTCACCTTGTTTGATTACAGTCTCTTGCAATGATACCAAGTATGCCATGATCATGGTTTCCGATGTCGTTGGTTGGGTGGTTGTGTCGTTATCTCCACACTTAGGAGATCTTGGATCATTTTCCACAATGGTTGTAGACCTTGTTGTAAAGAATGAGGATGCAAGAGAGCTACACAAGACAAGCACAAAGCACACAGAGATGGAAAGCTTCTTCTTCTTCTCACAGAAAAGAAAGTACAAAATGACTAAGTGCTAAAATTGAAAAGTAGCACATATGTACATGAAGTCACTAAGTGTGAACTCACTAGAAGCGTACTAGGCTGGCACTATAAGTGTAGTCCAGCTGTAGAATCACTGGCAGAGATCCTCCGTGTCGGTCACCTAACGCGCCAGTGAGTAAATGCCGTAAGCGGCCAAGACCTGTAGTGGATGCCAGCTCAAGATGTAGAGCTCGACATCTCAACACTCCCCCTCAAGCTCTGCTTGTCGCAGATTCCAAGCATAGTCCAGAAATGCCGAAGCTTCTCAGCTCCGAGGGCCTTGGTAAAGATATCCGCTATCTGCTCCTATGTGCTGACGTAGACCAATTCAATGTCGCCCGCCAACACTCGCTCTCGAACGTAGTGGTAATGGACCTCTATGTGCTTGGTCCTGGCATAGAACACTGGGTTCCTAGCCAACTGCATGCTGCTGAGGTTGTCACAATGGATGACAATCTGCTGGTCCACCTGCACTCCCAAGTCCTCAAGTAATGTGCATAGCCAAGCTACCTCACACGCCGCAACTGCTGCACCTCTGTACTCGGCCTCTGTGCTCGATAAAGCAACCGTAGGCTGCTTTTTGCTGCTCCAAGTAACAGCAACACTCCCAAAAGAGAACATGAAGCCACTCGTAGATCTCCTATCAACAATGCTACCTGTCCAATCTGCATCTGTATACCCATACAATGCTAATGGGGCATCTGCTGCATAGAACAATGCATAGTCAAGAGTCCCTTACACATACCGAAGTGTGCGTCGTACTCCATCCAAATGTGGCTTCCTCGGAAGCTGCATGAACTGACTCTCCAGGCCTACTATGTAGCTCAAGTCTGGCCTCGTGATAGTCAAGTAGATTAGACTACCCACAATCTTCCTGTACATCTTGACATCCTCAACAACATCACCCTTCTCTGCACTCAGCTTTGCATTCACATCCAAGGGAATAGAAATTGGCTTACAATCAGCCATACCATACTTTGACAACATGTCCAAAGCATACTGTCTCTGTGACAGCCATACACCCTCTGGAGTCCTGATCACCTCAATGCCAAGAAAGTAGCGCAACTCGCCCAAATCTTTCATTTCAAACTCCTGTTTGAGAAAACCCTTCACATGGTCAATCTCCATAGCATTGTCACCCACAATAATAAGGTCATCTACATATATGGTAATGACCACAATCCCCACATCACTCTCACGTACATAGAGTGAATGATCAGCATGAGCTCTCCTAAACCCAATACTGACAAGATACTTGGCAATCCTGTCATACCATGCTCTAGAGCCCTGCTTCAAACCATACAAACCTTTGAGAAGTCTGCATACATAATCTGGGTAACCTGGATCGACATAACCAGGTGGCTGATCCATATACACTTCCTCTTGCAACTCACCATTCAAGAAGGCATTCTTTACATCCATTTGATGCATAATCCATCCTCTAGATGCAGCCACTGCTATGACAGCTCTCATAGTCGTCATCTTTGCCACTGGAGCAAAGGTCTCCTCATAGTCTATGCCATACGTCTGTGCATAACCCTTTGCGACCAGCCTTGCCTTGTGACGCTCAATGTTACCATCAGCCTTATGCTTGGTTTTATACACCCATTTACAGCCAATAGCTTTCTTGCCACTTGGCAATGGCACCAACTTCCATGTGTCGTTTGCTTCCAATGCAGCCATCTCTTCATTCATTGCATCATCCCAATGCACATTTCCAACTGCATCCTCAAAACATGTGGGCTCCACATCCTGTATCACCTTAGCCATGTAGGCTTGGTGATGCGCTAGATACCCATCATAAGTCAATTTCTGAACTGGATTTCTGACTCTGTTAGATCTGCGCGGTCCTGGGTCACTCCTTTGCCCTCTAACATCTTCTTGTACTTTCCTTACACCAGGTGTCCTGACAGCCGGAATTCCAAATTCCTCATCAAGACTTTGTTCAGAACCATCTGAATCCATGTCTACATGTGAAAACCCTGATGATGCATCAGCCATAAAGGGAGGTTCATCTACCTTTTCCTTTCCTTTTCGTGATACATTCCCTGTACCTGCTGGTGGAGTAACCTGCGTACGTAGTCTACCATTCCATGGATTCTCAACAGAGCCACAAGAAGATGACTCTTGTGGTCCACTTAAAACCTGTGACTGTGGCCTCATATTTTGTACAACCACATCATCTTTTACATCAGCCCCAATAGTGCCATGTGCATTACTGTACCAGCTGCTCATCTCATCAAAGACTACATCTCTGCTCACTCGTAATTCTCGTGTAGTAAGATTGTAGCACCTGTACCCCTTTTGTTCAAGGGAATATCCCACAAGAATACATTTCTCTGCTTTAGCATCCAATTTCCTACGCAACTCATCTGGTACATGCACGTAAGCTATGCAGCCAAACACTTTCAAGTGTGCCAAATCAGGCTTTGTACCTGTAAACTTTTCCTCATGCGTTACATCATGCACCGCAACTGTAGGTGTCATGTTCATAATGTACACAGCTGTATTTACAGCTTCAGCCCAGAAATGATGAGGCATGTTCTTCTCATTCATCAATGCACGTACAACCTCTGCAATGTGCCTATTTTTCCTTTCTGCGACCCCATTCTGTTGTGGAGTATATCTGCATGTAAACTGTCTGCGTATACCATGCATTCGCAGAAAATCTAAAAAATCATTGGAGAAATACTCTCCCCCTCCATCTGACCTCGATGTCTTGATTTGCATATCTGTCTCCTTCTCAATCATGACTTTGAAGTCATGAAAGTGACCAAACACTTCACTTTTGTTACGCATGAAGTAGACCCATACTTTCCTTGTATGGTCATCAATGAAAGAGACATAATACCTGCAACCATGTATACTTGCAGTATCGGTTGGACCCCAAACATCTGTGTGCACCACCTCAAGTGGCTTTTTACATACATTACGCTCATGTGGAAATGAGCCCTTTGACTGTTTTCCAAACTGGCATGCTGCACACACTTTATGCATACCATCCACCTTGAATTTGGGCAAACCTTTTACAATCTGTTTTGATTGCATGCTGCGCAATCTCTGCTCATTGACATGGCCAATGCGTTTGTGCCAAATGTCAACATCAGCCACAACACCTGTGCTCTGTGCAAATAATGCAGCTTTTACCTCAGGCATGTCTACATTCAACGTAAACATTCTGCCCACACATTTTCCCTCTGTGATCAGCTTACAGCCTTTCTAGAAATCTTCTACATAACAGCCATTTGGATTGAAACGAACCTGCAAACCCTGCTCAACCATTTGTCCAACAGAAATAAGATTCTTTGTAATGTTTGGGACGTGAAGTACATCTGCTAAGTGCTTTGATTTCCCACTCTTCGTATTTAGAGGTATGTCCCCTACATGAGCAATGGGGTGAGCTGTGTCATCTCCTGTCTACACATAGCTTGACACATCTGGTTTGTGCATATCTCTAAACCACTCTCCACGAGACATCATGTGATTAGAGGCACCTGAATCCACATACCAAACATCATCTTGGTGGGAATTCTCTGCCGTCATTGTATTCATTACATGCTGCATAACAAACATGCGCTTGTTTTTGCCATCATCTGCATCTCTGCTAGTAGATGCATAGTTGCCCTGTTCTCTCTTTCCACTTGCTTTTCCCTTTGGACAGTCACGTGACATGTGACCTCTTTCACCACAAGTCCAACATTCTCTGCTATCTGCAGTATGTTGCTGCCTACTTGATCCTGCACCACGACCTCTTTGACTCCCCCTGCCTTGAGACTGGTTTCCCCTGCCACCTGTATTGTTTTGATTTGATTGACCTTCTTGAAATTGGCCCCTACAACCCCTTGGGCCTCGACCACGACCTCTACCTCTACCTCTGTTGGAGTTAGAATAGAAGGCCTGTTCAGAATTATTTCTGCCATGAGAAGAAGATGTGTCAAGGTTCTTCTCCTCAAGAATAAGCATAAAAATCAAATCTTGGAACACGGGGATGTCGTCTCTTGTATTCATGGAAGACCTGAAATGTACATACTCATCTCCTAGACCATCCAAGCATGCACGGACAATGTCATCGTCTTCCACTGAGACTTTAATAGATCCAAGAGCCTCAATGATACTCTTGATCTTCAAAGCATAATCATTGATGGAGAGGTTGTTCCTCTTAACCTGATTTAGCTCCAACTTTAGTTGAAGCTTCCTGGCCTTGGTGTTTACCTCGAACATTCTACCTAAGTTTTTCCATGCAATGGCGGGGGTTTCAGCATCCTGTAGATAGCCCATCATGCCATCTGTGATGCTCATAGAAAGCTAATACATCACTTTGCTCTGGCCTTGTTGCCAGTCCCTCAAAGCTTTCCTTTGTTTTGCTGTAGCATTTGCCTCGGGAATCTCTGGTTCCTTTTCATTGTCTCCTTCTACATAGTCCCAATAACCTTTTCCTTTTAGGAAATTAATTATTCTGAACTTCCATGCAGGGTAGTTATTTTTCTCAAGCTTCTCAGTAACAATCTGACTGAAACCGTCAGACATCTTGAAGCACTAAGACAAAATAGCTGCAATCTGCAAAAACCTGCAAATCTGTTGAACCTGCTATCGTGGTACCTGTAACGCTTTCTACACTCAACGAGTGTCCACAATCAAGCGTACATACAACCATTGTACTTGTACAGTAAATCTTTGTGTACTGCACTTTGGAGACCTGTTCAGAAACTTGTACGAAAAACTCGACATCTGGGCGTGGATTGCGAACGAAGGGATTGTGATGCTCTTGCTCTCTTAGCCTCTCTTGCCTGCACCAGGCTCTGATACCATGTAAAGAATGAGGATGCAAGAGAGCTACACAAGACAAGCACAAAGCACACAAAGATGGAAAGCTTCTTCTTCTTCTCACAGAAAAGAGAGTACAAAATGACTAAGTGCTAAAATTGAAAAGTAGCACATATGTACATGCGGTCACTAAGTGTGAACTCACTAGAAGCGTACTAGGCTGGCACTATAAGTGTAGTCCAGCTGTAGAATCACTGGCAGAGATCCTCCATGTCGGTCACCTAACGCGCCAGTGAGTAAATGCCGTAAGCGGCCAAGACCCGTAGTGGATGCCAGCTCAAGATGTAGAGCTCGACATCTCAACACTTGTTGAAGAAGAAGAAACCTTGCGAGTGTCGGAAGACATTGTATGTAAAATAAGGGATAAGAGTCAATTTTCTTGAACCTGTTCACTTTGGAAATGTTGTTCCATAACTCTGAAAATTTCTATCTTTACATCAATGCGTAGAGGGATTTCTGCTCTTCAATTGAGGCTATAGATCACCCAAATCGGAGTTCGGATGAAGAAGTTATAATCAAAAGAGTGAACTATTGTCTACTAGGTCAAAAAACGGCTGCATTTTTGTTGGGGAGAGAGAGAGAGAGAGAGAGTCTCTTGAACCAATCAACCAATGAATAACTGAATGTGTATACAATGGAGGCAAGGGGTTGCTTATATAACAATCCCAGTAAATTGCCCTACCCAAGACTTTGACAAATAAGTAAAATAAATACCTAAAATCCAAACTAAATAATGGGATCACATTGGCCAGTCACTTGAGATGCCTCAGTGTTTCTCTCCTCAAATTTGTACCTGAAAGTAATGCCATCTTGAGCATCGATTTCCTTTGTAGAAACTTTGAACTGTAGACCACACTACATCCAATAATCCCCATTCGCAAACTGTGAACACATCACGTCCAAAATATAAAACTCCAAGATAATGAACTATTGGAACACATCATGTCCATGATTCAACCAGCAACAATGAATCTGGCTAGCCCATCCATAGTGTTTTAGACGTCTGATTGGTTCCCTGCCAGATGGGGAATGGGAATGGAGAGAGCTTTTGGAGGGAGCTTTTTCCAAATTTTTACCCAACTGATTGATTTTAAAAAAAAGCTCGCTTTGCTCCAAAATTAGTTTTTGGAGCGAACTTTTCGGAGGGAGCTTTTTTTTTCTTAATCTCTCTCTCTCTCTCTCTCTCTATAAAAATATGTGTGTGTGTGTGTGTGTAACACATATACATACATATGTACATATTCCTGCTACAAGGGTTGTCTTGCCCTGTTAGGAATACATATAGGTGTACATATTCCGGTTACGAGGGCTGTCTTGCCTTGTTGGGAATACATATAGGGGTGTGTGTGTGTGCGTGTGTTTATATATATATATATATATATATATATATATATATATATATATATATATATATATATATATATATATATATATATATATATATATATATATGTGTGTGTGTGTGTGTGTGTGTGTGTGTGTGTGCGTGTGTTTATATATATATATATATATATATATATATATATATATATATATATATATATATATATATATATATATATATATATATATATATATATATATATATATATATATATATTCCTCTCTCCCCTTCTCTCCCTCCCTCTCTCTCCATTGCAAAGTCAAATCACTACTTTTTACAGTGGGACTACTCGGGGTGGCCCCTAAGAGGAGAGAGCATGCCACATTGTCTAGAGAAACGACACATAAAGGATCCATGCAGAGTCAAATCACTAATTTTTATAGTGGGGTACTTGGCATGGACCACCACACATTACCTAGTCACATCCTTATTGGGGTATCCTTCTTGATCAAGCCATGTAGATACTTTCTCCATTGTGCACCTCTTCAGCCCACGTATGATTGTACCCCACCTCTTCCCATATGCCTTAAGTTTATGTATTATGTGATGAAGATGTTGATAATGATGAGGAGGTTGCTTCACATCTGCAGACAAATTTGGCAAGCAGGTTTAGGCAGGGAGCAGGTCCCTTTGCTCCATTTGAGCTGTTTTGCAACACCCGCAATGGGCTGTGGTACAAATCTTTAGCATTGGGGATTGAGCAGTTCACTCAACAGGAAAGATTAGGTGTGGCAGGACATTATTGTTTTCAGCCAGCGGGTTTTGTGCGTCCTTTTGAGCAGTGAGTGGTTGCGCTCGTAACGGGCTGTGGATTCCCCCATTGGATTTGGGGTTGTTTTGGTCTTTTCGGACGAGAGACATTGCATTACAGGTTTTGCTTTTTGCAGGGCTTCAAGAGCCAGGTCGAGGGAGCCGAGGTGTGCCCTCTCACTCTCTTTGCATTGATCTTGACTACCCGCAGTGGGTTGTGGATTCTCTGCCCAGTCGGAAGTCTTGGCTGTTTACTTTGGTATTCATTACGCCGCCCTGCAAGGCCAAATATTGCAGGTTAGAGCAAGCGCCCTCCACGAGTTATGTATTGGAGGCCATCTAGTCTTAGTGGAGCCAGAGTGTGCTGAGTTTTTGAGGATATTACAGGTTCTTTGTGTGGATCGCGAAACCCATATTTTGTATGCTAGTTGATGTACGAGCCATAGAGCTCCTGATTCATATCATTCAGATTGTTGAGCCCATGTTAGCTTCTCGAGCGAAGGTGGATATATACCCTCACTCACAGCTTATTGTGTTGTATTGGTTTTGCTGGCGTGCCTGCCACTATAGACCCCGTCATAGTGTTGCTCTCGGGCTCGAGTGGAGCCTTGTGTTCATTGCTTTGAGGTCCTTGCATTGTGGATGCACGAGGGCCCCTAAGATTAGTGCCCACTTGCACATATGAGAGAGAGAGAGAGAGAGAGAGAGAGAGAAGGGAGAGACAATAAATAAATAAATATATATATATATATACGAGCTATGTATTGGAGGCCATTGGTCTTAAATGAGCCAGAGCGTGCTGAGTTTTTAAGGATATTACAGGTTCTTTGTGCGGGTCGCAAAACCCATATTTTGTATGCTAGTTGATGTACGAGCCATAGAGCTCCGAACTCATATCATTTAGATTGTTGAGCCCATGTTAGCTCCTCGAGTTTAGGTGGATATACCCTCGCTTGCAGCTTATTGTGTTGTATTGGTTTTGTTGGTGTGCCTGCCACTATAGACCCCGTCATAGTGTTGCTCGCGGGCTCGAGTGGAGACTTGTGTTCATTGCTTTGAGGTCCTTGCATTGTGGATGCACGAGGGCCCCTAAGATTAGCGCCCACTTGCACATGAGAGAGAGAGAGAGAGAGAGAGAGAGAGAGAGAAGGGAGAGAAGAATATATACACACACACACACCCACACAAGCTCTGTATTGGAGGCCGTCTAGCCTTAGTGGAGCCAGAGCGTGCTGAGTTTTTTAGTATATTATAGGTTCTTTGTGCGGGTCGCGAAACCCATATTTTGTCTACTAGTTGATCTACGAGCCACAGAGCTCCGGACTCATATCATTTATATTGTTGAGCATGTATTAGCTCCTTGAGCTAAGGTGGATATACTCTCGCTTGCAGCTTATTGTGTTGTATTGGTTTTGTTGGTGTGCCTGCCACTATAGACTCCATCATAGTGTTGCTCTCGGGCTCAAGTGGAGCCTTGTGTTCATTGCTTTGAGGTCCTTGCATTGTGGATGCACGAGGGTCCCTAATATTAGCGCCCACTTGCACATGAGAGAGAGAGAGAGAGAGAGAGAGAGAGAGAGAGAGAGAAGGGAGAGAAGAATATATATATATATACGAGCTTTGTATTGGAGGTCGTATGGTCTTAGTGGAGCCAAAGCGTGCCGAGTTTTTTAGTATATTACAGGTTCTTTGTGCGGGTTGCGAAACCTATATTTTGTATGCTAGTTGATGTACGAGCCATAGAGCTCCGGACTCATATCATTCAGATTGTTGAGCCCGTGTTAGCTCCTTGGGACGAGGTGGATATATACCCACGCTCGCAGCTTATTGTGTTGTATTGGTTTTGCTATTATAGACCCATCATAGCGTTGCTCCTGGGCTTGAGTGGAGCCTTGTGTTCATTGCTTTGAGGTCCTTGCATTGTGGATGCACAAGGGCCCCTAAGATTAGCGCCCACTTGCACATGAGAGAGAGAGAGAGAGAGAGAGAGAGAGAGAGAGAGAGAGAGAGAGAGAGAGAGAGAGAGAGAGAGAGAGGGAGGTTGAGAGAGATTGAGCGATTAAGAAAAAAAGCTCCCTTTGAAAAGCTCACTCCAAAAACTGATTTTGTAGCAAAGCGAGCTTTTCTTTTTTAATTGCCTAGTTGAGCAAAGATTTGAAAAAAACTCCCTCCAAAGCTTCTTGCAAAATCTCCCTCGAAACCTTAACTCTGCTAGATGTGTGCATTGAACTCTGACCTACGGGTCCAAACACCAATAACTTGAACTCCAACACAAGGGTCCAAATTAATTATAGGGAGCAGTGCTTGCCCCTCTCTGCCACTCACAAGCCTCCCTCTAACTGAAGCTAGCGGTGACACCTATCATTTGATTAGAAATCTGACGTCGAGGCCACTGTGGCTGCCGCCAGGTGTGCCATGCCGATCTCCTCTGTCAAATATTTATTTCCGTTATCTCTGTCCAGCTTGCCTTTATCCTTGTCTTCAAGTGAATTCTTGCTTTTGCCTTTGGCTTCCAACTCCCAAGCCAAACAAAGCGTCAAATCATAATCATGATTGTGGTCGTACCTCCCGGGTACCGAGGGAGCTAGCTGAGTATTGATACTGCCATCCTTGTCCAATTGACCTTGGCCATTGTCCTCTAGCAAACTCCTCCATTTTCTTTTGACTTCACTAACTTGAGCCAAACAATTTGTAAGATTCCTTGAGAACTGTGACGATGCATAAGCCGCTAAATGGATGGTTGAGGTGTTAGTTTTTGGATATTGTTTCTCACTTGTTTTTAGAGTGTTTTCTTGGATTAGCAAGAAGCAACCAACCATTGCTCTTTTGTCAACAGAAGTGGAGTATAAAAATTCTTGCTTTGCAGCATGTGAAGTAGCTTTTCTCAAGAGAGTTCCCATGGACTTAGGTGTTCTTGTTGACTCAACAACAATACTACTTCAATGTGACAATCAAAGTTGCATGCACAAAGCATATTGAGGTTCAATATCAATATGTTCGATAGCTTATATGAGGATAATATTGTGCAACTAGAGTATTGTCCTACGGAAGGTAATTGTGAAAATATCTTCACCAAAGCTATTGGAAAAGATCAACTACTTAGATACCTTCATCAACTCAAAGTTAGTGCATGGCCAACTCCGACTTGCTAGCGCATGGCCAACATAAAGCATCTTCAGGTGTTCACTGATTGGGGGTGTTAGTATACCTACAATGCTCACCTATCAGTTTTGCCCACCACAACATATGTTGCACAATTTTTAACGTCTCCATATGAGGAGAAGCCAATAGTGCACATATATCCGGTGGATTCCAACTTGCATACCGGAATACCTTGGCCGAAACGACGGCCAAAAAGTGATCCAAAAATAGCAATCCAGTGGTGTGTAAGTCAATGACTGATGATTGATGTCCATATTTCAATGGTCGATGACTGACATTCAACCGTCGATGACCGAGTTCTACTAGGACTTATCTAAATAAGGGTGGCTATACATGGGCACATGGATGGCTATCTCTCATGAGAGAGGGAAACCCACAAAGGCTCCCTTACATTTAAATAAGGAACCATCTCTATGAGCCATTGTACACACACCCCACATTCTTGCCTACTTGTTCTAGTTGACTATATCGCCATCTAAGCTCTACCTTGAGAGGGCATGGTTGGATGATGCCATCACTTTGTAATAGTGTGTTATTCTAATTTTTTTAGTTTCCACTAATCTACTTTGCATCATATGTCTTTCTACTCTCCTTACTACAAGGTCCTATTTTGTTTCGCATTTCTTACATGTCTGAGCATTACCCTTAAGAAAAGACGCTGCCCTTCGTACCTTGGAGGCCTCGTAGAAGTTGCCCCTAGAGAAGGCGGTGTCAAACTGTTGTATGTAAGCAAGAGCTCAATGGGAATCATTGAAGCAAAAAAAGGTGTCAAACCATATTGCTTGACCCCCATCCTTGAACCCTTTGGTATTTTTTTTCTCCCTTTTCAAGGTTTTCATTTTGCGTGGCTCTTATGAGGTGGTTCTACTTCTTCCCATAGATGGTGCCAAAAGCATGGAAATGGAAATCACTCTCAAACCCGTCAAAAGAGGAAGAGGTCTCCTCCTCCAAACTAGTAGATTTATTTTTGTGTTTTTTAGACCTTTGCTTGGATTTACTTTTCTTGTTCTTTCTTCGCTTCTTCTGCCTCTTTTCATCCTCATTGGAACTAGAGAAAGAGGAACTGTCGAAACTTTTAAAGAATGAAGAAGAATTGGGGCCATCCTCATAGTGAAGACAATTCTTGGATCCACTTGCCACCTCGAAAGTTGATTTTTGGCCCAAGTAATTGGGATAGTCCTCTCACTTGCTTTTCTTTTGAGAGTGCTTCTTTACTTCATCATCTTGTTGATTTTTTGTTCAAGAGTGTCAACGAACTCTTCTTGTGAGTTCAATTTTTTCTTTTTTGTACGTGGCTTTGCTTTAGTCTTCTCATGGCCAACTTGATAGGTGAGTGGATGACCTTCTACCATCGAGAGTGAATCTCATCGAGCGGATGATTCTTCAAATACTTCACATAGTTTGGGTCCTTAGAGTATTTGATCATTCTCTTCGCAGAAGTATCAACTTGCAACAACTGATTCCTGTACTCCCCTCTGTCAAGATCCCTCGCAAAAACTTACTCTTGTCCTCTCTCAATTCCTTGGAAGGAGGCTTGCTCCCGCTAGATTTTCCCTTGGTTCTTTTCGTTTCTCTAGTAGGGGTGGTGTGCTCTTTATCCTCCTACACACGTGCGATCGATGAATGGCATCCTCTTTGTCAAATTCACTACTAGAACCCATATGTGCTGCAAAAAAATCAGATCCTTTGTAGAAGAAGAATCATATGAGCTCTGCTACCATTGAAACAGGCTTGAATACCCAAGCAAGAGTTCAATAGCAACACATAAACAAAAACTACTAAGAGAGAGAAAGAGAGAGAGAGAGAGAGAGAGAGAGAGAGAGAGAGAGAGAGAAGAGAGAAGAGGAGAGTCGACATGAAGTGGTGGCGTTTCGCCCCTAGAAGCACCAGCCCCAAAGATTGGTGCCCCTTTCGATATTTCTTTCTTCTTGGTGATAACAAATTTACAATGGCCGCAGGTCTCCGCTCTCTACAGTGCTCTCAAGCGATCTTCCAGAGAAGGAGGCCTTAGGGCACTTACAAAGGTTTACATGGGGGCCTAAACTAGTTGCCTTTAGTAGCCAAAAGCAACTTCCAAAAGCTATGCCCAAGAATTGACGCCACATAGGTTCGTATGGTTGTCGCATCACCATCCCATGATTCGCAACATGAATCGTTGTGGATTTTATGGAACAGCCTGCCCCATCCTCAAAGTGCCTATTTTAGGTCTTGGCCTTTAGTTTTATGGTCCTTGACTTTATTTGGCAGGTTTATGGGCCTTTTTAGCAATGCCACATCATTCCTTTATGACATGATAACCACTTGGTAGATGACAAGTGGCCTACTGAATCCAAGGTGACATGTTCCCTATCGTGACTTTGTGCCTCTCCCGTTCACATCAAGTTTTGGGGTGCCCCTTGCAGACAACATCTATGGTGTTGTGCAACCTGTTGCCCTCCCATCTCCCTAGCGATCACACTCTTTAGTCGCCTTCATTGCCCTTGGAGTCGTGCATCTTTGCTGCCCCATCCTCTCTGCATCCTCTCTACATTAGCCACATGATTTGTTGTATCACTCAGTCACTCAGGGTACAACACTCCAAATGTTACCATCTTTGCCATAGTATAACACCTCCTTTAGCCACAACATAATGTACGACAACACACAAATATCTGACCTGGCTTTTTGAACCCTTCTTACGGCCGGGTCCCCCTTTGTGCTAAGGAGATTAGTGGGTTTACCTTCTAGTAATGTTAAATAAATGTCACACTTATTCATGAAAAGTAAATGCTATTAAAATTTAGCTACCCTTTTCCTAGTTTTTCTGCTTGTTGTAAGAAGGTGAACTTTGTGTATTTCTCGTAATACGATGAGAAAATCAAGTATTAATAGCACTACGACTTTAAAGGGGAGTGTGCCGTAGATGCTACTGAAACAAAAAAACCTTAGGGTGACGAGACTATAACAAGATTTATTAAATATAACTAATGCAACTTAGAGATAGTGGGACTTGGCTATTTACAAGTGGTTTTTCTGCTTCTTCCATTTGAGATCATGTCATTCTTTGCTTGTTGGCATGTTGCCTAACTTATTTTAGTGGAACTACCTACAGCTTTGCACATGCAACAATGTTCAAGTGATTGAAGAGCTTGAAAAGGCAACACACATAGGAAGTGGTGTGAGCAAGCTTTATGCCACAGTCGACATTGGCGCAGCAAGAGTCATCAGAACAAGGCCCGTGAAGTATGCTTCCTCAAATCCCAAGTGGAACCAAAGCTTTAGGGTTTACTGCGCCTATGAAGCGAAAGATGTCACCATAGAAGTGAAGGACGAGCTCACTGTTGGAACCGTCGTTATTGCCAAGCGACGACTTTCACCTTCCCAGCTTCTTTCTTTAAAAGCTCCAGAGGGTTGGTTTAACACTTTCGATCCTCAGGATCCTCGTAAGCAACGGGGCAGGATCTTCATCAAGCTCGAGTTCCATGAAATCAACAGTGTTCCAAGCTGGGGACAAGGTATCAAGGGTTGTGACATACCAGGTGTCCATTATTCCTTCTTTAAGCAAGAGAACGGCAATGCAATCACTTTGTATCAAGATTCTCATGTTAGAAATGAATTTAGGCCCCAGATTTCTCTAGATCAGAGGCGGTCCTATGAACCACACCGGTGCTGGGAGGATATATACACAGCTCTTTCTGGTGCTAAGCACCTCATTTACATAGCTGGTTGGTCTGTTTTCTCCAATATAACCCTTGTCAGAGACATGGAAAGGCCGATTCCACGTGCTCAAGGCGTCACATTGGGTGAGTTTTTGAAAGGCAAAGCCCAAGAAGGTGTGAGGGTCTTGCTTCTGCTGTGGGATGACAGAACCTCGATTCCTCGTGTAGAAATAACAGGTGTTATGCACACTCATGATGAAGATACTGCTGCATATTTCAGAGGCTCTAAGGTGCATTGTGTGCGTTGCCCCCGTAATCCGGATAATGGGTCGAGCATTGTGCAAGGGCTAGAGGTGGGTCTCATGTTTACTCATCATCAAAAGACCATCGTTGTTGATGTTGCTACATCGGCAGCAAACACAGGGCAGCGCAAACTGGTCAGCTTTTTAGGTGGCATTGATCTTTGTGATGGGCGATACGACAATCAAAACCACTCTCTCTTTGGAACTTTAGGCACTGTCCACAAGGAAGACTTCCATCAGACTAACTTTGAGGGTGCCTCTCTAAAACAAGGAGGGCCTCGTGAACCTTGGCATGATGTGCATGCACGCATAGAAGGCCCTGCTGCTTGGGATGTCCATTGTAACTTCGAACAGAGATGGAGAAGGCAAGCGAACAAGAGGCATCTTCTTTCATTGAAAACCATACCTGAGCTATGGCCACCATCTGAAATCATCCAAGATGATAACCCAGAATCTTGGAATGCACAGATTTTCCGCTCCATAGATGAAGGTGCTGTTGATGGTTTTCCTAAAAAACCCGACATTGCAGCTCAAATGGGTCTTGTAACTGGTAAAGAAAACATTATTGATAGAAGCATTCAAGATGCATACATATGTGCTATACGACAGGCCAAGCACTTTATTTACATGGAAAATCAGTATTTTCTTGGCAGCTCGGCTTCCTGGAGCTCACACCAAGATGCAGGTGCAATTCAGCTAATCCCCATGGAGCTCACACTGAAGATCATTAGCAAGATTGAAGCAGGAGAAAGGTTTGCTGTGTATGTAGTCATACCGATGTGGCCTGAGGGTGTACCTGAGAGTGCTGCTGTTCAAGAGATTTTATACTGGCAGAGATTAACAATGGAAATGATGTATAAGCGCATAGCAGCTGCACTGAAGAAGAATCATATTGATGGGATTGCTCAGCCCACCGACTACCTGAATTTCTTTTGCTTGGGCAATCGAGAAGCGCCAAATCCTCGCGAATACCAGCCTTCAGAAACTCCCAAGAGTGAGGATTACCGCAATGCACAAGAGCATAGGAGGTTCATGATCTATGTGCATGCCAAGACCATGATAGGTTAGCCATGTCGTATATTGCTTTTCAAATAAGTAAAATGCATGTGGTTGATGAATATCTACACTCAGAGATGATCGTTGTCGATTAACTTGTAATTTGTGATGATTGGTACAATGCAGTTGATGATGAGTATATCATAGTGGGGTCAGCAAATTGCAATCAGCGATCTATGGACGGAGCTCGTGATTCGGAAATTGCGGTGGGCGCATACCAGCCACATCATGTGATGGAAGGATCTTTGAATGCAAGGCCACAGGGACAAGTGTATGGGTTTCGAATGTCGCTCTGGTATGAGCACACCGGCAAAGTGGATAAGGAATTTCAAAACCCAGAGAGTCTTGCTTGTGTGAGGATGGTCCAGAAGATATCGCAAGAGCTGTGGACAGTGTACACCCAACCAAAAATCACGAATATGACAGCTCACTTCCTTCCTTATCCTATCACAGTGCTTCCAGATGGTGAAGTGAGGAGCTTGCCTGGTTATGATAATTTCCCTGATACCAAAGCGTCCGTCCTGGGTGCACATTCCAATACTCTTCCTGCCATTTTAACTGTGTGAAAGACATGTTGCAGCTCAGCAGCAAAGATATGTGATTGCACCAGCTAACCACAGTGCACTAACTACTTCTGCAGCTAACTATTTAATGTTGAAAATAAGAGTGTGCGCCTATAAGTGTGGGTGCATATGCGCACACCCGCCATTCCACCCACCTCTTCAATGAATGCCAATCAGTGCCTGAAATAACTGTTTTCCTACAAGCTTGGAAAATTTTTAAGGGTAAATTGGCTATATTAGATGATCTTTGCACTGAATTACTATAAAATTTGTAGCTTTTCTCACCTTCAAATCTAAAGTTTAGAGGTAAATTTCAAGGTTTGTAGGTGGCATCACACTAAAGCTAGGTTTTCATGGCACTATACTCATATATCTAGTTGGACAAGTGAAAGTTGACAGCAGCACAACCATGGAAAGCATACGAGTGTATTGCAACTACTTGCAATTTTTACTCAATGAAAAAAATTCACAAAAAAAGAAAACCCATTGAATTGATATCATGGCATCAAGGTGAGCGTAGCTAGCGTTCAATAAAAGCTAGGTTCAAGCCCCGCGTTTAAGCACGGGACATTTGTCTTTTTGGGACACTCCTTGCTTAAACAAGAAAAATATTTGTTGACATGGAGATGCTTGTGTTGTGATTATGGCCTTTGGCCAAGACCTCCTCAAATCTCTTGAATACTATCTCTTGTACACTCAGTAGTTTAATAGTCTTGTGAGTATCTGCCTAACACACATGGCATGGTGAGTTGACCCTTGAAAGGTGCACCTATCCATATACTGCTACTACTTAAGTGGCCACACATTGTACACACTTCCTAGTTTTATTGATCATTCTTAAATATATTAAGTATTGTTATTAGTTTCCTACTTTGTACATTGTCCAATTGCTCTCTCTAATTACTCATTATGAATGCTACAGTAATCATGTCACTGTATCCTTCAACTAGTATCACGTACCCTTCAACTGGTATCAGAGTGCCACATAGTGATTAGCATTTTCTAATCACACCTAAATTCTTTAGTTTAATCAATTTCCAATCAACATCTTAATCTTCTATGTGTGGCATGTTCTTGATGAAGTCCAATGAGCCATTACCCTCCATAGTTAGATTGAGGAAGTCGTAGATATCATGTGCATTTCGTGTTTGCATTTAGCAACCTCTCTCAAGCTAAATTGACTGGAAACACTATCTCTCTCTATCTTCAATCAATTGATTCGAATTTCCCCTCATTTAGTGTGCATAAGTTTGTGATTTTTTTGATAATCTTATCCTCTAATTACTTTTAAATCAAAGGCCATCCCTCTTCAAGCTTTATGTGTGTGGGAAGAGCTCCGTAAAAGGGATCCATAGAGCCCTCAAGCTCTTCATTTGGGCACCATTAGCTCACCCTAATTATTTTACTATAATTGGGTGTGTGTGCTTATGTGAAGCACTATTAAAGCCAAGAATTTAATCCCTTTTTTGAGAATTTTTTGACACACAAGGACACAAGGGTTTGGTGATTAGAGGGTTGATCCTATTCTTGGGGACCTTGGTCACCGTGGGCTCAACTACACTTTAAGGAGGGAAAGTTGGCGGACTTGAAACAGGTGCTCTACCACATCTAATTGGCTCGGCAGGTTCACAAGCCTCCGTTCTCACGCCAAGCCTTTTGCTTGCCTTTGGTAGTTGCCCGGATCTGAAGTCGATTCAATTTTAGCTTTGGATCACCGTCAGCTCTATAGGAGGATAGTCATGTGCGATGCTCCGAAGCTCCAAAGAGACATACCCACCCCAAGCCCTTATAAAGGGATCGCTTCCCGCAATTGGCCTCCCTTGGCTCACAAAAATCCTCAAGCCCATTACAACCTCTCCCCACGTAAAGTCCAAAGCTCCTCCCCATTTCTTGGTGGGGCATTCAAACCAAGGGTTTCTCTCTCTTCATGATAGATTTCTCACCATCGCGAGAGCCCAAGGAAAGGACGGTTTTCTCTCACTAGCAAACAAAGGCACAAAGAGACATCAATTCGGGCTTCAAAAGCTTCTTTCAAGTATCAAGAACTCTCTCTCTCTCTCTCTCTCTCTCTCTCTCTCTCTCTCTCTCTCTCTCTCTCTCGTTAAAAAAATAAAAAACCCTTGCACCCAAAGCACTATTTTTGCAATGTATATAATTGTTCTCATCTACGGGATGATTTGATTTTAGTGCATTTGCGAAGAGGATAGACATTGGCATTAGCACGCCGCTAATAGTTAAGACTTGTCAACTTGCATTATCACGGATAAAGGAATAGAGCAATGGAGAAGGGTTTTCACCCTAGTGGACAAAGCTACAAAGTCAGGCAAGAAAGGGTTTCCACCCTGCTATTAAACCACAGGCAGTTGAGCCATCTACATTATTAAAAGAACACGTATAGAAAACATAAGTCTGAGCTCAAAACCAAAGAGTTTTTACTTAAAATGAAGCATCCATGTGGCTCATATATCACCCAAGTAAAATATGTTTGACCTTAAAATGATCTACCCCCCTCCTAAAGTATTTACATTTGCACAAAGTAATTCATTGATATTTCTAGACATAACAATATGAGAAGATATAAAATTTAATCATTTTGACTATATCATTGTATTTAAAATGTCCCAAAATCTTAAAAATAAATATCCATCCGTTTCGACTTCAAAGTAAAGTAAAAAGCTTCAAAAGGCTTTAAATCAATCTAGAATTTTATAGTTGCTAGAATTGGATAATTTTGACCACAATGTTGCATCCGAAACGTCCCAAAACCCTAGAAACGGCTGCCCATATGCCTCATTCTGACACCCAAAAACGGGGTTCCATACCAAAAAAGGTCCTGAAATTGTCCCAAAGGGTCTTGCGCGCCGACGCGGGACTCGTTCCGGCAATTTCTCAATAGAATTGTTTCTAGGATTTTTGGCCATTTTGGACGCAACCATGTGGCCCAAAATTGTGAAAATTTTATTGAGAAACTGGTCGAAAGGGTCCCATGTCGGCACAAGATCCCTTGGGGCAGTTTCGGGACCTTTTTTGGCTCAGAATCCTGTTTTCGAGTGTCGTTCTAGACGCAACGATGTGGTCAAAATTGTCAAATTCTAGCAACTATAAAAATTTAGATTGGCCCAAAGATTTTTGGAAAGTTTTTTCTTTATAATAAAATATATGGATATTTACTTTCAAGGTTTTCGGGACATCTCAATGCCATGGTCTTTTCTAGGATTATGGGCATTTCAAACATAGTGACAGATCAAAATTATCAATATTTATCTCTCTCCTATAAAATTGTAATAATAAAACCTCTATGATTTGACTTGAAATACCGTGCAAGGTTTACAGTCACATCCACAATAAATCTTTCGTTATTCTTTACTGTCTCTAGAGAGATGGCTTATAAGTCATTATGCAAGGGAATCTCTTCAATGTTAGCATGCACATTAGCTAGTCTCTGCTCTCTCCAAAGCAAGCTTGATGATTGGGTTTCATGTCCTGATCTCGCAACATCTCTTCAACGACGGTGGATAGGGGAAAAGGGGAACACACCCGGCCCCCGGATAATCTGTCTCTCTATAGCCCAGGATAATCATTGCACCCCAATCCACTCAAATTCACCTACAAATCTCACACAAATGCAACCGCAAGCAACTGCCACAATCCGATGACACATGCACTAGCACTTCAAGAACCCACAACCACCGTGTTAGACTTGCTTTGATTACGCACACAAGAAACACCTCTCTCTCACCCTCTTTGCACCACACAAACCACGGTTCGGGGAGAACACTCACACACACCAACACCGCACAATATGATGCAAAAAACACGAACAGATAGAGAAGTGGGGGGCGGGGGAGATCGACCAAGAAAATCGAAAGGGTTGGGTTCGTTTCCTTCTTTCCAAGCTCGCTTACAGTTGGTGCTTCTTCTTCCTCTTCCTCTCTCTCTCTCTCTCTCTCTCTCTCTCTCTCTCTCTCTCTCTCTCTCTCCACAAGGGCTCTTCTCCAAGATAAGCTTCACTCTTTAGCTCTCCAAGAACCGCTCTCCAAAAAAACAAACACCCAAAAAGTCCAAAAAACTGCCCTATAGGGCGTGTGCATCCCCCTTTTCTCGGTCAACCATTCTGTTTTTAGCTTGAACTTGCATGAACCAGTGCTTTTTCTGGAATTCCTTGCTCTCCAAGCCATGTGGGAGGGCCCTCCTCCGGTTGTCAGAGCGGCGTGACAAGGGGTGGGAACCCCCTCTCTCTCAACAAAAGATGGCTCGTGAGACCCTTGTTAGCTTGCCACATCATCGTTAGCTTCACGCCTGTGCGCAGCCCATTGGCGCCATCAAAAGCCGCACACAACGCGAGAGTGAAGGCCGCCATAGCCCCTTGAGCTCCAAGCTCACAACCTCATGGAGATGCCATAGGTGTTATACCCCTCGTTCGACAGTCCTTGTTCCACCTATGGGCCAATGGGCTGCCACGTGTCATCTCTAGAGCGATTGCCCTCCATAATCCTTTAAAGCTCACCCAACAGATCATAAAACTCCACAAAAGAACCAGTTCTTTTTCTGGAATTCCTTGCTCTCCAAGCCATGTGGGAGGGCCCTCCTCTATTTGTCAGGGCGGCGTGACAAGGGGTGGGAACCCCCTCTCTCTCAACAAAAGATGGCTCGTGAGACCCTTGTTATCTTGCCACATCATCGTTAGCTTCACGCCTGTGCGCAACACATTGGCGCCATCAAAAGCCGCACACGACGCCAAAGTGAAGGCCGCCATAGCCCCTTGAGCTCCAAGCTCACAACCTCATGGAGATGCCATAGGTGTTATACCCCTCGTTCGACAGTCCTTATTCCACCTATGGGCCAATGGGCTGCCACGTGTCATCTCTAGAGCGATTGCCCTCCATAAGCCTTTAAAGCTCACCCAAAAGATCATAAAACTCCACAAAAGAACTTTGTTTTTTGTCCCACCTTGGATGTCCTGTGAGTTGGTGCTCAGTGCCCCAATTCTCGAGCTGGGAAGACCTACTGAAAGCTCATCTCATCGGCTTCCTTCCGTGCTGGCCCCGACACCCCTCGACTTTGCTTGGCCCTCAAGCCGAGTGCCCCAAATCGACAAAAATTCATCTGCTACCACACTCTCGACAACTACCACCATCTTCAAACCCCGGTATCTTATTGATCTGGTGCCCAATTAATGAGCCGTAAACTCCCATGGCCTTCACTTGCCGCATAGAACACATATAAATCCTAGAAAGGCTCCAAAATCCTCAAATGGCACATCAATCAAGGTGATCAAACTGGCACAGAACTGGTCCCAGCCGATGAAAGTTCAACTGGCAATATCTTGGCATCTGAGATTCCAAATGATGATTTGAAAAGACCGATATACTCCACATGATGAGCTCTTCACATCTATCTGTTGAAACTAGCTTTGACCACCTATCCCCAACTTCCCCATCCGTCTCAGATCTTCAATGCACTCAAACTTTGAACAGCCATATCTTTCACCCTATAGCTCCATTTGATGAGCAGTCTGGACCAACTTGTAGAGCATACCGAGGGCCACCTATGACACTCTCATTTCTAAACTTTCAAAACTCCAATCATGCCCCTCTAACAAGAACCATAACATAGAATTCTAGCCCTAAAAACCACATAGAGCATAGATAATTGTTGCTCCTTCACTTTGACATGCCCTTGAGAGCCTACAATCTTACTTTGCACTCTTTGTAGCACTGACCAGCTTTGGTTGTACCATCCTTTCCCAACCCCCTTGTTGAACCTTCAATGATCATCCAAAAATATGACTAAAGAAATTGAGAAACTGCAAAATTGATCAACACCGTGAGAAAACCAAAAAACCTACAGTATGTACAGAAACTTATTCACGGGAAGTATAAATCCTATTTAGGCTGGTTACCCAACCCTTTCTACCAAAACTTGATGCACTTTTGGCACCAATTCCCTTTCAAAATAGAGCTTGAGGCACACACCATTCACTCGGTTCTTGAGAAGATGACCGTTCATCCGCATCAACAAATAAGTACCATTGGGAAAAACCTGATGGATCTTGTAGGGACCTATCCACATCTTCTGGAATGTGAAATCCAAATAGCTTTCGTACTTCATCACCAAATCTCCCTTCTTTATCTGCTTCTCTGGAAAATATTGGTTGAACTTCGCCACTCTTTTCTCCCGCTCTTTCACAAAAAATCCGTTTCCTCTTCACGATCCATCTTCAAAGCTTCAAGACTAGTTATCTTATCCTGTAAAACATCTTGGTGAGACTTATCAATCTGCCACATACCTTTTAGTGCACCTAATTGCACATGCACAAGCAACTCTGCCTCCTTGTCATAAACCAACTCATAAGGAGTAAAGTTGGTAGCCACTTTGTAAGAAGTCATGTACGCCCACAAACACTTGTCAAGATTAGCTTCCCACTCTTCAACATGCTTGTATATAAACTTGGTGAGCATCTTGACAATCTGCCCATTTGCACTCTCAACTAGACCATTGCAATGTGGATGATATGGAGATGAAAACCTGTGTTGAATTCCCAACTTTTCCACTAGTGCATGCACCAGCTTACTTCTAAACCCTTGACCTCGATAAAAAATGAGCACCCAAGGCACCTCAAAACGGAAACATGTGCAATCAAAAACAAATTGAGCAACTATGTGAGGATTGACCTCCTTCACCACTTTTGCTTCAACCCACCTGGTAAAATAACCAATGGCCACCACAATGTATTTCTTACTGCTGGCCGACTTGGGTGACGGCCCAATGGCATCCAATCCCCACTTTTTGAACGCATCCTGAGCTATGATAGACCCATGTGGCTCGGCTACCAGTCGTCTCTCACCCATTGTTTGGCATTGATGGCATCTTTTGCACCAGTAGTGCACATCTCATACAATTGGAGGCCACCAAAAATTACCTCTTAAAATGAAAAATAGTACCTGATCTTTGCCTTAATGACCGCTTTCTTCATGACACTGCTCCAATACCATCCCGATCTCCTCTTTGTAAAGAACTCTCGGCATCACTCCATCCCTTCCGTATGTCATCAAATCTTCTCCCACAAGAGTGAACTTACATGCCTTCTGAACAATCCTCCTCTTCTGCAACTTTGACAAACCCTCCGAACATTGACATATGCTCAAAAAACCATCAACCTCTTTGAGAGTTTCCCTACCTGCATAAGTAGCCAGTGCTACATATAAGCTTGATAGTTGAGTCTGCATTTTACTGATAGCCAACCGATCCGCTTCTTGATTATGCTCTCTTATAACATGTTTGAACTACACTCCTTAAAATAACTTTAACAAATTCTTTATGAAAAAAAAACAATTCTTGAGAGAATCCATCTTAACCTACCATTGACCCAAAAACTGCTTTATAACTAGGAGAGCATCACCCTTAACCACCAACTTGGAAATGCCAAACTCCACACATTGCTTCAGGCCTAAGTAAAGCGTAAAGTATTCCGCTTCATTGTTCGTGTGAACACCCTCCAAATCATAGGCTTTGGAGAAAATTAATGTACCTTGGGGATCCTGAATGATCACCCCTCCTCCTACCTTCTGCACAACTCTTCTATAAGCGCCATCAAACCACATAGTGAAAGATTCCTTTAAGGCTGGCTTGTCCGCAACATCCTCTCTCACCACTCTTGGATAGATGGGCAAGTGCGCTTCCTTGTTGACCAAAATATCCGCCAAATAAGACCTACTCGTGTGATCAATCTTAAATTCAAATTCAAACTCCTGCAATTCAAGCACTTATTTTCTTATCCTCCTTCCTGGCTTGAGGTGAAGCACCACTTCACGCAACATATTGCTAGAGGTGAGCACACAAAATTTTCAAATTATCAAATAAAATTTGAACTTGCGTCAAGCAAAAACCAATGCCATCACCCACTGTTCGGCCCGGACACCTTATTCATCCAATCCTGAAATGTCGCATATGCATTCATCAATTAAGAAGGCATCCACTGATAAGCACAACATCCCCATGGCTAAATGAATGTAGTCTTTAGTATAACCTAAAAAACCATCCATAACAGAATATTGCTAATTACATGCAACTTGGATCGAAATTTTGTCCAAAAATGGCAAAGGGTAGTGGTTCCACTTTGTAGCAACATTTAATGGCTTGTAATCTACACATACCCTCCACTTCCTGTTCTTCTTTGGTGTGATAACAATAGGGGAAACCCACTCAGCTTCTTTCACGGGATAGATAATACATGCCCCTAACAGATTGTTGATTTCCTACCATAGAGCTTCCTTCTGAATATCTCCCAACCTCCTCAGCTTTTGTGCTGACGAAGGAAATTTGGAATGGCGGCCTCTACACCAAAACAAACTCCATTGCGCCACAAGGGAAATGAGATAAGGGCACCACCTAGTCTTGGAAGCGTGGGCTAGGACCGCTACACAAAGAGAGAGAGAGAGAGAGAGAGAGAGAGAGAGAGAGAGAGAGAGATCACTATGAATGAAGCATTAACCTTAGTGTGTGTGCAAGGAATGGATGACTTCAAACACTCCCAACACAAATAGCATGTAGATTACCAAACAACCACTCAAGGATTAGCCAAGATCACATCAAGCACTCTCACACATATATACAAGATTTCTCTTAATTAACATAAGTAAGAGAAGGAGAGATTACTAGCATGAAACAATTTGCACTCTAGAATGTGCAAGAATAGAGTGAATGAATGAGCTTATGGGCTCATGGTGAGTGATACAAAGACTCAATGGGGCTGAGGGAGGCTTGAAATTACAAAGGGGAAGGCCTCTTTATATAGGAAAGAGAGTGATTAGGAGTGAGGTTAAGATCCAAGTGTAATTTGTACAAATAAAGCTTGATTAGGGACATTCAACCAATGAAGAAGCTCCTTCCAAGTGATTTGTTGACCAATTAGCTCCATCATCACTTGTGTTGTCTTCACTCCTTCCTCCATAGCTTGAGTCCAAGAGCTTCCTTATTTTAAAATGTAAATAATCTACATAAAATCAATACATATCTAGTAATAATAGAAAGGGGTTGAATGAGAACTTATGAATTACAACAAGATTAAGCATGACTTGAGAGGTGATTAGAAGAGGAATTTTGATGGGTTTTTGAGCTTGAGAGAGAGGAGGAAGGAGAGGAGGGTGAGAAGACTAATGGCTGATTTTTAGAGAAGGTCTCAATGTGGAAAAGGAAGGGTGTGTGTGTGTAAAGGTAGAGGGGGTGGTCTCCACCACAGTTGAAAAACTGGCGTCCGCCATTTTGGCCATATCTCCTAGACCGTAGATGCAAAAATTATAAAAAAATTATGGCCAGAATCTCCAGCTCATCAGCTACAACTTTGATGAAGACAACTTTTCTTGGATCGGAGTGGAAGTATTTTTTAAAAATTTAGCAAAATCATGTGTCTGGTTCCTTCCTTTACCAAGTCTTCCACTTGGGTCCCATTTGTTTGAATCATCATATGGCTCCAAAGCCATGATGATATGAGCCACTCATGACCCTTGAATCATGGGTGCATGGCTCCACAACCACATCATATCATTTCTTTTCACATTTACATATTTTCCCTTCCATTTACCACTAGGTTCTCCCTCTACCTTTCACCTCCGGTAAACTAGTCAAGAAAAAATTCCTATCAAATCATTTTTTTTTTAATTTTTCCAAGAGGTTGTTCTCACTCTTTCTTTTATTGTAAACCTCTAGAAGCAAGGAAAACCAACAAAATATGATAAACAAAAATTTGTGATAGGCTCGGATCATAGCCCCCCCAAACCTGGCTAGGGGTATTTATGCCTCTAGCCTACTTTCTTTGATCTTGAGCTGACCTTATCCTGATGTGATAAGGCTTTAGACGCCATCCATTTGTCCTGGTCTTGTGCACTTTACCATCAATGTCTTGAAGTCTGTAAGAGCCATTTTTGAACTTTTTGGTGACCAAGAACGGGCCTTCCCATCGGAAAAGAAACTTTCCATCCTTACGAGTGTCGAAGCGATTGTCATATCGAAGCACCAGAGATCCCTTTTTGATGTCTTTGGATGCTAGCTTTTTGTTGAACTTTTCTCTGCGCTTCTCTGCTTCTTGAGAATAGTGGTTGATGGCTTCTTCATGATCCAGTTGCAGCCTCTCTAAATCCATGATCCTTTGATGTACTTTCTCCTTTTGAGAGCCTACCTGGCTACCCAATATTCGAAGACTTGTTAACTTCACTTCAATGGGCAAAAGCGCCTCCTTTCCATAAACCAAATGAAAGGGTGTGTACCCTAATGTGGTTTTGAAGGAGGTTCTATAGGCCCATAGAGCTCCATTCAGGTGTTTGTCCCAATCTTGGCGCCTGGCATGTACCTGTTTGGTGAGAATTTTGCAAATGATTCCATTTACCTTTTCCACCAAACCATTGCACTGAGGGTAGTAAGGAGTAGAGTGTTGATGCTGAATATTTAGCTTCTTCATGAGTTCTCCTACCAAGTCTGCTCTAAACCCTGGTCCTCTATCAGATAGTATTTCAAGAGGGGTGCCAAACCGGCAACAGATGTGGTCAAAGATGAACTGACTCACATACTTAGCAGTAATTCTATTGGTCGGCATAGCCTCAACCCATCTAGTCATGTAGTCTACTCCCATGATGATGTACTCTTTACCTGACTGAGTGCGTGGTAGAGGCCCTATGGCATCAATTCCCCACTTCTCAAAGGGCCCATATACCTTTATTGGGTTCTGAGGTTCAGCTATGAGCCGTCGTGGTCCTGCTTTCTGACATTCATCACATGTTTGACACCAGTATTTGACATCACGATGAAGACTTGGCCAAGTAAACCCAGCTTGTAGAACTTTTCTACTAGTGACGTCGTGTGCAAAGTGTCCTCCGCACATATCATCGTGACAAGCTTTTAAAATCTCTTCAAAGGCACTCTCCTAAGCACACCATCCTTACCAAGACAATACAAGTCATCATTTACTATGCGATACCTGGTAGCCTTCCTAGCTAACCATCGCCTTTCCCCTGCATTCAAGTGTTTAGGAGCCTCTCCTTGCTCCAGAATGTGCATAATATCTTCCAAGTCCTCCTTGCCTTGCTGAAGTGGAAGTTTGATGGCCACTGCTCCCACTATTGACTCATTTAACTTTGATGATGCTAGGTGGTCTGCATCCTTGTTCTGGTCTCTTGGCACATGATGTACTTGTGCCTCCCTAAATCTCCTCATAAGAGCTTTGGCTTCTCTCATTTTAGTAGAGAGACGGGCATTTTTGCAAGCCCATGTACCTTGCATTTGCCTTACCAAAAGCATGGAGTCACCAAAAGCGTTTAATCTCTTACTTGAATTATCGAGGCACCAACAAAGGCCATGAATTAGAGCATGATATTCTGCTTCATTGTTGGAGTGGACATCTTCTAGAGTGATCCCTTCACCATGGATCCTCTCTCCCAATGGAGATAAGACCACGATGCCTGCAGTTGCCTTATCCTTGGTTCTCTTGTATGCTCCATCAAAGTAGAGGCTATAAGCATTGACCAAAGCCTCTGGAGCTGGAGGTGGTGGAAGTTCCTTTCTCTTCAAATGGAAAACTTTTTCATAGCACTTGTTTGTTAAAATGTCGGCTAAGCATGCTCGAGTTGTTCTTTCAACCTATATTGTATAATCAAACTCTTGAAGTCGCACCACCCACTTTGCTATTTTGTCAGAGATTTCCATATGTTGTAGTGCATAGGGAAACATATCCTCCACAGTGATAATTACAAACCTCTTCGGCAGCAAGTATGGCCGAAATTTGGTTACCGCAAACATGAGAGCTAACACTAGCTGTTCCATCAGGGTGTAGGCCTTCTCTATGTTTTCCATGAGGCGGCTAGCAAAATACACAGGCCTCATAAAGGATGTTTTTGGATCTTTTTGTAGGAGGGCAGCACCAATGGCCTCTTCTCCCACACTAGGGTTTACAAAGAATGTTTCTTCCCAACAAGGTTGGAGGATTACAGGGAGTGACCCTAACATTTTTTTAATCTCTCTAAAATGCCCGTCACTTTCTTCACTCCAAACAAGCGTCTCTTGACGAGTCAGCTGTTGTAGAGGAAATATCACTTGGGAGAGTAAGTGTATGAATCTACTCAAATATCTTAGCTTTTGCAAGAAAGAGATTAATTGTTTGATGGAAGTTGGGGAAGGTAGATTTAGCAATGTTTCTATCTTTTCAGGATCTACCTCGATTCCATCAATGGACACTACATGCCCTAATAGTGTAACCTTGCTTTCCCCAATGTGACATTTGTCCTTGTTTAGTTGTCCACCCAGCTTAGCTAAACGAGTAAATCCTTCATCAATCTTGCCGAGATGCATACTTTTGGAGCTGTAAATACAAAAGTCATCTATGAAAACCCTTATGGACTTACCAAAGTAAGGTTGGAAGACCATGTTCATGAATCGTTGAAAGGTGGCTGGAGCGTTGGTGAGACCAAAAGGCATGACTCGAAATGCAAAACATCCCCATGGTGTGATGAAAGTAGTCTTTTTCTGGTCCTCCTCTGCAATGCGTATTTGAAAGTAGCCAGAGTAGCCATCACACACTGTGTATCTCTCATGGCCTGCTACTTCATTTAGAATCTCATCTTGAAATGGGAGAGGGAAGTGGTCCCTCTTTATTGCATCATTTAGTGGCTTGTAATCCACGCACACTCGCCATTTACCATTCTTCTTTGGCCTCACCACTACTGGGGAGACCCATTCTGAATCTTCTACTGGGTATATGAATCCTGCTTCTAAGAGTCTCTTCACCTCAGACAACAGTGCATTTTGTTGCACAACTCCTAATCTTCTTAGTTTTTGTACTACTGGCTTGCTCCCTTCTTTTAGATGGATATGATGCTTCACTGCAGTGACACCTGTAATGTGAGTGTAATCAGAAATAAACAATGATGCATGCTTCTTGAGAACATTTACATAACCCTCCTTTTCTTCTTCCTTTATATCCTTGGATAACATCTCCTCTAGGCTGGCATCCCACACATTCTCCATTTGGATCCTTGGGTTGTCTTCTGATGAGGTAGTTTCCTTTATGGTGACTCCCATGACTTCGAGAGTGCTATCACTCTCTTCACTTGAACTCTCTTCCTCGTCCATGGATGAGGAGCATCCACTTGAGCTCCACTCATCAGCTGACGTCTCTAGTTCAAGGTTCTCTTGTCGCCCATTCTTTAGGTTATAAACCACCTTCCGACTATGGCCACCCATGCGAGGCCTCAACTCCAAGTCTCCTGTTGCCCAATCTTGCCTAGCTTCTATACCCATGAGCCAAGGTCGTCCTAAAATAAGGGGGTATCCTTCTCCCTTTACTGGCATCACATAAGCATCGGCCTCTGTAGTGATTCCAAAAACAGAAACTCTCAAAGCTTTCACTACACCCACACAAGTGACAGAGACATTATTGGCCATTTTTTCCCTAAAGTTTGATGATTCCATTACCTCTAAACCCATTGCTCACATTTGGTTGAGTAGCAGGGGCTTGAGCTTGAGCACGAGGTGGCTGCAAAATTTGAGGTTGCGGTTGCTCTTGTGCTTGAGCTCTAGCACGGGGAGGACTTACTTGTTGTCGAGGACCTCTGATAGGGTAGTCATATCTTCTGGGATGAGGGCAATTATACATGCCGTGGCCATTTTCCCCACAATTTTAACACAACATTTCCCTTGCTTGACGTCGCATTGGTGGCCGATTCCCACCATTTCCCTCAATAGGCCTTCTTGCACCCTGCACAAGATTTACTCTCAACCTCTCTAGCTGGTTTGTGAGATTGTTTATTTGTTGGAGCATATCTTCTTGTTGACCTCTATTGAGGTCTGGTGCATTAGGCACATTTGGAGGTATGTGAGAAGCTTCCATAGTTGTGATATTGCCTCCCAAAGCTAGCTGGCCAGCTTGGGCTTGATAGAGAATCTTTCTATTCTTTTCCCTAGCAATTCTTAAGGCATCTTCAAAAGCATTTGGAAATTTTCTCTTTACCTTCTCCCTTAGCAAGGGGTACAAACCTGAGATAAATCGATCCTTTTGGAGGCAATTGGGAGCTCGCTCACCAGGGTTTAGTGAGTCTGACCATTGCCCCCAAAGTTTCAGAAAACCTTCCTCATAGGTTGCATAACCATGAGGGTCAACTTGATGAAGGGCCAGAAGCCGTTGCCATAGTTCTTCTGCCGAATTGGCTCGTTGAAATCTTCGTAGGAAAGCCGTCTTCAATCCCTCCCAATCAATTCTTTGGGTTGGATCTAGAGCCTGGAACCATACCCTAGCTTCTTCTTTGAGCACCAAAGGAAAAGCTCTCAATTTCAATGCTTCATCATCCCTCCCAGAGACAAGGAAAGCCATCTCCAAGTTATCCAAAAAATCCCCAGCATTTTCCCCACTACGCCCAAAAAAATTTGGGAAAGCCATCATAAAAGTGGGTTGCCTTCCTCTCAATACAGCACAAAGATGAAAACGTCTAGGCCCAAATCATATCTTATTAAGGGTAGAATAAATGGATTGATAGATGCATTAATCTCAGATAGACGACGAGGGCCTAGTAAGTTCCTTATGATGTTTTGGAACCTAAGCTTTGTGCTAGCTATTATATGCACAGTTTGTCTAGCAAGAGGTTGGAAAGGTCCATATAAATCCCTATGATTCATGGAGTATGCTTAAAGCAAGATGAAGATGTGAACATCAAAAGATACATTATACTCCAAAATAGGAAATATTATAGGGTCAGGGGACAACAATATCTCTCTCAACCTCTCAGCTCCAAAATAGTAACCAATCTTTGTTGGAAAAAAATCTTTCTATCAATGCGCACATTCACCCTAATATTCTGAACTGATTGAAAGTTGTAGAAAATGGGATTATTCATTGGTGCATTAAATACAAGCTTCCATGAAGCACTTCATTGAAGTTGAGCTCTCTTGGATCCCACCATTTGAGAGATGCGAAGAATTTGCTCACCAGTGATTAGCCTAGCTTTGGTGTGACCATCTTCAGCTTTGTAGAGTTCATAGGGTTCAATGGCTACCCTCTCAACCACCTTGAGCCTTCTTGCTAGTAGTAGTTGGAGTGCATCACCATATGTAGCCTCTTGCCAATACCGCACCCCATTGATGTGTAGCTCCCCCTCCAAAAACTTGTTAATACCCGAGTTTGAGAGTGCTTTCACCACCTGAAGTCGAGGCTTCAAAGGAAGTGTCTTCACACTAGCCACAAAGCACTCAACACAATTTTTTGACCTAGGGACTTGATGACTACAAGATTTTCCTTGAAGCAAAGAAGGGTGTGTGTAGTTAACTCTCTTTACCCGCATACATGCCGTTTGTCGATAAAGACGCTTCTTTTCTCGAGCTTCTTGGGGAGACCATAGTGGAAGTCTCGGAGAATTTGATGGATCTTCCTTCATAGGGTTGATAGAGCGCTGCTTGAGAACTCCTCCGTGGGGGCAACAATTTATGACGAAGGAAATTTGGAATGGCGGCCTCTACACCAAAACAAACTCCATTGCGCCACAAGGGAAATGAGATAAGGGCACCACCTAGTCTTGGAAGCGTGGGCTAGGACCGCTACACAAAGAGAGAGAGAGAGAGAGAGAGAGAGAGAGAGAGAGAGAGAGAGATCACTATGAATGAAGCATTAACCTTAGTGTGTGTACAAGGAATGGATGACTTCAAACACTCCCAACACAAATAGCATGTAGATTACCAAACAACCACTCAAGGATTAGCCAAGATCACATCAAGCACTCTCACACATATATACAAGATTTCTCTTAATTAACATAAGTAAGAGAAGGAGAGATTACTAGCATGAAACAATTTGCACTCTAGAATGTCCAAGAATAGAGTGAATGAATGAGCTTATGGGCTCATGGTGAGTGATACAAAGACTCAATGGGACTGAGGGAGGCTTGAAATTACAAAGGGGAAGGCCTCTTTATATAGGAAAGAGAGTGATTAGGAGTGAGGTTAAGATCCAAGTGTAATGTGTACAAATGAAGCTTGATTAGGGACATTCAACCAATGAAGAAGCTCCTTCCAAGTGATTTGTTGACCAATTAGCTCCATCATCACTTGTGTTGTCTTCACTCCTTCCTCCATAGCTTGAGTCCAAGAGCTTCCTTATTTTAAAATGTAAAGAATCTACATAAAATCAATACATATCTAGTAATAATAGAAAGGGGTTGAATGAGAACTTATGAATTACAACAAGATTAAGCATGACTTGAGAGGTGATTAGAAGAGGAATTTTGATGGGTTTTTGAGCTTGAGAGAGAGGAGGAAGGAGAGGAGGGTGAGAAGACTAATGGCTGATTTTTAGAGAAGGTCTCAATGTGGAAAAGGAAGGGTGTGTGTGTGTAAAGGTAGAGGGGGTGGTCTCCACCACAGTTGAAAAACTGGCGTCCGCCATTTTGGCCATATCTCCTAGATCGTAGATGCAAAAATTATAAAAAAAATATGGCCAGAATCTCCAGCTCATCAGCTACAACTTTGATGAAGACAACTTTTCTTGGATCGGAGTGGAAGTATTTTTAAAAAATTCAGCAAAATCATGTGTCTGGTTCCTTCCTTTACCAAGTCTTCCACTTGGGTCCCATTTGTTTGAATCATCATATGGCTCCAAAGCCATGATGATATGAGCCACTCATGACCCTTGAATCATGGGTGCATGGCTCCACAACCACATCATATCTTTTCTTTTCACATTTACATATTTTCCCTTCCATTTACCACTAGGTTCTCCCTCTACCTTTCACCTCCGGTGAACTAGTCAAGAAAAAATTCCTATCAAATCATTTTTTTTTTAATTTTTCCAAGAGGTTGTTCTCACTCTTTCTTTTATTGTAAACCTCTAGAAGCAAGGAAAACCAACAAAATATGATAAACAAAAATTTGTGATAGGCTCGGATCAGTGCCTTCGGCTTGCATTTGGCCTTAAGCAGAATTCAATGTTCCACCCTTTAGCTCCCCGCAAATCTTTGTACTCCGTAGCAAACAAATTGGGATATAATGCACATAACTCCACATAGTTTTCCTTTTCTAGCTTGGTTAGATCCTCTCCTAGCATATCCTCTACTTATTTAGCCTCTAGACCACAAATTGGAGTTTGCATACCTTCACTGGGCTTGGTGGGATCTATTGTGACTCCAAATAAATCTTTATATAGCTTTAGCAGGTCTTCATCACTCTCCTCCTCTTCAACACTGGTTGAACCTTCATCATAAGTCAATTCCGTCTCATACTCGTAGTTGGTACTAGCCTTCTCGATCGTCTTCAACCCCTGGGTGAAAGTGGATCTCCCCGGTCTTCAAGTGGAGCACAATTTGCCCGCCATTCTCTTGATCTAACAAGGTAAAAAGCCATGTTCCCCAATCCTGTTTGGCCTGGATTGCCAACAACCACGGTCTCTCCAAGATAATTGGGTAAGCATTTTCACATGCTTTCATAACAAAGAAATCAATGAAGCACTCAATACCCATAACTTTTACCTTCACATCCTTGGCCACTCCCAAACATCAAGCTTTGGCATAGTTGGCCATCCTCATCCGCACATTAGACCTGACCACAGACTTGATACCGATATCTTTCATAGCAGACTCTGTTATCACACAAACCTGGGCACCACCATCAATATAGGCTTGCACCTGCTTCTTCCTTTCAACCAAAACCTCCACCACTGGAATCACATCTGTCAGAATCCCCGCCCTTAAGGCTAGATTCTGCATAGCATGCACAACACCTCTTGCACGGGGAAGGCTCGTACTAACATTGGTTGACTATTGCCTCCTCAATTTAGGGTTTAATGAAAACGAATGTTCATAGGTGATATTAGCCTTTTGGTTTTGAACATCACTCACTAGATCATATTCGGGATGACCACGTCCTAATTGAAAGTTGGTCTGCTTGATTTTCCTCCGTCATCTTCTCTTGCTTGATTATGGCTGCTCTTTATTCTCGTTCACTTTCTCTTTGCCTTTCCTATCTCTGGTTTCTTGTTCCATCTCGGTCTCCCTCTCTCCTCTTGTTCTTTTGTTGGCCATGGCATTGACCTCTTTCCTATCAACCCTAATTAAAATTAACTCTTTGCACTTCGTTATTACATAGTGGGGCTGTTAGCACCTAGTTTTCAGCTGTTTGCTGCTCGCTTTGACCATTGAATTGTGCTTGTCCTCGACCTTGACCAAACAGAGGGAACATGCCGCACCTCTCCCTCGGTGGATGAGGGAAATCGGGAGAATAATGGCCCTCCTCTCTGCAATTATAACACCTACCGGTAAACTGCCTAGCCCTGTCTCTTCCAACTCTTGGCTGCACTCTGTCCATAACACTCAAACGCAGCTCTTGCATTTTCTCACTCAAATCTTGAACAGTGCGTACCCATTGTTGAGGAATTCCTGTCGCTCCCCCGTTTACCTGGTTATCCACTTGAGCTTCTTCCCTTGGACCTGGAGCAAGGTTAGCAGCCATCAACTCCTACCCCAATGCACCTTGCTCAATTTTTTTCTTGATTTATCTACTCTTTGCCCGTGCAATAGCAACCACCCCATTGTAATTATTTGGGCCCTCAAAGTCCATCTTTTCTCGAACCTTGGGATGCAAACATACCATGAATTTTTCCAATTTAAAGTACTCATCTTCATTAGCCAATTGCATGGCTACTACAAAATCCCTCTAGCATGCTTCAAAACAGTTAAGAAAAACTCCAAATTCCTTGTTCAAGTCCTGCTTCAAATTCTTCAATCTTGCATCTAAATCAGCAGGAGATACCTCTTTCCAAAAGTCCTACAAAAATTGAGTCTGCAAAGCCGACCACATGAATCTTTGTTCACCTTCCAAAGCATACAACCACAACTTTGCTCTCCCTCACATCAGCAATGGAATTTTTTGCATATTTTTTCCTCGGTTTGCATATGCAATGACAACATATACAGCTCAAAGTCGGCCATCCACTCCTCGGGACCTTCTCCAGTGAAAACTGGAACGTAGCCTCTTGCTGCCATCTCTTCTTGATGAAAAACCATTCCTTTGATTAAATCCGAAGAGCAATCATATGCTCCTCAGTGGGGCACCAGAAGATGAATAGGGGGAAAGGGGAACACACCCAACACCCGGATAATCTGCCTCTATATAGCCCATGATAACCATTGCACCCCAATCCACTCAAATTCACCTTCAAAACTCACACAATTGCAATCTCAAGCAATTGCCACAATCCAACGACACATGCACTAGCACTTGGAGAACCCACAACCACCGTGTCAGACTTGCTTTGATTATGCACACCACACACAAGCAACACCTCTCTCTCATCCTCTCTTTGCACCACACAAACCATGGCTCGGGGAGAAAACTCGCACACACCAACACCTCACAAAAGGATGCAAAAAACACGAACAAATAGAGAAGTGGGGTGCGGGGGAGACTGACAGCAAGAAAACCAAAAGGGTTGGGTTACTTTCCAAGCTCACTTATAATCGGTGCTTCTTCTTCCTTTCCTCTCCCTCTCTCCACAAGGGCTCTTCTCCAAGACAAGCTTCACTCTTTAGCTCTCCAAGAACCACTCCCCAAAAAAACAAACACCCAAAAGGTCCAAAAAACTGCCCTATAGGGTGTGTGCATCCCATTTTTTCTTGGTCGACCATTCTATTTTTAGCTTGAACTCGCATGACCCACTGCTTTTTTCGGAATTTCTTGCTCTCTAAGCCATGTGGGAGGGCCCCCCTCTGGTTGTCACGGTGGCGTGACAAGGGGTGGGACCCCCCTCTCTCTCAACAAAAGATGGGTTGCGGGACCGGGTGCCTAATAACTTGCCATGTAATCGTTCGCTTCGCGCCCGTGTGCCGCCCACTTGCGCCACCGAAATCCGCACACAGTGCTAGAACGAAGGCCACCATAGCCCCTTGAGCTCCAAGCTCACAACCTCATGGAGATACCCAAAATGGGCGCCCACTATAGGTGTTATACCCCTCATTTGGTAGTCTTAGTTCCACCTATGGGTCAATGGGCCACCACGTGTCATCTCTAGAGCGACTACCCTCCATAAGCCTTCAAAGCTCAATCAAAAGATCATAAAACTCCAAAAAAAAACTTTGTTTTTTGCCCCACCTTGGATGTCCTACGAGTTGGTTCTCAGTGCCCAATTCCCAAGCTAGAAAGACCTACTGAAAGCTCATCTCTTTGGCTTCCTTCCATGGCGGCCCCGACACTCCTTGACTTTGCTTGGCCCCCAAGCCGAGTGCCCCAAATCGACAAAAATTCATCTGCTACCACACTGTCGGCAATTGCCACCATTTTCAAACCCCAACATCTTGTCGATCTGATGCCCAATTGACAAGCCATAAACTCGCATGGCCTTCACTTGCTGCATAGAATGCATATAAATCCTAGCAAGGCTCCAAAATCCTGAAATGGCATGTCAATTGAGGTGATCAAACTAGCACAGGATTGCCCTCCGCGGTGAAACTCTAACTGGCAATATCTTGGCAACTGAGACACCAAATGACAATCTGAAAAGACCGAGATGCTCCACATGATGAGCTCTTAATATTTATCCGTTGGAACGAGCTCTGACCACCTATCCCCACCTACCCCGTCCGTCTTAGATTTTTAATGCACTCCAACTTTGAACAACCAAATCTTTTGCCATGTAGCTCCGTTTTATGAGCAGTCTGGACCAGCTTGTAGAGCATACCAAGGGCCACCTATGGCACTCTCATTTCTACACTTTCAACACTCCAATCATGCCCCCGTGATAGGAACCATAGCATAGCACTTTGGCCCTAAAAACCACATATAGCATACAAAAACGCTACACCTTGCCTGCGCTTGATCTTCACAGTTGCTCCATTATTTTGGCATGCCCTTGAGAGCCCGTACAATCCTGCTTTGCACTCTTTCTAGCATTGACCAGCTTTGACTGCACCAACGGTATGAAATTAAATTAAAATTGTGTTATATACACCATCTTCCTTTTGTAAACAAGTGGACAAATCATGTTTTGTAGTCAATATTTTCCTTGATTAGTTGTATGGCTCTCTCGGTATTTTGTTTTCTGGAAAAGTTTGCTCGGTGTTTGGTAAAACTCCATCTTCATCAACTAGGACAAATAACAAGAAGTGCTATGAGTGTGGCAAATCAGAGCATTTTTCTAAAGATTACTATCAAGAAAAAAAGTTGTAGTAGATGTAGAGTCAAAGGTCATCAACAGGCAAAATGTCATATGTTAGGTTGAGGCCGACTGTTCGGACATCCATTTTATTGATCGTACTAGCCTTATCTCTATTCATTGGTAATATAGATCAATAAGGAGTAGTGAGGCATTCTAATCCTCGTTGAGAGGTCCACCCAAAAGTCTAAGTTCTCCCTTCTTGCATAGCTTGCCGAGTATGCACACATCCGTGCACACTCTCTTAATGGTTACTTGCAAGAGAGCTTCATCATTGTCATGAGTGCTTTGTGAACTATGTGGAGTTGATTTGCAGTTGTTCTTGAGCTTTTATGGAGAAGAGTATTCAGTTAGAGTACTATCCTTTGATTTCACACACATTGGAAATGCACTGGTGTGTGCTTATAAGAGGATTTGAAGCAAGAAATTTGTAGCCATGTATGGGATTGTGGAGCCGAGATCCTTAACTGTGTTCAACTCATTTAGGAATTGATTTTACTAAGGTTTGGGACAATTTTAATATGGTTACTCAACCCACCGTGTCGCAGGTACATTTCTCGACCAAAAACTATATTTTTGGCCATGACTTCCTTATACGGACTCAGATATACGCAACCCATGAGGAGTTTTGGGAGTTTTGGCACATTTCAGATGCAATAGTGGTGTCCATCTGACCTGATTTTGATCACATTGTTTGCAAAAATATGCACGACATCATTATTCTCTACGCATACACACAAAGTAAAGCATGCATTGGCCTTTTTGACATTCCACATTAGCATTTAACATTGGCGATACGTTTTTGTTCTACAATGGAAATTGGCATCAACATCCATTGATTTTTCTTGGAATTTACTTCTTTGGCATCAACATTAGCACCAAATTCGGCATCGACACACCGTCTCAACATCGGCACAATGGTTTTTATGGCATCGTTAGAGAGATCAATTTTGACAGTTACTGCTCGACACCTCAGTGCCCTATTTTGTGCAGTTTTTGTGATGTATGACTATTGTGTTTCAATTATGTAATGCTTAGCTATTAATGGCTCCCAATTACCTGTTTCTATTAGTTTGCCAAACTCATAGGTTTACACAACTATAAGTTTTATCGGTTTTCTTGGCAGGCATCTCATTACAAGTTTGTTGTTCTGATAGGATCCAGTTATCGTATGCATGGCATCTGTGGTTTGATTTTGCCTAGCCTAGTTGGCTATTGTTGACAAGTTTTGTTAGTGACAAATTCGAGGTTCAATGGAAGATTTCTGTCTAGTGATTTCTTCTCTTTTGGGAACTTTATGCATATGGATATGCGTGATTACCACCGTGTGTGTGCTTGAGCTCTATTGAGAGGAGTTTTTAATTCCCCACAGGGAACTCACTAGAGTCCAAATTTTGCTTGCATCTCAATGGCACTTGTTTGAGCGTGTGTCCTACGGTCTTGGAATGATAGTTTTACATTTTTTGGATGTACACTATGTTGTGGATACTACCATTGTACCTCCTTGTGGAGCTAATTTGGCTTGTTTTGGTAGTCTTGTCCGTTTTTGAGACTCAATCCAAAAGAGCCCTTTTTGGGGCTATGGCTAGTTGTGTCTACATATCCTTTTGTGAAGGTTGTTGCTGAGGTTTTTTGAAGCCGAGCCCTAGAGGTAGAGTGTGAAGTGGATTATAGGTTGCTAGAGATCCCTATTTGTTTCCTCTCCATAGGCCATGTATAGATGGGTACAGGTGCTTTAATGCCAAGTTGACAGCGGGCATTCACCAATTTCTTTGAATATTTTATGCCAGTTAATGCCCTATCAGTACTCTTTGTTAGTTTATGCTTTTTTTCCTCAATTTAGTGTGAGATTTTGATCTCTATACAAAGCAGACTTTTATCGGATTTTCCTCACACGAGTCCTCTAGTTTTCTTACAATACTCTTTTACATTGGCATTATAGTGATTTTGTTGAGATTCTAATCTCTAAGCAAAAGAGATTGCTGAAATTTTCCTCAAAAAATTTACCAGAAGTTCTTAGCGGTCCTCTCTTACAATTAGCTCTTGTCAGTATGGCTGGATCTTCTAAGAAAGAATATTACTACATTAAAAAACTTGATGGCACAAATTTCACATATGGAAATCAAGAATGCTTAATGCCCTAATCAACAAAGGACTTGAAGCACCATTGAAAGAGCACAGAGAGGGTTTATACATCGATGATCAATGGGTTGCATCTTGGTGAGTCTATATTCTTCATGATTGTGGACAAGATCAATGCTAAAGAAATATGGGAGTCTTTATGCTCAGCATGGGATGGTAAGAGAGAATCAAAAAAAGTATTTTTGATGAAGAAACTTATGCATTTTTACATGAAAGAAGGTAGCAGTGTCAGTTCACACTTGAACAAGTTTAACATTGTGTTTACCAAAGGGACTTAATTTTGACGATGAAATGAAAGCCATTTTCTTGCCATGTTCTTTGCTTCCATCATGGGATACTTTTAATATTGCCATTAGTAACTTCGTCCCTAAGGGAAAGATTGTTTTTGCTGATGTTACAAGTGCTTTGCTCACAGAAGAGATTCAACATGAGTCTCTCGACACTGGTGGAAATGGTGATGCATATATGGCGAGTGGAAGTAGCCAAAGGAAAAATCAAAGGCAAAGAGGTCGTAGTCATATTTGCAATCACGATCATTCTTAGGATTTCAAGAATGCACATAGCGAGAGCCATGGATGTGACACAAGGAACATTGAATGCTATCATTGTCATAAGAAAGGACAAATGAAGAAGGATTTTTGTTTCTTACAAAGAGACAAGGATATAGCCATTGTCGTAAGTTTTGCATCTCCTAACAGCAATTTGAAGATAGAAGAGCTCAATGTTGTTGAGTCTCCGCATGTTGATGTTGTTCATGATGTGCTGCACCTATCAAATGTACTAGTCTTCACTTCTTAATTGATTCCAAAGGTGTTGTTAGCTCTTGACGTGCAAATGCTATGTGCACAATTGGATTATTGACTTAGGTGCCAGTTTTTATGTTACTTCTCACAAGGAGTGGTTCTCCAGTTATCCTTCTATACATGGTTCAATTAAGCTGGGTGATTCTTATCAGCTTGAGATACATGGCATTGGCGATGTGAAACTGCATATGTGCAACGTTACTAATTTCATGCAGAAAGTTGTTAGAAATGTACCAAAGCTAACTAAGATCTTGGTGTCAGTACCATAGCTTGATGATCTTAAACACACTATAGTGTTTGGGAATGGTTCTTGGATTATCAAAAAAGGTAACTTCGTCATGCTTAAAGGCCAAAATTTTGGCTCATTATATTCTTTGTATGTATCTTCTCTAAAAGAAAATTCTATGTATTTAGTCGAGATACCTTTACTAAGTTGTGGCATAGCCGGCTTGGTCATATGACTCAAAAGGGAATGAAATAGATACACCATTTTGGCTATATCCTTGTGTTAAACTATCCTGATTTTATTTTGTGCTAGCATTGCATATACGAGAAATGGACTAGGCTAACCACTTCACCATTGATTAGAGAGTTAGGGAATCCTCTAGATTTAGTACGTAGTGATCTATGTGGGCCTATGTGGCATACATCTCTAGGGAGGGAATTATATTTCTTGACTTTCATAGATGACTCGCAAGGTGTGATTCTACCTCTTGAAGGGAAAAGTCTTCCAAAAGTTCCTACCTATGGCAAAAAACCAATCATGCAAGAAGTTGAAGGCTTTGCACAGTGACAATTGAGGAGACTATGTCTCATTGAAATTTAAGGATTTTTGTAGAAAAGGAAGCATTAGATGACAATTTATTATGCCATACACACTTGCTCAGAATGGATTTGTTGAGTGCATGAATATAACTATTTAGGAGAGGGTCACTTTCATGCTATCTATGGTAAATTGAACTCAAGAATTTTGGGGAGAGATTGTTATGACAGCGGTGCATATAACTAATAGGTCACCTAGTTTATCGTTGAACTACAAGATTTTGTAGGAGATGTGGATAGGCAAGAAGCCCAATTATGATTGATTATGTGTCTTTGAGTGTAAGGCATCTCACATGTACCTAAGGGGATTAAAAAGAAGCTTGACTCCAAGTCACACAAATGCATCTTCATTGGATGTGGTGCAAATGGAGAGATGGATTATTGTCTCTGGTGCCGTGAATCTCAGAGAGTTATTTGCAGCTCACAAGTGATCTTTAATAAATCAAAGATGCATAGGCATCCCATGAAAGAGGTTAAGTATTGTAGAGTGAGATTCAAAGACATAGCCTCAAGTCCATTTACACAAATAGCTTAGTCTACTAGCAATGTACCTATCGCTAGTAATGCTCTAGAGAGAGCTAGTGATGCTCTTGAGAGAGCAGAGTCCAACAATCAAGCATTGAGGATATCTACACCTGTATCTCATGCTCCTGAGTGGTTTTTTCTAGGATTAAATTATATATTGGTCACTGATTGCGGAGAGCCTGCGTGCTACCAAGAGGTTATTGATATGGAAGATAGCATGAAGTGGGAGCGGGCAATGAAATCTGAGAAAAACTCAATTATGGCACATGAGACTTGGGAATTGAAAGAGTTTCCAAATGGCAAACAAGCCTTGCCTTGCATATGGGTATATAAGAAAAATTAGACAACAAAAGATACCAAGCCTAAGTATAAGGCTAGATTGGTTGCTAAGGGATTCAAGACAAAGAAAGGCGTGGACTTTGATAAGATTTTCTCTCCAGTAGTCAAGATGACTACATTGCATCTTGTGCTTGGATTAGTAGCCACTTAGGACAACTTGTCTAGATGGACGTGAAAACGACTTTCCTTTACAGGGATCTTGATGAGGATGTCTACATGAAAGAGCTAGAGGGTTTTGAAGTCAAACCTACGAAGCCAACGAGGGCAAAATTGGAGTGTAGATTGTATAAGGCATTGTATGGCCTAAAACAAGGCTCAAGGTAGTGGTACATGAAGTTTGATGAGTACATGTAGTCCCACGAGTATGAAAGGATCCACCTTAATCACTATTTGTACACCCAGAATTTGAACAATGGTTCACTTATCATCTTGATACTTTATGTCAATGATATGATCATTGCGAGTAGTCTAAAGATGATATTTCCATCTTGAAGAAGTCACAGTTTTCTATGAATTATTTAGGAGATGCAATTCGCTTTCTTGGTAAGAGGGATAGGAAACTTGGAATACTGGAGTCGTCTCAGTATACGTATATCCACAAGGTCTTGCAACGTTTTAATATGCAGGGGGGGAAGGACGCATTGAGTACCCCAATGCAAGAATATGAAAAACTTAGAAGAATGATGCTCCCAAGTTTGATGCTACAAAAGCAAAAATGGCCAAGGTGTCGTATTCTTCAACAGTTGGCAGTCATATGTATGCCATGGTAGCCACGAGACTGGACATTGCTCCAACGGGTAAGATTGTTGGGATTATGACCTTTGGCCTAAACCTCCTCAAACCTCTATGGGCACTACCTCTAATGTAGTCAACAATTTAGTTGTCTTGTGAGCATGTGAAGGCACATGGCTCAGCACACATGGCATGGTGAGTTGACCTTTGGGAGGTGCACTTTACCATATACTACTACTACTTAAGTGGCCACATATTGTAAAAACTTTCTAATGTTGTTGATCATTTTCATTATCAAGTATTGTTAATATTTTTTCCTTCGTGCATTGTCCGAGTGCTCTCTCCAATAACTCATTTTGAATGATACACTAGTCATGCCACCCTAGCCATAACCTTTTAAAATGCTATCACATTGCCACACAGTGATTGGCATTTTCTAATCACACATAAATCCATTAGTTTGATTACTCTCTAATAAGAATCCTAATCCTCTATGTGTGATAGTGTTCTTGGTGGAGTACAATGAGCAATTACCCTCCATAGTTTGATTAAGGAAGTTGTTGGTGTCATGTGCATTCAGAAATCTCTCTCAAGATAAATTTTTTGAAAGCACTATCTCCCTCCATCTCCAATAATTTAGTGTGCATAAGTTTGTGATTTTTTAACTAATCTTCTCCTCTGATTACTTTCAAATTAAATTCTATTCCTCTTCAAGACTTATGTGTGTGGAAGGTCCTCTGCAAGAGGAATCCATAGAGCTCTCAAGCTCTTCATGTGGGCACCATAAGCTCACCTCAATTATTTTACTATAACTCAATGTGTGCGCTTATGTGAAGCATTGTTAAAGCCAACAAATATTCCCTTGTTTTGGAGGCTTTTGACACACAAGGCAACAAGGGCTTGGTGGTCAGAAGGTTGATCCTATTCTTGGGGCCCTTGGTCGTGGACTCAAATCCATTTTTAAGGAAAGCAAGTTGGCGGACTTGAAACCAACACTCAAATACATTTATTTGGCTTGATGTGTCCCAAATCCCTTCTTCCCATGCCAAGACTTTTGCTTGCCTTTGCTTGCTGCTCAAACCTAAATTCCATTTCACTTTAGCTTTGGATCATCATCAGCTCCATAAGAGGATAATTTTGTGAGATGCTCCCAAACTCCAAAGAGACACATCCGCTCCCAATCCCTTATAAAGGGGCTGCTTCCTGTGGCTGGTCTCTCGTGCCTCAAAAAAGTCCTCAAGTCTATTAGATCCTATCCCCATGTAAATTCTAGAGCCTCTCTCCATTCCTTGGAGGGGCATTCAAATCAAAGGGCTTAGAACTCTCTCTCCACGAAAGATTTCTAACCATCGACGTGAACCCAAGGATAGAAAGGTTTGCTCTCATTAGTAAATAAAGGCACTAAGGGACAACAATTTGGGCTTCAAAATCTTTAGCAAATGAAATATCTCTCTCACTCTCTTTTTTACTCTCCCTTATAAAAAATTAGCAAAAAACACATTTGCACCTAATACACTATTTTTGCCATGTATGTAATTGTTTTGGTCTACGGGGATGACTTGATCGTAGTGCACGTATGATGAGAGGTCCCCAACTCATTGAATCTAAAGTTTTGATGGGTTCCTTGATAGGTCTATGGGTAATTGAAATCAGAGTCTCTAAATAAGAAAAATCCAAGGAACAAACTTTTACCATTGGCAATGGCTTGAGTCTATAGCCCTAGAAAAAGACATAGTCGTGTCTCGCAAGCGGAAACGGGACAAAACATAAAAGACCTAAAACTTGTTGGGCCATATAACCTCTTCAAATGGACTAAGGAATCCTCTTTCAGCTCTTTTTTCCTTCTACATGAGTGAGGGCATAGATATTGGTGGACTCCTCTTCCATTGAAGAAGTTTACTAGACGTTAATACGATGGGGATGTATATGAATCTTAATTTTGTAATTACTATCACATTCTTTTAATACTTAAAATAATGGTTCCTTTCAATTTTTAGTTATGGTGTTTCTTTTAAAAAAACCATTGAAAGCAACATTTTTAATCAAACAACATCTATAAACTTAAGACAAGGTACTATCAGCAAATCATTTAACAAGATGAGTGTTACATTTCTCATACCAAGCACGAGGAGACTACTTCAGCCGATACAAATCTTTCTTACATTTGCACACATTATTTTCTTGTCCTTTCTTGAAAAAACGGCGAGGCTATATTACATAAATTTCCTCAAATATATCACCATTCAAGAAAGCAGTAAAAATGTTTGATTGATGTATATCCCGTCCAAAATGAGCTACTAATGCACATAGAAAACAAATAGTCATACAAAAAGTGGGAGAAAAAGTCTCTTTATAATCTATGCCTTTCTACTGTGCATAACCTTTTGCAATAAGTCAAACCTTGTAGCGATCAATCTCACCATCCAGCTTACGTTTCAACTTGTAAATCCACTTTGTACCAATGGCCTTTTTGCCTAGAGGCAATTCACACATTTATCAAAAGAAAGAGGTTCCTCCATATCACATAAGCTAGAAACATCCAAAGAATAGCAATTTGATGTATATGATGCATAGTGAGAACTTGAACGAGTATGACTAGACGTATGTGCATCCAATTAACTATCACACAAAGTATACACTAGCCATTTTGGCATACCTCTAGCCTCCTCATTCTCAACCCTTTCCACATTAAGTATATCATGTACATCTGCATCAATAATTCGCTAATTTGTAACATTTTTGAAACCCCCATAGGATGTACATTTGTGTCATTGGAATGTACTTCAAGTTTTCACCATTAAAAAGAGGCAACAAAGTGTCATAAATGTCATGTGAGCTCACATTACTGTCTCTGGTACATGATAACAAAGGCTGAAAAAAATCTTCCACAAACACAACATCTTGTGAAACTAAGATACATTTTGTTTGCAGATGGTATAACCTGTAACCTTTGCTTTCAGTACTATAACCAACAAAAATGCATTTAACAGCCATAAGTAGTACACATGATAGCCTCAAGCAAAAGTGAATGTGGCAAAGCTTGACTCTTGACCATATGTCATGCCATCTTCGTGAGTGACCTGTTTTTTCTTTCAACAACACCATTTACCAAGGTGTATATGGCATTGTACATTGGTGTTTTATTCCATGATCAGCTATAAATGCATTAAATTCATGAGACAAATACTCCCCTCCTCGATCTTAACAGAGGGTGCCCATAGTACATTTAGAGCCAAAAATTGCTCGAAGCACATGACCACTTCAAAGTTAGCTTTAAGCAGATACACCCATGCATGCTTGGAGTAATCATCAATGAAAGTCATGAAGTATAGGTAATTGCCTAAGGAAGGAGATTGCATAGGCCCACAAACATCACTATGTACAAGTTGCAATCTACATGTAGCCCTTACTGAACTATCCTTTGGAAACTTTGAACATTGTATCTTACCCAAAATCTAGGCTTCACAAACATACTTCAAAGGTGCTTCAAGAGGTGGCAAAGAAGCAACCATATCATATTTTTACAAACGCAGCAAACTAGAAAAATTTAGATGTTCAAAACGTGCATGCCAAATTTTTGCATTTGAAATAGCCTTTGAATTCACAACTCCATTTGCAAAATTCTACCCACATTTGTCATACAAAGTGAGCTTATACACCCCATGACACGAATTCTAGATGCAACAATTTCATCACCAAAATTGAGAAAATGAACTATTCATCAACAAGAACAAGTCCAGATGCAAATACAGACAAAAGGTTCTTTTTAATCTCAGGTACATAGAGTGCATCAACAATTGTGAAAGAAATTTCATTCGTAGTAATAAACACAATCTTTCCACATCTCTTGATCGAATAAGAGGCATTGTTGTCACAAGTGACTGTATTTCCATGAGGGACAGACTCAAGAGAGGTAAACAAGTCATGATGTGAAGTAATGTGCTTTGTAGAACCACTATCAAATTACTACACATGTGAATCTTTAGAAATTGAAATACATGCATCATTGATAGAAGGATCATAAGTGCACTCTGCACTAAATGCCCACTCTACATCTACATCAGCATCACGATCTCCTTTCCCAGAAGATTCTACAATAGTTGACTTGTAGTGGAACCAATACCTTTCTTCTTTGCCTCTTTTGCCTTCAATGTAGGATACTACTTAATCAAGTGATCATTAGCCTTGCAATAACGGCAATGCATTTTCTTCTTGTCATTTTTACCAAAATTCCCAAACAAGGTGCTGCCAAGAGAAGCATAAGGAATAAGTGATTTTCCACTTGTTAAAGAAACGTGAGAAGTGGCTACATTGCCGTTATCACCTCTTCTTTGAGTAGCAACAAAGGCATGTTCAATTGCACATTTTTTATCCCTCTTCGTTCTTGAAAGTGACTCTTGCAATAGCAATGTGTATAATGCATCAAACTTGACAACATCAAGATTTCCTTGGGTCTGGCAAAAGTCTGGTAAGAGTCTGGCAATGCATCAAGAATAGTCTACACAAGTGATCTATCAAAAATGACTTCGCCTACAAAAATGAGTTGCTCATTAATATCCTTGATACCAGCAAGAAAAGTGTCCATGCCATCTTCCTCATGCATAATCTTAGATTTTAGCTCTTTACACAGCAATGCAATTTTAGCCTCATTGCGACTTGCAGAAAGACCATCCAAAATATCCCAAGCTTTTTTTGTTGATTTACTTGAGAAAATGTGAGGAGTGATAGTGCACTTTATAGATAATGCAATTAATGCATGAGTGTGCGCATCTCTAACATACCAACAAGACTGCTCAGCCGTAGGAAAAATAGCTCTAGCAGCAACGGTCCTACCACCAAAACTTGCAACATCCTCAATAGAGCTTGTATCCACAAAAGGCAAATGTACATCAATGCCCTGAACAACATTCCAAATTCCCTTTGACACAAGAACATGTTGCATCATGTAAGTCCACATTGGGTAACCCATCCAATTTATCCTCAATAGCAAACATCTTGAAAACATCTCTGTTGTTATTGTACCTAAATGGTAAGCATGGGAATGTCGATCTCCTTTGGGAAAATCGAATGAACCAATGGTGCATGCCTATAAATTGTGGTGGATTCTTGAGGAAAAAGAGTCTCTCTAAGCTAAAGAGAATTTCCTATAGTATTCAAATCTAAGGAAAACTATGAGCTCTCTTGACATATCTATAGGTTTTTGGCAAGCGAGGATTGTACTTAATCACCCCTAGCTTTCCAAGCAATCCCCCGAACTTTTAGAGTTTCCCTCTACTGCTATATTTATCCTTGATAGTTTAAAATATCTCCTCCTAATACTTGCCTAGCTTGAATTTCCAATCTGCTGGTTTTGGTTTCATTTTATAGATTCAACTAGAAATATCTCACCCATGTGATAAAATATCTGCTAGGCAATGTGATTTAATATCTTCTAGCCCATGTGATATAATATTTGTCAAGGCTTCCAATAATTTAATTTATTTAAGTGATTGTGAAAACTTTCGTAGATTCAAGGGTCAGTTCCAATCCAAATTTGATTCAAAAAAATTCCGATTGAACAATGGTTGTGCTTAAGATTCCAAAAATACCAACTGCATCTGTCTTCAGTTTGAGGATTATTGATTTGTGTATCCAATATTCTCCTTTTAAATTTATACATGTTTTCTTTATTACAAAAAGGTGAAAACCTTACAATCACCCCAACTTAAGAACTCAAGGTGCCCTCATCTCAATCAAAGTTGGAAAATTTTTTTAAAAGAGAAACTTCATCCTCCCAAGTAGCATCTTTAGTGAGATAATCTTTGCATTTTACCAAGTGTTCTTTCATCTCTCTATTTCTAGGGATCTCTATTTCTAAGGGATCTCTATTTCTAAGGGATCTTTCTCTGGTTTTGAGGATACAATTTGGTTGAAGTTCAAGCACTCACTTGCTTTTGCATTACATTTTTCTCATCATCTAGATCATGATTGGTATTTGGTATGTAAGGCTTCTGAAGTTTGATATGAAATAAATCATGAACCTTGTGTTCACGTAGCTTCAGTTTATAAGCTTGATCACTTAGTACTTTGATTACTTTGTAGGGACCACAATACCTAGGGATAAGCTTTTTGAATTTTCCAAAGGATAGACTACTTCTTTTTTGTCAAACTCAAAGAAATACTTTATCACCCTGCTTAAAAGTCCAATTAGATCATTTATGATCAACATAGTGAATTTGACGGTCCTTAGTAGCCTAAATATCCTATTGTATGGCCTTGGTTTGCACATTCATCTCTTCTAACATGGATCAAAAAATTTCAAAGGCGATATACATTCGTGCCCATAAAGTGAAAGGTGACATCCCAATGCTTCTATGGAAAGAAGAGTTATAAGCAAACTCCACCAGAGGAAGAAATTATATTCGTTTGCAAGGCTCTCTCTTGCAACAAGCTCAAAGAATTTCTTCAATCACCTAATTTACCCGTTGAGTCTATCCATCACTTTGAGGATGATATGTTGAACTAAAACATAGTTGGGCTTCTAAGCTTCAAACAAGGCCTTCCAAACTAGAAAGTAAAGTTTGCATACCTATCACTTATTGGTCTTTTGGGTAGCCCACAAATTCTAAAGATTTCTTTAACAAGAGACGACTTATATATGAAGCTGTATAAGTTTTCTTCACTGATATTAATTAAGATACCTTGGAAAGCATGTCTACAACTACCATACGGAGTCATAGCCTCGTTGAATAGCGGAAAGGCAAGTTATGAAATCCATGCTAATGAATTTCCACTTCATTTGAAAAATGTCTAGTGGTTAAGCTTTCTTGGTATCGTCACTTGTTCAACCTTAGTCCTTTGATAGGAAAGGCATTGTTTGATGTAGCAAAGTACATCTCCTTTCATTCCTAGCAAGTAATAGCTCCTATTTAAAGCATTAAGGTTAGGATAAACTCCTTCAAGTTTGAATTCTTAGGGATGTAAAGTCGATGCTTGTAGTAGAGCAGTCCACCTTCAATGTAGTGGTCCATGACTCTTTCTTTTATCGATGGGTCCTCTTGACCAAGCATCTATATGAGTTGAAGATAAGCCTTATCTTCTAGTGAGGCTTCCTTAAACCTATCCAAAATTGGTTTTTTACCATAAAGATGGCCCCAATAAAAGCCTTCCAGGTAAGGGCATCAGCAATCACATTTTTCTTACCTGATCTCTACTTTATTCAACATCATATTCTTGTAAAATCTCTATCCATCTTTGTTGCCTCATCTTGAGTGTCAATTGAAAGAAGATTCACTTTAGGATTTGGTGGTCCGTAATTAACTAACAGTTGCATCCCAAAAAGTAATGTCTCCACAACTTGAGAGCGTGAATGATAGCCAATATTTCCAATCATGAGTTAGATCATTCAGATCATAAATTCTCAGTTTTTTGGAGGTAAAGGCTATCGGTTGGTCTTCTTGTGTTAGTATTCCTCCTATGGCAAGGCCTCTAGCATTGGTTACTACACCAAAGTCTTTTGTGAAATTAGGTAGTTTGAGCACAAGGACTAATGTGAGGTATTGTTATAGTTGAAGGAAGCAATCTTCTTGCTCTTTCTTCCACGTAATCTTGGATGGTTTCTTGAGTAGCTGAGTCAAGGGTGCAGCAATGAGTGCATAATTCTTGACAAATAATCCTTACAATACCTAAGAAGCCTCAAATCTCACCAATAGATTTGGGTTGTGTCCATTCTACTATATTCTTAACCTTTGTAGGATCTACTAAGAATTCCTCAGAAGATATGATAAATTCAAGTAACTGACTTCAATGGTTTAAAAAACACATTTTCTCATCTTAGCATATAGTTGATGTTGGCAAAGGAGAAGCAATACTTTGCATACATGATCTTTTCATATTTAGAATAGACCAATATTTCTTTAAGAAAATTGCCCCTTACGTAAAACTAAATGAGCCCTTGGTCTCCAATTAGCCCCTTGTACTAATACTTCTTTCCCTAGTTCATATGTAAAGGAAAGACTACCTTGTGCATTATAAATGTTCTCATGGTTCTTGAATTGATGTTGGCCTCATAGCTTCCAAGCATGTGCTCAAGGGTTGCTTAAGGCATTGATAGACGTGGACAATCTAGTGCTTTATTGTCATCTGAGGAGCATAGCATCGTAAAGACATGTACTTGGTGTATTACTCCTCTAGTGAAAGTCCTAATTGTCATACAATAAAAAAAATGTTCATCTTACTAGGCTGGTGTGCAAGAGGGAGGTAAAAATCTTTAATTACTTGTTTCATCTTCTCCCAAGATGGGCTACTAGTGGGATTGTCTTTACAATGCTATTTCCACAAGATTTTAGCATCTCCGCCGAGACAAAGTATACCTATCATAGCTTGACTTTCCTGGGCAGTTCTTGCTACCAAAAAGTAGTCACCCATAGCATCAAGCCATGCTTTTCCTGTTGGACTTGTTTTTTAGATTTTTTTCTTTTCTTGCGTAATTGTGTAAAGGCAATTTTTGTGGATATTACCCTGTGAATAATTAGTGAAGTTTAGTACTAAGTGAAGATCTGGTTTGTTTATGCTTTCAAACTTATCTTCTACTTCAAAATTTTGAGCTTAAATGAATACAATGACCAAGCAGTAGACAAAAACAATTTATTCAAAATATGCATGACATAAAATACCCATGGAAACCATAGCATGTACATGAGTTGATACATTCCATGAAGATCCTACTACGTACAACAGTAAAAACAACCCTATACTAGAATCCTATGAACCATGTGTGGATTAGAAATAGGATCAAAAAATACATCTTTTGGCCCTCTAAACTTTGGGTCTACACCCATGGGTCTAGTCCTACCCGAGAAAATAGCTTTAGAGACCCGATCAAACACACACTAATTATGAGATACTTGCATATCATCTACTATGATGGTTTCATCTGGCCTCTCAATGCCAATGAAGAGTAGACTTCAATAACCTTGAGTGTTTTAGCCTACTTGAGTGTTTTAGCCTACTTGAGTCTTTTTAAGTTTATTGCAAGGCCTCCTATCTCTCTCACATCAATGAGAAAGCTTCCACTAGATCCTGACCAATTGATCCCCCAAGTGGGAGGAGAAAACATCTTGTCTAACAGTTTCACCACACTTTTTTGCACTAAAAAGCATCAAGATCTTCATGCACCCTTGAACATAATGTTGAAAATCATGAGCATGCGTAGGCCTGATGGATATCTTCCTACATTGATGAAAAAATTCTCTCATTTTTTTCCTTTTTTTTTTCAATATAATTTACCAATATACTTTAGAATTCAACACTTTATATAATCAAATTCTTCTTACATGCAAGACTTTTAGCAACCATGCTTTGATATCAAGTGAGACCCACTAACTCAAGTTGTGATGGGGTCCTTGATAGGTCTCTAGGCTTATTTAAAATCAGAGTGACGAGTCTCTAAGTAAGAAAAATCTACGGAACAAGCCCTTACCATTGGCAATGGCTTCACTCTATAACCCTTGAAAACGACCTAATCATGTCTTGCAAGCAAAAATGGGACTCAAACGGGACAACGCCTAAAAGACCTAAAACTTTTCTGGCCCTATATTCTTCACAAATGGGCTAAGAAGTCCTCCTCCAATGCTTTTTCCCCCTACGTGAGTGAGGGCACAGCCGTTGGGGGCTGCTCTTCGACTAAGAAGTTTACCAGATGTTAATGTGGTGGAGATGGATAGTTACTCAACTAATTGAGTCCACCCATCCATGATCAAAAACATTTTCTTATTACTATCACATTATTTAACACTTACAATAATGGTTCCTTTCAATTTTTAGTAACAGTGTTACTTTAAAGCAAAATGTTGAAATCAGTATTGCAAACAATATTTATCAAATGGACATCTTTAAACTTAAGATAAGATACTACCAACAAAACAACAGTCAGAACAACCATGACCGATACTCCTCTTGTCTCAAGATCACCTATATACAGGGTGAAAAATGGCACCCATTCCAAAAATCTGGGTACAAGAAGACATCACTCAAAAGTTTGGGTGCCCATACACCTTAACCTATCACTCATACAACCGGGCAGCTTCCCTAGGATAAAAAAATGGTATCCTAACTTATGTAGAAATATCTAGACATGAACGGAGTAGAGATTCATTGTTTACAGGGGTGGTCGACTTAAAAGTTTCCTTATAGCAATCATTATTCAAAACATGAGTGAAAATATATTAAGGAATCAAATGATCTTGAGACAAGCTGCCTTACACATGATCAAAAAGTTCTTTCCTAGTTCATCCAGACTAACCAAGACCTTTTTCTTAGCTTAACAAACAAGTGCTTGATGTCTCTTGGAAGATGTCCTTCCATTCTTAGTCTATTTTAATATTTCTTAAGTACATATCTATTTTTTAGCGGATGCAATGTTTTAACCAAAAGAACTTACAATAAATCGTATAATTATTGATAACTAAGGATCCGCCCGTCACTATTCTGGCATTGGGATCTATTATGGTGGCTCGGGGGCACAAATACTCTCATCTGACAAGATTCTACTCGGACTTCCCTCATTGTCATGAGTAGCCCTAGCCCTCTTAGCGGTGACCTCCTCCTCCGTTTGCTAGCTTGAATGAGTTCGTTTGGGAACCATTTTCTTTATTCTTATAAAAGGATGCTTCACCATTATGCAAAGCATAGAAACTCAAAAGCTTATCATAAGAATTTCCACGTCTTTTTTAAAAATTTAATTAATCCAAATTTCAAGAATCTAGGCCTTTTTATTGGATTATAGTATTATATATAATCCTTTTAAGTATGATTTTATTATCTTGGGTTTCCAATACCTTGATTAAGCTCTTAAACTTATTACATAATCTGCTCAGCTAGTTTGCTAATTTCTCCTTTTAGTTTATAGATAAAATTGGATAATTTTAAGCATAGTAATTATCTAAACTAATTATATGATCGAGATGTTTTTTTGATAAAATTTTTATAGTGTGATTTAACTCTAGAATTATTGTATAATATTTTGAATTGATTTACTAATTTTCTTATTCTAATTTCTATTCAAAATAAAAACAAACTAAGCTTACTAATTAGCTAAACTAAATATTTAATCAATTTATTCTTATCATGGGTTATTAACAATGTAATTTGAGTCTAAACAATATCTCATAAGTTTCTAAATCAATTTACTAATTTTTTCCTTAAAGTTTGCTAAAAGCAAAGAATTTTGAACATAATAATTATTAAAACTAAACATGTGATTCAAATATTGTTATGACAGCTTACTAACAATGTATTATATTTCTTATAATTATCGCATAACTTTTTATGTTAATTTACAAATTTTTACTTTTAGTTTTTGGCTAAAAATAGAGAATTTTGTGCATAATAGCTAGCTAAATTGAATATCTAATTCAAATATTTTTATCCCAACTTTCTAGCACTATATTCTAACTATAGAATATATTCCATAAGTTTCTCGGTTAGTTTACTCATTTCTCGCTTCAATTTTTTCCTAAAGATAGAAACTTTTAGGCATAGTAATCATTAAAACTAAAAATCTCCTTGAGATATTCTTATCATAGCTTTGTAAGAATATATCCCAACTCTAAAATTTAATCCATAATTCTCTCAGTTAGTTTATTGATTTTTCTCTTTAATTTTCTAATAGAAACGGAGAGTTTTGGGCCTGATATTTATCAAAACTATTAAGGTAATTTTGAGATAATTACCATGGTTGGTTAAAATAATTAAGCTTCTTTAATACATATCTCATTAATTTTTATATTATAATCCTAAATTTCTCGTCATTTATAAGCTATACAATAGATAAATTCTACTCTAATAATTACCAAAAATTAGAAAGATAATTTTGATATAATTTTTATAATTTTTGATATTGTGAATTTTTTTTTGAAATTATTCCATTGCTATTGAAATTCCTTTAGTATATTTCCTCTTATTTAGAGCCAAATTTAAGCAATTTATAACCATTAGCTTGAATATATAATATTTAATTAACAATAGAGAGAAGCCTACTCTTTTATAATTATAAAAATAAACCTAAATTAGTTTGCCTTTCACTAATGTAAAGAGTTAGGGCAAATACTTTAAGTAGTCACTTAGGTTTTTGCTATCTTAGTGACTTTTGAGAAGAGTCTCTCTAAGCTACGAAGAATTTTCCAAGGTCTTCGAGTCTGAGGAAAACTGCAAGGTCTCCCGGTCTATTTATAGGTTTTTGGAAAGCGAGCGATGTGCTTGAGCACCCCCAAATTCTCAAGGCACCCCCTACTTATATATCTATCCCTGGCATTTCAAAATATCTCCCCCTATCACCCCCAACTTCTCAAGGCACACCTACTAATATATCTATCTGTGACAGTTCAAAATATCTCCCGCTATCACCTACCAAGCCTAAATTTCCATTCTACTAACTTTGGTTTCACTTTATTACTTCAACTAGAAATTCTTGGCCCATTTGATAAAATACATGCTAGGCCATGTGATCTAATATCTTCTAGACCACGTGATATAATACCCGCCAAGGTTTTTTCTAATTAGTTAATTTATTAAACTGACCATAACAACTTCCGATACTAATTCAAGGCCAGTTTCTATCCAAATTTGCTTCAAACTTATTTTGGTAGAAATGAAGTTGTGCTTAAGATTCCAAAAATACCACATGTATCTATTTTTAGTTTAAGGTTTGCTAATTTTTGTATCGAGTATTCTTCAGTTAACTTTATACGCATTTTCTTTATTAAATAAAGGTGAAAATTTTACATGTGAAGAGGATAGACATTGGCATTACCACACCGCCAATAGCTAAGAGCCATCTACTTTGCGCTATGGGAAACCTTACATGTGAAGAGCATAGACATTGGCATTAACACACTGCTAATAGCTAACACCCAACTACTTGCACTATGGGGGATAAGGGAATTAATAAATTCAATGGAGAGGGTTTTCACACCTTGTAGACAAAGCTACAAAGTCATCTTATGTGCAAACAATTGTGGTATGTTGTTGAACCACGGGCAGCTAAGCCATCTACAATTGAAGGCATACTTACCAAATCCTGGATCCAAGTTCAAGCCAAATACAAGCAAGATCTTGGCATAATTATCACTTTGTTACATATGCACTTGATTGATAATTGCACCACGGCCATCAAAGCATGGACCGCCTTAGAGGAAAATATTGGTGCCAAATAGAAAAGAGGCAAGATCAATTTTAAAAAGAACCTTTACAAACTCAAAAAGAATCAAGGGGAGGAAATTTCAATCCTTGTGAATATATTAATGAGTATCAATACTCCATTAACTTATATTGTGTGCTAGATTCCCGAGAAAAATAAGATTGATCTGCTCTTAACTGCCATCCCCAAAAAATTTGATAACTTTGTCATTGCTAGACAAAAGGACCCAACACCTTCTTTAAAACATGTCATCAATGCTTCAATTGAAGAAGAGAAAAAACAAACAAATAAGACTTCAACCAATTGAGGAGCTTTCATTGCATCATCATCTAGGATTTCATCTTCATCAACTAGGACAAATAACAACAAGTGTAGCATTTTTGTAAAGATTGTGGTAAGAACAAATTCTGTAGTAAATGCCGTATCAATAGTAATTGATTGACAAAATTCCATTCCATTGTATCAGCAATGGAAATAGAGACAAAGGCAAAGTCAACCTTGCAAAAGATGAATATGAAGATGAAGATCAAGAGGAAAAGAATTGTCTCCATGTCTCTACTACCACTAATCATATAGCAGCTTTACAAATGTATTGTAGATAATATGGGTGGTCTTACATCGTCTTTGTTTGAGGGGAGGATTCTTTAGTTTGTGTGACACCACATCAGTTGAGACCACTTTTAGTATGTGTGAATACAATCTATGAGACTATTAGCCTTTGTGACATTGAATTTTGATCCAGCTCGGTTAAGCATAGTCCAAGTCCAAGGGGAGGATTGTGGGGAGGATTGTTGGGATTATGGCCTTTGGCCAAAACCTCCTCAAATCTCTATGGGTACTACCTTTTATACAACCATCACTTTAGTCATCTTGTGAGCATGTGAGGACACATGGCCTAACACACATGGCATGGTGACTTGACCTTTGAGAGGTACACCTTACCATGCTACTACTACCATTAGGAAATTTTGGAGGGCCTTCTAAGGAAAAAAAATTGGCATTCTCTCTCTAGAGAATAGGTGTGATAAAAGAAAAGGTGTCCTCATACAACCGTTCAAAAAGTGTACTTTGAAGTAGATTATTTCCACAGAGTCATAACGATCGTGAGGATTGAGGGAACGTCTCTTTTTAGTTACATTTAATGCACCTCGCCATCTTGGAGGGAGATTCAACTTTTCTTGCACTCGGCAGTAATGGCTTTCTCATTTTCCTTGCACTAAGCACTAATGGCCCTCTTGCACTGAGCAGTAATAAATTTCTCATCTTCCTTGCACTAAGCACTAATGGCCCTATCCTCCACACCCTCAAACATCCTAAATATCATCTACACATTGACTTAAATCCTCAATATGCGCCTTTATGTAAGCAAAGAAAAACCAACGCACAAGCATAAAAGCAAGAAAAGAGAGACAGAGTAGAGGGAGCACAACATGTAGACATTTGAACGCATGGTTCCCTCTATCCTCTTAATCCTAAGACTAATGCCTCTCCTGTATTTCCAAATCCTATTGGTCTATTGACCTTTGCTAGTGATGGAGAGAATGGGTTATTTGGCTATTCTAAAGCTTTAACTAGCCAAGCTAAAAATCACAAATGCTTACTTCATGCTCAAGCAAAGGAGAATTACAGGTTCTACAAGAAAAGGTGCAGAGGTTGGTTTTGAAAGAAAGATACCAGCTTGGGTGCTCATGTGTGAAAGAAGAAACTACGGAATCTTGAAACCTTGAAGGTTGGAGCTTGTGGTCTTAAAAAAAGAATCTAAGCATTGAAGTGAGGAGTTCCATCTTTCTATGTATTGGCTTGACTTATGTATTGCTTTCTTTGTACACTTGCTAATCATTGTATTGGTTTGACTTATTTATGCTTTCTTTGTGGACATGCTATCTATGTATTTCTTTGAATTATGTATTGTTGTCTTTGTAGACACGCTATCTATGTGGACAAGGAAAACATTGATTCCACAGCCAATGTAGGGAAGTTGTCAAAGCCCTTGATAAGCAATAGCCTTGCAAAATATATAATCCATGACAAGAAGTTTAAGGTTTTGCAGAGGGATGTTGTGGACCGATTTATTTCTCGTAATGCAGTGCCTACAATAGAGATACAAGGCACACTGGACTCACTTGGCGTGAGCAAGAGATGGTATTCAGCTATTCAATAGTTTATCTCCTCCATATTTGTGATTTAGGGAATAAAATCCAAGTTGCTACTGATAGCCGTTTTTCGGCTCTTTGTAATTGCCACAGTGAGTTACCTCACCCTACCAAAATCACCCAAAAATTGTGGCTATCCCTACCATTTCACTGTACATAGGCGTGCGTGAGTCATGGGACTTTTCTCATATCTTCTTAAAAAACCCTCAATTAGCTAGTCATTGGGCTAGTTGAGCCAAAAAAATTAAAAAAATTAAAAAATATAAGTATATTATGGCCCATGCGTATGTAAATATTTCTTTGTATATAGGGCCTAAATAAAAGATTTTTTCATAATTATTTTGGTATTTATTTAAATATTTCTACCTAGGTGTGTGTTATTTATGCTCTGTACATTGCCTCACCATTACCACAATTTTTCTTACCATTTTTCATACTCTTTATTCCATATAGAAATATTTTCATGTAAGCTTCTCTTATATTTGGAGTAACTCCACCCCAACAAAAATCCAAAAAAACTAGTTCTATTTATGTGTATATTTTTTTCACTATTGTGATTTTTTCCTTCCTACATATATTCTCTATTACTCTCATAAATTAGACCACCAAAAATATTCATCTTTTTATGGTAGACTTATAATGAGAGAGATTTATTTTGACCCCTTTATATTTTTCCACCTATATTATTTATATTTGACATGTACATATTTTTTAGACCCCTCAATATTTGATTTTCTTAGTTGTACTATTCACTTATATCATGATCTCAACAATATCTTCAATTATAGATCTACCAAATAAGGTCAAGGGTAGGTGGCATGCATACATGCACTATGGAGGGCTCACTCTTGGAGGTATTCAAAAGAATCATCCAAAGAAGAACACCACAAGGACCTTGTGCAGTGGAAAAAAACGGTCGGTTTTGTTGAATTTTTAACGTTCACTTGCTCTCCGAATTTGAAAAGGTGATACAAACAAAAGTTGTAGCTCGTGGGCTGAACTTTTGCCTCAAATTTTTTCATATTTTTTTGAGCTACGAGCTGTGAGCTATGATTTTATTAGTGGACCCCAATTTTCCCATGTTATGTAGCCACACTCTCTCTTCCACTTTATCATTTTCCTCTTTCACACACACTTCTCCACTCATCATCCCCACCTCTCTCACCCCTCCTCTCTGCACCCTACTCACCTTCTCCTCAACCTTGAAGAATAAGAGAAACCATGGTGAACTCATACCTCCCACACACAATTCCATTCCAAAATTGACCACCTAGTCTCATTTTTCCTCCTCCAAATTACCCATATCTATAAAAAAAACCACAAAATTCAGCCTCTTCTCTTAAAAGACAGCATCATGGTGGTTGATTACTCAGCTTCAATTACCTTGTCTCTCAAGGAAGGTCAAGAGTGGAGAAAAAATGTACCGTCAAAGCTAGTGGACCGTCAACAAGCGTCAAAATTGGCCCTACTCAAGACACTTGGAGCATCAACCTTGTAAGAAATCCACCTTTTCTTACCTCTTAAGAGTTTTTTCTTCCTTATTTGTATCCTACATGGATACTCCCATTGTAAATATCCAATTCCATTTGTAAATTAATACTAACTCTACTAACACTAACCCACTATGAAAAGTCCTATCACCTCCATTTCTCTCCTCTCTCTTTCCCCACCAACTTCTTGATAATTCCAAGCAAAAGAAATTAGATAAATTGCTGAAAATCTAACCCAACCATGGTTAGAGGAGAAACCCTAGCCTTCAAAATTTCTATAAAAGGAGGGTGTAGCTAGCACAAAAGGGGGGAGCTATAAGCAAGAGCACTATGCTATAGCTTGAGAAGCCAAGCTCAACCTCTCTAGAAGGAGCTCTTGAGTGGAAGCTCGTTGTCTTATGCATGTGCATGTGTTGTAATAGTGGATTAGCAAGGGAACTCTATGCCATTGTAAGAGAGAGAGTGATCATTCAATTGAGAGTAGGAAATCTATCATTTCTCCTACTAGTGTAAGCCCAACATTTGCTGAATCAAGGAGGGTGGATTTGGACTAAGCTTGAATACTTTGTCTCCCTTCCAACGTGAAGTTATGGACAACAATGATGCGTAAGTGTCTTGGTGTTTTTTGTTAAGTTCTTGATAGCTTGTCTCTGGTGTTGTCATCAATCTAGCCATAAATCCCACATACTGTAAGAGGGCGACAGGGTGGAGAGGACTCCCCTGGCCTTAAGACAGTGATTGGGGTGGCTTTTCTTGTGATGTGTTGTGGTGAAATTTACGCAAGCTATGTTGAACAAATACTAATCTCACTTTGATTTGTCATGACAGATTTGTAAGAAGGTATTAATGCAACAAGCACCTCCTCCCCCTTTCTCTCTCTTTCTTACATATATATATTTATGTTTGCTTGATCATTAACGATACACTTCAAAGCAGCCCGAGCACCATCTCTCTCTCTCTCGTGTTTTAGTGTATGAGAGTGTTCCATTGGTGTTAGGGTTAGTGTAAATTCCTTGCTTGTTTGTGGATTGCTCTAACGATTCTCCTCTTTTGCGTCCTAGTTCGCTCTTAAACTAGGTGGTGCCCCTTGTGTAGTTGGGATTTGGCTGGGGGTTTGTTGTTTTGGTTTGTGTTGTGTTGTGCCCCAGCCCCATTGAGCAGCACGGGAGCCTTGAAGGGTGTCTAGAGGTTGCTCTTCTTGTTGCCCGCCCCGGACCGCCTCACTACCAATGATAGCCGTTTTTCGGCTCTCCATAATTGCCATAGTAAGTTACTCCACCCTACCAAATTCACCCAAACGCTATGGCTATCCCTACCATTTCACTGTACATAGGCGTGTGTGAGTTAGGGGGCTTTTCCCATATCTTCTTAAAAACCCTCAGGTAGCTAATCACTGGGCTAGTTGAGCCAAAAAAATAAAAAAATAAAAAAATAAAAGTATATTATGGCCTCTTTGTGTGTAAATATTTCATTGTATATATGGCCTAAATATAAGGATTTTTTATAATTATTTTGGTATTTTATTTAAATATTTCTACTTAGGTGTGTGTTTTATTAAACCTATGTACACCTTCTTTCATCCTCTTACACCATAATTATATTTTTTTGCCAATATGTACATACTCTAACCTCATATTTTTCCTTTATACAAATCACTCCCACATTTTCACCTTCACCCTCGTAAAAACAAAAAATTGATTTCTACTCATTGGTTACATTTATTATATTATTTACTTGCATACTTTTTCTTCTTTCACCCAAAATAATTCGAGGAGGGACCATATCATATGATTCCAATATCTTTCCATATCCATAACTCCTCCATATTTTTATTATTATTTTTACTCATTATTCTAACACCATGTGCTCATTGAACTAAAGTCCATGAATAGTCCATACACTAGTCCCACCATGTATATATTTCTTTATTCACCAATAATCCTCCTCCATGCATGGGTCAAGGCCAACTTGGATGCTTTGTATTATAATATGACAAAGGAGGGGCTCACTCTTGGATGCATTGTACAAATTCAACAAAGGAGGGGACCACTAAAAGACTTTTGCAGGCATAAAAACGGGCTTTTTGGTGAGAATTTTGGCACCTATCTCCACTCCGAATTTGGAGCGGTAGTCAAAAGAGAAAATGTAGCCCACGCTTTGAATAATCACCTCAAATTTTTTAATGATTTTTGGAGCTACCAGCGGTTAGCTATGATTTTTTGAGTGGACCCCAGTCTGCCCACTTTTCTCACAAGTAGCCCTTAATCTTCTCTCACCCTTCCACACACCTACTCACTCTTACACATCCCTCCCCCTCCTTCCCTCACTCAAACCTGAAATTTCCATGGCTTCTCCCACCCTCTTCACCATTACCCTTCTCTCTCATCCCTATAGTTCTTTTATGAACCTCTACATACATACACCCTCTCCATGTCTCTCTCTATTGCTTCTATGTTACAATTTCATTTACCTCTCCTAAAAATATCTAAAATTCAGCATCTTAACCATGATAACTTCTGCAAATTGAGGATTTTTCATCAAAAAATCCTCTTTTCAATGCGGTGGTCAACCGTGGCGGCGGCGTAAAGAAGCGAAGAAGAAGAAGAAGACCAACGGTCATTTTTTCCACAATCTACACAAGGGTGAGTTCAAGCTTCTTCAAAGCTTCACCATCTCAATGATTCTCTTTTAATTCACCCCTCTTCCTTCATCAAATCAACTCATCCTACCCATTGTAAATGTATCACTAACAATTCTAGTGATTATTACCACTAACAACTAACTTCTCTTGTAAAAATGCACCCACACTATCAACATATGGAGTAGGCAACCGCACAAGTAAACCAAATTCACTAACTCCCATGGAAGTTTCTCTCCTTTCACCACATCAATAATTCTCTTACTTGAGCCCACATCCATGTGACTCAAGAGAAAAGAGAGACTCCATTCTCATTTGAAATTCATAAAAATTCATAATCCTTGATCTTTCCTAATAAAATTGATTAGGCTTAATCCTAATCAAGGCTTCTAAAACCTATAAATAGAACCCATTCCTCCTTGTAAAAGACATCACTATACCATTGCACACTAGATTGAGCGTACCACACGCCAGTTCTATCTTGGTTATAAAGAGAGAGTAAGCTTTCTATACACCATCACCTTGGTGCATAGAAAAGCTTGAGCTAGTTTGAGTGAGTGCGAGTAGAAGATATTCTTCATACCATTGTTGTATCTACCCCAACATCAATGAATCGGTAGTTTTGGGTGCAATTCATGTCCAAAGGCTCACGCTTCTCCTCCAATTTGGCTTGGCAAACTCATTCAGCTTCATAAGGTGACTTGTTTCATTGAAGGTTGTTGTTTTGTTGCTTGTGATTCATTGGCTATTGTTTGGCTACCATTGTAAGAGGGTGGATGGTGAGAGGGCTCCCATAACCCTAAGACAATGTGCTAGTGATGCTATAACCAAATCTTGTCACTTGATTTCGCAAGCTCTAAGTTCCTTTTTGTGCAAAATATAAAGTTGAAGCTAAGTTGTACACCATCTCTCTCTCTCTCTCTCTCTCTCTCTCTCTCTCTCTCTCTCTCTCTCTCTCTCTCTCTCTCTCTCTCTCTCTCTCTCTCTCTCTCTCGTGTTTTAGTGTGTGAGAGTGTTCCATTGGTGTTAGGGTTAGTGTAAATTCCTTGCTTGTTTGTGGGTTGCTCTAACGATTCTCCTCTTTTGCGTCCTAGTTCGCTCTTAAACTAGGTGGTGCCCCTTGTGTAGTTGGGATTTGGCTGTGGGTTTGTTGTTTTGGTTTGTGTTGTGTTGTGCCCCAGCCCCATTGAGTAGCACGGGAGCCTTGAAGGGTGTCTAGAGGTTGCTCTTCTTGTTGCCCGCCCCGGACCGCCTCACCAACAACATCAAGTGTTCAGAAAGAGAGACTTCAGCTCAACAACACACAAAACAACTTCCTTGGTTGTCCCTTTTATATTCAAAGTTCTTACAAAGTCCAAGAAACAGCCACAACTTATGATGAGCACAACAATATCTTCATGGACCTTACTTTGTTGCAAACCAGAATGGTAGAGTTTTACAATGTCATATTTGAAGAGGCTAGCAGTGTGCTACATTTTGTCTTGAAGCTAGATGAGTGTGAAATTCTTAAAGCGAAGAAGCTAGAGCGAGTGACAATCACATTGATGAGTAGGGCACTTTTGAAATGTCCTACCAATGAGCCTTTATACGTCAGTGTTTAGTCAAAAGCCAACATATGGTGTCTAGGTGCGTTTGAGGTAATTCATTTTCTTCAAAAAAAATTACTAAAATAGTACATTTCATTTCAAATTACATCAGGACAAACTTTGCACGTAAAAAAAGAGGACCATGACATTTTGTTTTGGGTCTTCAATCAAACCCCCATTCTTGACATAATTGATGGACAAATGAATCAAGGAAGGTGTTGTCTGTGGATGGGTGGGGAGACTTCAGGTCCAATGGAATCTTGTAAGTGACCTCAAACCACTAAATGTATGTATAATTGTGGAATGGGTGCAATGGCAAAATCTCCATGCTTGTTCTACATGGAGTCTGCAAAGGTGATGGATGCAAAGTGGTGGAGAAAGGCTCCTACTCGTCACAATGAAGACCCTAACTTATGCCCATTTATGGAAATCCCACTTGCTAATGTCCACATTTGTACAATGCATGCTCTTTACAGAATTGTGGAGAAGTTAGTATATCTCTACATTGGGTTTGCTTGGAAAATCAAGAAGTCAATTGAGTGCCAAATGGCTCTAGAGGCCCTTGAACTAGTATTGTCAAATATAGGTCTCCATGGGGACCATGTCAAAATCCAGCGAGACAAGAAAAGATCAAGCAATGAGAAAAATGTTCCTTCCAAACTATCCATTGGCGGTGTCAAGGCTCGTAGAGCTTTATCTAAAACACTAGGCATAAAATATGTGAAGCTGACAAAGCATGGAAGGATATATAACTCCACCTACGTTAGCAAAATTAAGTATTTGCAATATTAAAAACTGCATATGGTCGTGAAGGACCATGAGCCAGCTACTCACAATGCCAAGGTTGATGTCTAGCATTCCATAGATGCGCTCATTTTTATGTGTGACAAAGATGATTGGTCACAAGAGGATCTTAGTAAGTTCAAGGAGAACCTACAAATTCTCAAGAAATCATTCAAGACAACATGGAAAGATACTCACATTACTCATTACATGGTACTCTAAAAACCATTCTTGTGATTAGAATCATCTATGTCAGAGTTTGTGCTTACCAAATTTTCTTTCTTTTCAGCACATCATTTTCAACCATTTACCATACTTCATTCAAAAGTACAAAAACCCAGGCATATGGAATACCCAGGGCTTAGAAAAGTATGCCTACTTCACAGACACACTCAGCATGGTGGCTCTCGAGCCAAGGAAAATAGTTTAAAAGAGCTTTTTCAATGGTTCTATCGTAGAATTCTTCACCGCATGCAACAAAAGAAAGTATTAGCATCTTCAGCAACAACACATGCAATTAAACAATTACAACAAAGAAAAATTAAACGTTCTGAGGCTTTCAACAATTCCAATGCTCGAGAAGGCCAAAGAAAGTGGAGAGAGACAATGGAATATGTGAACCATAGGTGGAGCAAGAGACTAAGTGTTTGACACAGTATGTACTTCAATAAATTATGAGTAAATTAGACAAATGGTAATGTGTTTACCACAAAACATGTACAGATATGCAATCTTCAATGCTTAAGACAACATGTACAAGTCACAAGTTGTGTTTCAACTTGTTAAAATTTTAGATATATGTTCTGGCACATTTCCCTTGTATCTTATCATCACGTGTTTGCCATACTCTAAGAGTTCATTTGGGCCTTGTTTTCCTAGAGAAAGTCCAACCTTTTCTGCAATCTAGGACTGCACCCCAAATTAAGTGTCAGAACAGAGAGAGACATTTGGGGGGGGGGGGGGGGGGGGGGGGGGGGGGTTATTACCATGAAACTCTCACCTTGCATCCATATTTTGTCCTTCCATAGGTCCATCAAGAGGTTCAACCCCTGTGCTTGATGCTTATAACATTCCTCTACTTCTTCATTGCTCGTTGAGGGCTTCAGACTATTCCTGATTGCTGGAAAAGTGGCCTCTTCAGGGAGTGTCTCCTTATACTTTTTTTCTTTCTAGAAACATAGTTTGAGGCACTCCAATAGGTTGCTAGAGGTTTTTATTGCCTCGTCATCAACGCTATCTTCAGAGAGAAATAAACTCCTCTCCTTGTGGAATTCGGAGATTCTGCCTAGTGCAAAGTCTTCCCTTAGACAGAAAATACTTTGAGTTTCATGGAGGAAAATGTATGTCATGTCGCCAAATCTAAATTCTTGCACACCAGGAAGCATCAACTCAACTTGTTTCTCATTGAATCCAGTCACATCCAATAGTAGCTTGATTTTTGATGTTTTTACAGCCAGTATTTTGAATTTTTTAACCTCCTTTTCTTTTGTCTCAAAGTTAATAGGCTCCTCTATCTCTTCCACTTCATTGTAGTCCTTCTCAACGTCCTCTTGTTCATCTGGTGGTAGATCTCCTCCATGATTTTGTCAAGGGTTTTCAGAAGACTAGCAAATAGTATATTCAGATAGGAAATAAAGCCAAAGGACTCATGGATAAGGTTGCACTCCTTTTTGTACATAGGGAACCACAAGGGTCTATATGACAATGGAAACTGATAGTATTTTTTGTATGAACCTCATTTGGGATCACAATCTTGAAGTGAACAACCACCATGACATCAAGAATGGCCCTACCCTTTTGCACCTCCAGCTCACACCTCTCTCTTTTAGGATTTAAGAAATCGGCATGTTGAGCTATAAGATCATCAAGATTAAAGGTGGCATTAAAGATGCCACATACCTTATGAAATTTATCATCAACTCCTGCAGATTTTACAAAGTCAAAAAGCCTTTCATCAATGACTGCAAGTTCTTCCACAATAATTGTCTCTTTTTTCATCTTCTCTTTTGTGTTGCACTTTGTAGGTGGCCCACAGACATTGCTTGATGAAAAATCCACCTTCCTCTTTAGTGAGTTGAGCACATGACCCTTGGGGGTTGCAATGTCCTCTTGACTTGCAGAAGGTTCTGACTCCGCCATTATAGCATCCAAATCTGAGTTCATGACAAGCTCCTTTGCTTCCATACCAAGAATCTCTAGAGGCTGATTGAAGTCAATATTTCTCTTCATTGAACCTGTTCACAACTGCAATGAAGAGGCACCTACGTGATGGTGCCCAAACAAACACTTCGGATCTACTTTCGATCTCTTCATTCTATAAGCTCTGATGCCTAGAAATTAGAACAAAAACTATTTTAGAAATTGCAAGCGAATACATATCAATATTCCATCTGTGTGTAATTAAAAACCACAAAAACACAAAGGTAAATGGATGTAGCATTTATAATTATACATACCATCCTGGTTAAAACACACACACACACACTTTTTTGTGTAATATCAAACACACACACACTTTTTTTTGTAAATCACAAACACACACACACTTAGATACATGCACACACACACATACATGCATGCACGCACACACAAACACATATACACGCACACACACATACATGCGTGCACACACACACACACACACACACTTTATTTTTTGTAATGTCACACACACAAATAGTCTCTGCAAACGGCGCATGCGGAGATATGCATCAAAACATATGCCCTTTACGTGCGTCAATGGCAGGGATCACTATGAGATTCTCTAATTGTTTACTGCGGTCTTTTACAGTGTTTTGTAGAGAGAAGGTCCAAATTCAGCTGGAGAGGGAAGAGAGAGGAAGGCCGGGGGGGGGGGGGGGGGGGGGGTTTGTATTTAAACTATTACCGTGAATATTTCCACGATTATTACCATGGTGTTTACCTCAGTTATTACCATGTATTTATTACCATATTTCCACGATTATTACCATGTATTTAAACTATTACCGTGAATATTTCCACGATTATTACCATGGTGTTTACCTCATTTATTTCCGCTGTTATTACCACGTTTATTTTCGTGGGGAGATTTAGCGCCTAAACTTTCAAATTGTGGCTTAAACATCCCCCCCCCCCCCCCCCCCCCCCCCCCCCTCTTTCAAATTTTGGTGTTTCCATCCTCTCAATAAAAATTAAAGAATATTATATGAAATTTTCAAATTTAAAAAAGAAAAGATATGAAAACATGTAACAATAGTTATCTATTCAGGATTACACTTGGTTACAGCTAAACTAATCACTGTCACTTGATTAACATAATTGAGCATGTTCACAAAATTAGAGAGAGGAAGAGGGGGGGGAGAGAGATGAATGGATTACACGACAAAAAATCTTCATAACTTAAAGTATGCAAAATGTTTATGAATCCAATTCTAAGCCCATGGCTCCTAAATCAATAAAGAGAGAAACGGAATTGTCGTTTGTGGATGCGTTGGCTTCATCATCTTTGAATTTGTCATCCTCCATCTCATCATCTTCATCATCATGACAATCATCCTCGCTAAGACTTGACGCCACCGAACTTGATTCATTGACCTGCCTCTCCTCTATCTCCACCTCATACAAAGTAGGAGGTGGAAGAGGGTCGAAGATGGTCTCCACTTCATTAGTGGAAAAAATTGTTCTCCCCTGAGGTGTTACAGGAATTACGAACCAAAGTTTTGGTTGGTGGATTGTTGGGATATAGATGACCTATAGAAGAGAAGCTCAAAGTGAGTAACATTGGTATAATTATGTTACAAGAAAATGAATAAAAAAGGTAGTCACTCACCTGCTCATAATTGCACGATAAAACTAAATTGTCATACCTCCCTATGTGATGCACACTAGAGTCCACCATGTAGAGGTCATTCTCATGTTGTCTAGACACATTTGCAAACCACTTGCACTCATAGATGAAGGTATGAAAGGTTCTAAAATTAACCTTTAGTATCCTTTCAATAGTTCCACAGTACTTGTCTTCATCACCATCTGTGTCAAAGTTTCCCATGATGCCACAATCCATGGTGGTTCTACGCTCGTCAATGTGGTGCGTACAAAAGTGACGACCCTTTGACCACATAGAGTTAAAGGAAAGGCACTACAAAATAGGAAAATATATTTTATCAAATACAAATATAAAATCAAGAAAAAAAATTTACAATATGGTTTAGGTATATGAGTACTCTACCTTTGGTACGTAGACGTGTGCATACTTCCATTCTTTGTTGGTGATGTCTTCTCCGCGCGCTTTTGCTTCAGTCATTCTCTCATGAATCCACTCTACACTAATGAGATCTGGGAAACATGCAAGGTGTCTAGGCACTGGGGGTGCCCTCCTTCCTCCATGTGCTTGTTTCCATGCTTCTCTCTCTTGCAAACACCTTGTCTTTGCCATTATCCACAAGTCCACCCACTTGGTCATAACCTTTGCATTGAGAATACAAAAGTCATTGACCATTCGGGACAGATTCATATCCATGTTAAGTAGTTTACCCTTTCCACTTGGCAAGTGTGAAGTCATCCTTGCATCTTCCTCGTCTGACCACATGCGAGGCATTGAAGGATCAACTTGTGTCAAATACTCTGAGATGTAAACAAATGCCTCTTGCATGATCCACCCTTTGGCCATACATGCCACTGGTTGAGACTGTAGCCGCACAAAATCTTTGAGAGTCTTTAAAAACCTCTCTAAGAATAACATCCATCGTGCCTGCACTACTCCACATATAGCGATCTCCTCCACCACGTGAACCAAGAGGTGGATTTGACTAAGAAGAACCAATCGAGAAAATGCATCCTCAATGGCATACACAGTTTCTATTGCAAGTGTTTGAGCAGCAAGGATAGCATTTATTTCAATTTCCTTGGAGCTCACAAATCTACAAGAAAACACACAAGGATACACTAAGTGCTAGTTGAGATTATTGTGTACATAAAAAAAGTGTAGTTGAGTGGAGTCTTTTGGTGTACCTTACTAGATCTCCAAGTTTGAAAATAGCATCCCTCAACTTTCTTGTCCCGACATATACACATACTCACCGGCAGAATGAATTACAATGTAAATTAGGCAAAGGGAAAGTGAGAGAAAGTCATACACACAAACTATAGATAGAATAGGGAGAGGGACATTACCTGAAGCATCTTGTGCCAATCATGGGACTTCAACCCATACGATTGAATGCTTCCACCCTTCTTCGCTTTTGTGAAAGCTCCTTTTAGCGACCTCATGTATCATGTTGGTGTGTGAATAGAAGCAATGGTACCCTTCACTTTGTCTAATTCTTCTTTGTCTAGCATCCATAGTGCTTTAGGAAGCACAATCTTTCCATTGGAGGCGTGATGTGGAGTAGCAGAGGTAGGGAGACGTTTCAAAAGCCTCAAATCCTTCCTCGCACCCAATGAGTCCTTCTTGCCAATAATGTGGTCCCATAGTGTTTGAGCTACATTCTTGAATATGTGCATGGGATCCAAGAGGTGTTGTATTTTTAAGTCCTTCCAATATGGAAGCCTTAAAAATATGGAATACCTTAACATACCTTTTGGTGGAGGACATGGAGCTGGATTGTTGTTGTAGTGCTCTTCCCAAATGGTTGTCCAATTTGCCATCATGAGCTTTAGAGTTGTTTTTCCATTTGTTGGAGCCTTGTGCTTGCTATGACCTTGGGGTAAGAAACGATGGTTGTTTGGATAAATTACCTTGCACAAGGCATCGGGCCTCTTTGTCACCAATGATGGCCCACAAGTAGGACATGCATTGTGACCCGATGTGGACAATCATGCATACATATTGGGGGCGAGCTTTTTGAAATGGGGCCTCTAAACCCAAACCGATGGGCCTACCCTCACAAAATGTTCGTAAAGAGGTACGCACAGTACTTGGGGCACCACCTTCTTTTGGGAGTGGAGAAGGAAACCAATCAAAATAACACTTGCACTCACCCACTCAAGCAACACACTTTGAAAACCCCCTTACTCTATATACACTTTGGACACTTGAACACCATCAACGATTATGCAACCCAATGCCGTGCATCAAAATGAAATATGCAATTTGTGGAATAGCATTCACCTTCTCCCCATAAGAATACCCATAATACATCCAAACTCTTCCTCTCTCAAGCACTCATAAAAAAATCATGCGCACAAGACTTGCCTCTCAAACACACAAGAGAATCACTTACATCAAACTAACACACTTTGCATAGAGAGCTCATCTCCATCTATGCAATGCCGTGACACAAATAAAATCACCATGAGAGGTAGCCACATGCATATGTAATGAAGCAAAAGAGAGTTGGAGTGAGAAATTTCTTTAGACCAATTGAATAAGTGTGGAGAAACAAACCAATTGTAAATTGAGAATAGAACACTTACTTGATTTCTCGCACACCTTTTAAGGGGAGGACACACGCTGGCTAACCATCACGAATTGCGACACTTGAAAGTTTTGAAGATGATTTCATGATCATTAACATAACCATGAGAGAGATCATGATGTATTTACAAGTTATTGAGGTGCTACAAATGATTTATTGGGTTGATGGAGTAAGAGATTGTAGAATGGAAAGAGTGGAGAATAGAGTTGCACTTCCTCCAAAGAGGAGGGTTAGGAGGGAGGATGTGAAAGAGGGAGAGTTGGGGTTTTCTCTACTATTGATCAAGAAACAACATGAAGTTGAAAATATAGGTGTGTGTCCTTGAGTCTCTCCAAGGGGGGCTATTAATTATAGTTGTGTAGGAGTGGGATTATGCTACACTTAATTAGAGTAAGTGATTAGACCTAATTAACTGTCCTTTGACCACTCATTGAATATTGGACATAAAAGGGATTATTTTTTCACCAAAAACATCATTTTAGACCGTGAAGGCTCCATAGGGGTGCATAATGTAGGTGGGCCCCACCATGAGGCCCTACAGGTGGCTCTTGCGGGGTATCTCAACTTGTCTGTCTTGGCATTTAGAAAGCATCTTTAGGTTGGTCCCATCACATGCAAGTGACCTTGAACACTCATTGCTCTTCTAGAAGATGAGTGGGGAAAAAATAAGATCTCACCCTCTTGATTTACTTGATTTACAGTTCCCTTTTGCTGCGAATCTGACAGATTTACACTATTTTGACCATAACTTTTTACCTGTAGCTCGGAATGACATGCTTCAAAAGGCAAAATTGACCTTCTCAACATGTTTGATATGAATTTGGACTATTCTTCACGCCCATGCACCAAGGAATTTGGTTTGGAAGGTCCACACTATGCTAGGGAACCTTTTGCTTCCAAGTCTTCTTGTATGGGCCCTTTGCTTGTATGCATCCAAGGGGAATCATGCTTTTTCAAAAGGCTATGATGCTTAAACAAATAGAGGAGGGCCCAATATTATTTTCTTGTGAAAAGAATATACAATTGGAGTCTTTTTGAAAGGAGAGAAACTATATATATATTCTTAAGAGATATTGGGCCACCTATGTAGGGGGCATAGAAGACTTGTAGAGAGGGACCATAATCTTTGGTAAAGACAAGTGGAGAGTTGATTTCCATGGGAATTTATCTATATGGGGTGGAAGATGGATATATTATTTTTCTACTACTAATTCACAAGAGGTAAGAAATTTTGGGGGTATATAGTTGGTTATTGTATGCTTATTCTATTTACAAAGAAAAAAAGAAAAGGGTGGTAATATAAATATATGACTAAGGTGACATTTTTGGGAAGAGTATAATGTATGTGTCGCCACAAAGGTTAAACGAAGAGGGGGAATTTACTCTAGATAACTTAATAGCGTAGAAAAATATATACACATATGAGGAAGAGGACGTTGAGTAGGCTGACAAATGTTGCAAAAAGATGGTTACCATTTTATGCCACTCAATATCATATCATTAGAGAGATAGAGGGATAAAGGGGGAGAGAGAGAGAGAGAGAGAGGAGAAAGGATATACCAAAAATCTCTCCAAGCTCAGGATAGTCGTGCATAGTACATATAAGGATTCCCCTCACAATGGCTTCTCTCCCCAGGGAGACATCTACAACAGGAATGCCTCTCTATAACTCCTCGATGAGGGGCACGAGGTAGATATCAATATTTGACACTTTGTACTTCCTTGGCACAAGCAAGGAAAGAAGTATATTGCCCTTCTTAGTTGTCTCCCATGGTGGAATATTGTAGTTGATGATCACCACAGGCCAAGTGCTGAAGGGGATGACACCATCACTTGCTAACCCAAGTCTCAAGTGTCGAGGCTACAACCGAAACTCTGGCCATTGAGTTTCGATGTGCCTTCATGCAGGTGAATTGGCAAACATCCATCATTCCATCATTTGAGCGGTTGGCATGCCACACGAGAAGCTCCACGGTAGACCTGCTTTTAAACATGTGTTGAATGCAAGGAATTAAAGAAAAATGTCTCAATACCTTGCCGGGTAGATGCACCCCGCTCACTCCGGTCTTGTATCATGCTTCCTCGCACATGGGACATGAGGTATCATGTGCGTGCTCATTGCGGTATAGCATGCAATTGTTGATGCACGCATGGATGCGCTCATACTCCATTCCAAGTGTAGTGACATACGATCTAGCTCGTCGACGATCTGGAGGCATGTGGTGATCTTTTGGCAACATTTTTCCCATCAAACTACAACAAACATGCGAATTAGTACAATTGCAAGGAGGCGACACCATAAAGCGAGAGAGATGTATAAAAAGTCATATTTCAAACTTACCTAAGGAGTGCCTCAACACTTGCATTGCTCCAACCGAATTTCGCTTGCAAGTTGAGGACTTCCAATGATGCACGGAGCATCGAGTACTGTGCACCATCGTAAAGAGGTGTTCGGGCACTCACCATCAATCTATCCTCCATTGCCGTTGCCCGTTGAGTGCATGGCTGGCAATCCTCCTCGCACACGTCACATTCATGAGCCAGTAACTCATCACACATGTCGAGCATGTGCTCATCCTCTGCCTCAAAGTGCAACTGAGAGGGGAAAGGAGCTATCGAAATAGAGCTAATGGGAGGATCACCATGGGGTGCACCCAATTCATCCAATAGCTCTTGCCTCTGCTGTTCGGCTTTGCGCACGGTGCACCACCACCGAACACAGACCAATGGGGCACCTCCTCAAGCGAGGGGTGAGTGGTGCTCTCATCTCTCGGAGCACTTTTTCAAGGATGCCAAAGCCCTTCGTTCTCCACGTGCTCCAATGCAATGCACCTCAAGGGAGGGATTGCCCTTTTGCACTTGGCGCAAGGACAAGGGAGTTTTTCCTTGAGCCACTGATCGCGTTCATGCCCTCTAGGGGGGCCACAATCATCCTAATTGACGTCCTGCACATGCAACAAATTTCTTATTTAGTCATATATGCCCTAAAAAATAAACAATTAATTAAAAATAGATTTATTTCAATTTTAAATAATGACTATATAGTCAAAGAGAATAAAGTGCAATGAGTGTCTTTATTTTTTAAAATAAAGTACAATCGATGTGCGCACTAAATGGATAATTTTTTTACTCACAAATATCTAAAAGTACTTTAAAAATGCACTTAAAAAATATCTAAAAGTACTACAAAATTAAGTACTCATAAAAAATTTAGAAGTCTTCATAAAAAACTCAAAAGGCTAAAAAGAAAATTGTTGATAAGGGTAGAGGGGGTCGTTTGTACCACCCCCCCTGCAACCTCAGATACGTTTGTATCCGTTGAAATGATGTTGTGTAGCAATAATCGCGGTAATATCCGCTATAATAGTCGCGGTAATGCCTGGCGCCTAAAAAAAGAAGAAGGGTAAGGTATGCCGCATTTTTGCGGCATACCCTGCCTTCTTCCTCTCCGCCATCACGCCTGCTTCAATCTCCCTCCCCCCTCCTACACCTCCCACACCCTCACTCTCTCTCTCTCTCCCTTGGCAATCTCTGTCCACCTTCTCCCTCACACAAACACAACAACACGCACGCACACGCACACATTTGGTTTGAGAAGGAGCTTTGGTTCGTTTGCGATGACTTCATTGAAGGGGGTTTACCATGTTTTTCTTTGGAAGCTCAACCTAACGGGCAACCTTTCTACAACCTAAGGTAATCACTAAACAACCCCCCCCCCCCCCCCCGGTCTTTTTCTAATGGCTTCTACTCCACACACACACAAACACAACAATCTCTCTCCCCCCGGTCTTTTTCTAATGGCTTCTACTCCACACACACACAAACACTCTCTCTCCCTTGGCAATCTCTCTCCACCTTCTCCCTCACACAAACACAACAACACGCACGCGCACGCACACATTCGGTTTGAGAAGGAGCTTTGGTTCGTTTGCGATGACTTCATTGAAGGGGGTTTACCATGTTTGTCTTTGGAAGCTCAACCTAACGGGCAACCTTTCTACAACCTAAGGTAATCACTCCTGGATGATGGCTTTACCGCCTCGGTACACTGCCCATTTTCTTGCTTCACGTACCTTTTGAAGTTATAACTAAGTTATAACTTTTTTTGTTTGAGTTGAGTGGATGTAAGATCTTCTGCAAACCAAAATTTAGTGTCTTTGAGAAGCCTTGATTGTTGAAGGAGTCTGATTCAATCCAATTTAGTCTTGAGAGTGAGGATGGCATGGTTGATTTGATACTGGTGTGTAACCACGGTGATTGCCTCTTCATCCCATTTTATCATGGGGAGAGTTGCTTGAATTAGAGGAAGTGCCTTCCATATTCAATGTCCCCATCCCCTTTCCAATCGATTGGGAGCCCACCAATGCAAACATTGAGGGCAATGTCCTCTTGTCGCTATTGTTCACATAGCATGGATGCCACACGGTCGTCAATCTTGCAAGAAACAGCTTCATGCCTTGGTTTTGGTAAGCATGGCTTTCATCGTTTTTGTCTTTTCATCGTTGCATTTCTTCACTACTGTGAGACGCTCCTCGATTTGCTACGAGCCTTTGTTTGAGGTCTTGGTTCTCCTTGCAAAGTCTCTCGACCTTGTGCTGAAGGCGAGTAGTGTTGTCAAGCGTTGGGGGTGTTGCCACGACCACTGCAAAAGTAAGTTTGCCTCGAGAAGAGGCCCGAGTAGCCATGGCTCACCCAACACCCAAGAACGAGCTCTCTGTCGGTCTATCAGGTCATGTGACCTTTCCCTTGTAGACTATAGAGGTGAAACCTCTTCCAATAATGTCGATGCGGAAATCAGAAGAGTTGCCACTATGTTTTATTGCGTTAGCACAGATATGTAGAAGGCAAGCCTCATGGTTTCTCCTTCGACAGTAACAGTGTTCGACTGTCTCTCTCTTTCTCCTCCTGCCTTCGTGACCACAACTCTCGTTTGTTGCACACAAGCCAGCGCGGAAACATGAAAAGCAGAGCAAGAGAGAGGGATGTTGTTGAACCGAGAGAGAGAGAGAGAGAGAGGGAGAGAGAGAGAGAGAGAGGTGATTCGCAGCACGCTCGCAAGGCCTGCACACCAACCAGACTGTCGCAGTCTATGACTGCCCCATACATAGACACAGACATGCAAATGGCAAAGCAGAGGCGGCGTGCTGTTGTTGCGCAGACCTCTAGATGGCGAGGCAGGTTCCGGCTATGTCTTGAAGAGGGCGGGGCAGTTTATGCGCTTGACGCCCCCACAGGGTTGCCCCTTGTCCACGGGGGACTGAGAGAGAGTTGGGGTTAGTGCTTGTAGGATCAGTTAGGGTTAGCGTTCGCAGGAGCAGTTAGAGAGAGAGAGAGAGAGAGAGAGGGGGGGGGGGGAGAGGGAAAGAGAGAGAGAAATAGATAGAGGGAGAGAGAGAGAGAGAGAGAGAGAGAGAGAGAGAGAGAGAGAGAGAGAGAGAGAGAGAGAGAGAGAGAGAAAGAGGGAGAGAGAGAGAGAGAGAGAGAGAGAGAGAGAGAGAGAGGGGGGGGGGGGGGGGGGGGGAGGGAGGGAAAGAGGAAAAGAGAGAGAAAAATAGAGAAAGAGGGAAAGAGAGAGAGAGAGAGAGAGAGAGAGAGAGAGAGAGAGAGAGAGAGAGGGAAAGAGTGGGAGAGAGAGAGAGAGAGAGAGAGAGAGAGATCCGTGCGAAGAAAGAGATAGATAGAAAGAGGGAAAGAGAACGAGAGAGAGAGAGAGAGAGAGAGGAAGATAAAGAAATAGGGAGATAAAGAGCAATGGTTGTAGGCGAAGCAACCATTTTGTGGTGTGCACAGTGCGGGTATGCTTCTGCTTCTGTAGAGTGCTATGAAAAAGACCTTCCTTACGTGAAGCTGATGGAATGCAGAAATTACTTTGTAATCTCTTCTCCTTAGCTTCTCTATCTTTCTCTCTCTCTTCCTATCTCTTTCTCCCCACGGAATAGGCATTAAGTTGGACAGCTTTCAACGGTATTGTACCTCAGAATGGAGGCAGCCATGCAATGTGCAAAGTAATCTCTCAAACAAGGAGCTGCTGTGAAGAGATGTTGTGCAAGAAGCACAATGAAGCTCTTCTTCATAGCACTCTACACATGTAGGAGCACTCTTGCACTGCGCACAACACAAAATGATGGCTACATTTACAACCATAACTCTTTATCTCTACTCAAAACGATGGCTACATTTATGTAATTGTACATATATTTGTGTGTACATATATATTTGTTTATGCATGTATGTAGGCACTAAGTACGGGAGCATAGCACCTGAAGGTTAGACGCTTCCTCTTGGGTATAGTCCTTTTTTAATCGTGGTGTTGCGGTCATTGATCCACTCATGCATGGATTACCGCAACGTACCTTTGGTTTTACCACGGTTGAGACTATGATGATATCTAAAGAGGTGCCACTTGACCTTTGGCACTACTAGCCTCTACTTAGGTCTACTACTATGTATATGTATCTACATGCTTGTGTGCTAATATACTTGTGTACGTATTTATGTTTGAATGAGTAGGGGGGAAAGCTAAATCTCATATTGCTCTTTGTAATGTAGATGTCAGACGAGAGGCCACCTAGTGGGGAGCAGCCATTTGGCTCTTCTTTTGGTTGGTTCACATTCCAGGTGGGCTCCCATCCGTGGTGGACATGGCCTCTAGTGGACCCGAGTCTTGAGGTAGTGAGAACTAGCAAAGAAATAAAGATGATTTTGGGCTAGTTAACCCTAAACCATGAGTGTCATAGGTTTATTGTTGTTATTTACAGGCATGGGTATCCTACACCTACTCTACTCACGTTCCTCCACCGGTCGTAGATCCAGACCTACAACGGGCTCTCTCTTTACGAGACCAGTACCTCCGTTCGATGGAGGGATTATTTGGCCACTACACTCCGCAGTAGCTCGCGACCTACGGCCTTTCTCCATAGTCCACACCATGGGGCAGTCAAGGAGGGATTCCTTACATCCAGAGCCTCGCACCGACGGCACCTCAGTTTACGGTCCCTTCTTATTGTCCTACTCCCCTTCCATCGCAGGGTCCCACTTCCATGGAATTAGAGGGTTCCACTCCCATGGCATCAGAGGGTCCTACGCCACTCCATTCTACTCCTGCTTTGCCAGAACACCATCGACATACTTCCTCTAGTGGTGCGAGTCGACGCTCGTCTCAAGGCAGCAAGTGCCGGGAGGGACGAAGCGGCGGGGGATCTTGTGGATTCGCTTGTTTTGTAGTGGTGGGGGAACGGAGTCCCCTATTTCAGACCGTGCTTCCCCTAGCACAGAGGACGAGGATATTGATGCACCCATGCTAGACACGCATGGACGCTACTACACGTAAAATATGGTGGGGAGGTGGACTTCGATTCAGCACAGGGCAAGGCATTTCGATTCCATCTTCAGATTCTTATACATTCAACGTATAAGGACTATTTTGTAAAGTTTAGAGACCAACTGTCCGATCATGCACGCTACATTGAGGACACGCTGCATGCTAGATTTCCAAATACCTCCGATCAACGTTTTTCACAACATTGGTTGGAGGGCTACATAAAAATATTTTTGAAAAACAAACAGTCCATTGTACGGCGCGCAGCAGCCAACTAGGTTAGAGATCCAGACAGGAGCTATCACGATGTCAACATGGCAGATGCGGAGTGGGAGTGGGCAATGCAAGAAAAGAGCGATCAGGCAGGGACGAGCTCATCCTACAAACAACAACGCAAAGCTCGCGCTAGACAAACTTCCACGCACTATGGCTCGGGAGGCAAAGTAGTCTGGAAGGACAAATATGTAAGATTGATTAAATTACAACCTAAATCAGTGATTATAAAGATTATAGTTGATGATTTGTTGCTAACTTAGGAAATTATCACTCTTACTCGACCAACCAGAGAGATGGTCAAGTATCGGAAGCGACATACAGAATTTGATACTTGGCGATGGTTGTTGGAGAACAATCTCTCGCAAGCAATTTGATGCAGCGGTTGGATCACTACAAGCGGGAAGTTTAAACAAATAATTTTGTATCAATTGTTTTGAGTTGTTGATAATTATTTAATTTGGTTTGGGTTTATGTAGAGTCAAGGTGATCGAGGAGGATTAGATAAAAGAATATTTGTCCAAACTTTTGTAAAGTTCCAATGTGGCACAATGTATATACAATTATTTTCATTTTACTTGTAGCTTTTTTAAATAGTTGATCTTCTGCACATTAAATTGTCAAGGTAAAGTAAATTTGATTTCAGTTCTTTGTTTTTTTTTAAATACTCTTTCAAAAAACAATTGATGTTTCATTGTTTTATACAGGTCAAAAATAAAGGTGCTTGGGTGGCCCAAATGAGCACCTTTATTTTTGAATAGGCATTTAGCGATAATTAGTGTGGTAATACGAGTGGCAATAGATGCGGTAATAGCAGCAGGTATATTATCGCAATTATTGCTTTCAAACCACTACCGCGATATGAGCCGCGTTTATTGCTGCATATGCAATATTTTCTCTTTCCATTTTCCTTTGTTTTTCTGCGGCAATGCTAGCGATTATAGACTACTCCTCTTATAGTGGATATGAGCAAATTGCCAATAGAGTGTGCATAAGCAAATTACTTTAGCCAAAAATCCTCGGTGCGCCATTCACACAAAAATGAAGAGAGAATTTGAAAAAAATGTATAGAAGTAGTACCTTTCCCTGGGTTCGGCATCGATGTATACAATTGTTGTTGGATCTGGTGGACGGTTTAAATGTCTCTCTTGTTGACTGCTCAGACAATCAGAGAAACTAGTGTTTTCTCACCTCAGAAAGAGGGTAGAAACATTGGCCGGGTATGCAAGCCATAAAGGACTTCATCTATAGGCTGGTTTGTAAGATCATATTTCCCTTGAGAAAAGACATCCATGGAGCGTCACTCTATTCAACTTGGTGGAATGTATGCAAACATGTTAATATCATTTTTGCAATCTTTATAAACATGACAAATGCTAGATCAAGGATTTATTTGAATATTTTGATTGCTTCTATCAGGTTTTGATGACATAATCTTTAGTTGGGTTCCCTTGATGGTTGTGACAAGTTGGGGTAGTTTAGCCATGTAGGGTGGCTCTTGAAGACCAATTGGTGGCTACCCCAGCTTTTGACTCGTGGCTTGGGACATAATATGGGATCCTTTCTAAATTTTGGTGGAGCTTGTGTATAGAGAATTGAATACCTTCAATGCCTTCCAAGCCAAAGTTTTTGCCACATAGAATGTGGTTAAGCATTGTCACCAACTTGATCTTACAACAGGGGTTCTTTGACCATTAAGACTTTATAATTTATCCCAATACAGCGAGGATTTTTTATGCCAGGTATCAATGATCTGCTTGGATGTAAGTTGATCCACATGTGTAGAGAGCAAAATGTGTCTCTCCCACATCAAGGCTTCTTTTTGTATTTCCTTTATGTCCTATAGGATTTTCACCATTAAATCCTTTTTTGCTTCAAGTGTTAAGTTGTCAAGCGGCCCTATGGATACTTCTATCTCAATGGGAGGAATATATGGGAGGGAGGTGGTCCCTATGTTTCATCCATGAAATGTAAAAATTGTAAAGCTTCATTGTCCTTAGTAGTTGGTTTAGAGACATCTTCTTTTGTGGATATCTGCTTACCTTTGATCAAGTCTTGAGCCTCTTTTAGATCCTATTGGAGCTGAGTCTTACCATACAATGTGCCACATTTTTCGAGCAAATCAAAATCCGAGCGAATATCCACCATGGGCCCACATTGTCCTATGTGGTGCGGTTTGAGCCCCATCATCAACATCAAGGATGAACCAAAGGGGGGCATGCCACCTAAGGACCATGCCTATAGTTTTCTTCTATATTCTCTCTCTCTCTCTCTCTCTCTCTCTCTCTCTCTCTCTCTCTCTATCTATCTCTCTCTCTCCATAGCATATGGAGAACCACCTTCAAAGCCTAATAGAGTAGTGCTAAGGTGGAAGCTAATAGAGGAGCAGGGCAAGCCCCAAGGTGCAGTGCTGCATAGACTAGACAATGCGTACATGTGTGTTGTTAGAAAATAAGACGTAACTAAATAGATTTTTGAGTAGATTACTTAATGGAGAGAGATAGATTTCACACACAAGAGATTATAGAGTAGGGAGAGAGAGAGAGAGTACACACGATATACGTGGTTCACCCAATGTGGGCTACGTCCACGGGAAAGCAGCCACTCAATGACTTTAGCACTTCAAAAGAATAAGTAGTTTACAAAGGGATTAAACCCTTGATAGAGCTCCCGCCTTGCTTCACTCTCACCACCTCACACTGACCTTGTTGCATCAACTTCACACTATGAAATGTGTGTAGAAATGGCCTCCTTTTATAGGCCAAAAGGGCTGCCCTCTCTTATGAGAGATAGTCATGTGTAGCCGCCCTTGTGCAAATAAGTCCAAATATGACCCTCCAATCCGCCCATGTGTGGCCGCCCTTGAGAAGACAAGTCCGCTTTTGAATTCGGCCACCGGCCACCGGCCATTGACTTCCGACCACTGGCCATCGGCCATTGACTACCGGCCACCGGCCAACCGACCGGTTGTTTTCCGACCGCTTTTCGACCGTCGTCCAGCCATAATATTCCGGTGAAAATGAATATTCCGGAAAAAAAAAGTCTCGGGGGCCTACGCCCCCGAGACCTCTAAAGTTGCCCCCGATTCTTGTCCGTGAAAATTTTGGTTTCCGGTGAGTGATTTTCCTTCACACACGATGGCTTCTCCTCATTATGGGGGCCTTACAAATGTGCGCTTTTACCACAGACAATTACAAGGGTAAATCAAGCTCCATACTTAACATGGGTGAGGGTTCTTAGTTAGGCAAAAAAATAAGCGGGAGAAAATATTTATAATATGTATAGTATCTAACTCTTATAATTGATAGAGATAGATAATGAGGGCATTGAGAAGAGAGAGAATGACGGCTTGAGAAGTACCATGTGTCAGAAGCCTAATTGTTGAGCGATATTGAATTTTAAAATTCACAAAAGGGTAACATACATTGAGATGGAGTCTATTCATCTATGAGACCCTTAAAATTGTCGAAAGCCTAATTGTTGAGCCCTCTTCTCCATGAGAGAGAGAGAGAGAGAGAGAGAGAGAGAGAGAGAGAGAGAGAGAGAGAGAGAGTTCATAGTACTCTTGAATAAGAAGAGAGATTTGTCTTACATCCATGTCACACTAGGGCAGAGAAGCGAAGGCCATGCAGAGGTGGTAGCCAATCATTTGTAGATGAAAAGGAAAAAGTTGGCATCCACCCCTTGTCAGATGGATGGCCTCGTACCCTTGGCCAAGTTCTCAAAGTAGCAGCCAACTGCAAAAAGTGCATGTGGGAGTTCATTTCAGAGGCATCGAACCCTGACAGACAGCATACAAGTCAGAGGTTTAACCACATGTGCTACTCCCATTCACTAAGAAAAATGTGCAGCTTTGGTTTTCAAGTATGGTGTGACATAAGCTTTAATGGCCATTTGCAAAAGGAGGGTGGGACAGGTGTCCTAGTGTGACAAGGGGCTTAGAAGCCATTCTACAATACGAAAGTGAATGGATCTTTTTTTTTTGGAAACTCTTTGATATGTATTAAAATTGAAAAGAAAGAAGTGAGACTCTCTCTTAGTGTTAGAAAAAAACCGGGTCCAATGTATTTAAACAGATTGAAATTGTAAAATCTCGAGTAGATTTTGAGCTTGCCTTTAATAAAACCGGAAAATTTACACAAGTTTTAGTGTCACTACTAGGAAAAGCTTCAAATTTTGACCTAAGAATCGAGAGAAATCCAAGTTTGTGGCCTTATTTTCACCGATTACGGAAATTGTATTTTCTAGCCCTTCTCTCTCTCTCTCTCTCTCTCTCTCTCTCTCTCTCTCTGTAGTTTTTTAAAAAATCTTCCTCAAAGGGTGTGCTCGACGCACAGAACCTTTGAGGGAGATTTTTTTAAAAAACACATTGAAGAGCTTTAAAAAAGAAAAGTGTATTCACCTTTGCATTTAGTACAAAGAGAGAGAGATAATTAAAAGAAAACTCTATTCACTTATCCAATACATGGAATCTCTCAAGATCCCATTTGAAGCTGGCTGGCTGCCTCACCACTTTGAAAGGCACGCAACAATTTGCCATCAACAATCAACCACAAGACATCGCGTTCACTAAAGAGAAATCATTGGGCTAAGCCATGCTATTGCAACAACCTAGTTGTTGATTGTTCGAGCTTGTTTATACCTCCACGGCCTGTATGGGCCACCATGGCGGCTGGATCTCTTTGGTGGCTCAGCTCTGGATGGGGTTGTGGTGCTTATGGTGGTGGAATTCTCTTGGCGGTACTGCATGGAAAAAGGGTTTGGTTCCCTTGAAGCCAAGTTTTGGTTTGTGGGCTCGCTACAGCACTGTGGTCTTGCGGGTCATGGTGTGGAAGGGAGGGTTGGTGATGGGATCTGAAGGTACTCCATGTCAAAGTTGGTGTGTTTTCTTGATGACACCCAGCTGCTCTTCCAGTGGTGGGTAGGGTTCAGATTGGCTGGTTTGCCTTCAGTTCGGTGATTCTTTTTTGTGAATGGCCCCTGAGCAGCCAAGGATTGAGCTTCAGGCTCCCCCCCCTTCTTGCGGTATGAGGCTATCCGGCTTCAGTGGCAGTCTTTTGTGTGTGCTGTCCTACCTAGTGGCAGAGGGTGGATGTCCAGTGGCAATCACAGAGGAGGTTGCTTGTTCTATCAAGGGTGGCTCCCTTCTCAGCTAGTCTGCTTTGCTTTCTCAATTTTGGGGTGGCTCCCCCTTTTAGCCAACGTATCTGATGTATGGTGTGAGTATTTGGTATTATGGTTGATGCCATGGCTCAGTGCGAGCATGGTTAGCTGTGTAAATTTTTCTCGGTCTTAATTCATCAATCACACTCACATTTTGTGAGTTTTGCAACAAAAAAAAGAGTCTCTTCTTGTAGTGATTACAAAGTGAGTTGGCTGTTGTGCCAAATGCAAAAAGTGATTGTTTTTTTCTTTTTGAAAGCTTTTGAATGTGTTATTGAAAAACAAAAATCCCCCCCGCCCCCCACCCCCCCGAAATCTAGGATTGCAAATGTGGTAGCAATGGTAGCTCTCGACACCTTGTCTGTCAGGGATTTAGAGTGGGGGTGCTCTATTTTTTACCTTGGGGAAGACCTCCCTTCCCACCTATCCAAGGGGAGAAAACGGAGGTAGGTTTGGTTTGTGAACTTGGTTGTGGTGCACGTTGTGGTGGTTTTAAAGGTGTTGGGATTGGCAAGTCTTTCTCCTGCTCATTGCTCCATCATGTTCTCCGTTTCGGATGCAGGTACTTGGCTATGTTCGAATAGAGTCATCAAAGATGTGTTGCACATTCTGAGAGAGAGAGAGAGAGAGAGAGAGAGAGAGAGAGAGAGAGAGAGAGTCACATAAGAGAGACAAAGGGACGTCACTCTGGAGTCTTTGTTTATTGCATGCATGATTAGAGGGGGGGGGGGGGGGGGGGGGGGGGGGGGGGGGGGGGGGATATTAAAAAAAGTGGGGGGCAAAATTTGAATGGATTCTATTAAGATTCTCCCTTTCAAGAAAGGCAGGGAGACAAGCATACAGTAGTCGATACAACACAAACGTCTTGCCTACAATTGACCTTCACTTTTGTCTTTTAGGATCTTGGTAGATTCCTCATAAAAGCTAAATAAAACTCAACAAGAATACGGATATTTGTCAACAAATAGTGACAAATAGGTGACGCTCTCAATTTGCGGCACCCTAAAATATTCTTGATAGTCGGCTAATAATAAGGTTGTCCCATGAGCAAAAAGTTGAAAAATAAGGTCTGGTGTAATTAAGCAAAGAGTTGAAAAATACTCAAATATAGTGCAAAAATAAAGGGGGAAGGGGGGGGTGGGGGGGGTTGCATGCAAGGTCAAGTGTTGATGCTCACGAAGGCATACAGACAACATGTTAGCAATGTTACACCAGTTTTGGAGAAAAGTGATTTTCACAAACTTACAAAATTCTTGCTAGCAAAAAACACAAGAAAGAAGAAGCTTAAGAGTAATCCAATGTCAAGCTTGCTAGCACCTACCTCTTGCTTAGCATATCCATTCTTAAATTTAATCACCATCTTTGTCCAGGGCCAATTTATTTAATATCTCACGTAAACAAATGAGTGACTTACATTAAGGAGTGATCTACAAGAATTGTTTGCTATGTGTGTTTTGATAAAACCTCTCTCATTAACTCGCTCGATTTTATCATCGCTCAAAAAAGTTCACTCAAAGTTTGGGATTCCTCATTGGAACTGCTCTTGATAGTCTCCTCTTTGTGCATGAAACTCAAGGAGTTCCCTTCTTTGTATTTTCTCAATCTTTAGTTTTGTCTCCAAATCTTTATTTCTCTTTTCTAATGCTTGTTGATAAGCCAAGTCAAATCCTTGGAGCGTTAGGACAATTAGGTTGGTCCTTAGCCTATCAAGAAGCTCATTTTGATCTTTAAGCCTTGATTTGGCTTGTGATATTTGGATCTTTACTACATCTAAATGCATTTGTAGCCATTGGGCATGAGCACTTGTGTCCAAAATAGAAGTTTTTATCCCCTTGATCTTATTTTCCTACTCTTCAGTTATGGTTTAGAGTTGCTCCATGATCACGATCATGGCATCCATTTTTTCTAGTTGCGTTTGTTCTCTTCATGGGATTGGTTGTGTAATCCACCGTATTCTTCCAAGAATGCATCAGCCACTTCAAGACGTGTGGTCAAGTAGTGGTGTGTACTCTCTATTTCATAAATACGTACTTGACGAGCGTACATCTCATTTTTCATTTTTTTAATGATGTGATGAGCAAAGCTAGTGTAATCTTCAATGCCCTTCATGTACTGGCTTCCCTTGTATGTCCACATCTTCTTCTTTTTGCTCACCTTGCTCTTCTCCAATTTCTTCAGGTGTTTGGTATTAAGCTAGGTCTTCTTTGCCTTGATCCTCTTTGTTTGTGCCTTCGTTAATCTCTCTATCTGCAGCCATTTTCTCTGGAGGTGTTTCATGGGGAGACTCTTTTCTTGAGGTTCTTCAAGGATAGGTGACAGTGTGATATGTTGGGTTGCAAAACCCTTAACGGTGGGTGTGGTCTCTACTATCATTAAGTTAACTTGGGCTTCTTCTTTCTCTGCACCCCCTTCCTAGGCCCTTTCTCTTTCTTCTAAACCATATCAAGACTCCAATCCCACTACCAGATCTTCTTATTTTCAGAACATTGGGTTCCTTGTTTTGAACTTTTTAGGATTGAGTTGCCAAAACTCTTCAAAGTCTCCTTGAAGGCCTCTTTCTCTTTCAAATGCTTCCCTTTCTCTCTCGAGTCAACAAGAAACTCATTGTGATGGCTCTTGACTCTGATAGGTGGCGGTACTTTGGCATGCTTGCCACTATACTCACCTACTTTTTGCTTTTCCTTTGCGGCCGGTTTCTTTTCTTCTTCTGTGTGTGATGGCCATTGTGAACCTTCATCTAGAGCTTTATCCATGACAATGTCTTTTAATCCTTCATCTTTAGATTCCTCGTCACCTTTTTCATATTCTTCCTCATCCTCAAAGGGTTCCATTATATTTTTTAGAGGGGAAAGATGGGGATTTAGCTATGTTGGCTTCTTCCTCTTCCTCTTCCTCTTCTTCATTCTTCACACCGGCTATGAGCCAATTATTTTGGTGAGGTTCCAATAGTAGATTTTATGCCATGCCGACAACGTGCCAGGCAATCCTTGTCAAAACTTTTGGAGCTCCAATTTTGGAGACTCCACTGCTTTTCTTTGTACTCTTTAGAGTGTTTAGCACATAAGAGGCATGGTCAATTTGCATTGGTTGTTTTGTCTTCAATGAAGTAACAAAATCTGATTCCATTGCATGGTTTGGTTTGGTGTAACTTGGTCTGGTTTGGTGTATCTTGGTGACCGATTGCTGCAAAATGGAAATGTGGATGATATAATCTTTTAGGATCTTCAACAAGCTTGTGGATCATGTTGGCAAAGGTGGCAGCCATGATGTTCTTTGTGAACACTCGTATCATTTTCTTCTCTTTGGATCCCATAATAGACTCCTTCTGTTGGTATCTTTAAAGCTCTTGCCACTATTTCTTTATTGATATCCACTTATGTAGCTTGCTCGGCGGCAGAGTCTATGATTCTGGCAATGCGATCTTCTTGGATGGTGCTCAAAGGTCATAAGACCTTTGTAAGTCCACTCCACATTGTACCATATTGTAGAACAAAAGTAAACCCAGCCTGCCGGTTGGCTTCTGTAACCTTTGGTGCCTTGGACACATCATATATTTCCAAGGGCAGAAGTTGTAGTTCCACTGCTTGGTTATCGGCACTTCTAAATGTGCCATGGAATATGGACACACGGTGCTCTTCCAGTTGTGCTTCTCTCGCATACGCCTTCATTTCCACTATGATAGAATCCTCCTCTAGCTGATATGGTAGGAGTTCTTTTAGTTTCTTCTTTAGGGTTCTATTCTTGTGAGAAGCTTGTTACGATGATTGCATTAAGCCTGTACAACACATAAGATTTTGCGAGTCATATACATTTCAAAGTTTACATCCTTTTACTTTACCCTTTGAGTTTGGAAATGCCGAATTCAATTTGCAGTTGAAAAATTATCACTAAAACCCATGAAAACATGATGCAATTTAAAAAATCACTTTTGGACAATAAATTTTAAAGCGGGATCATAATCGAGATAATTATCTAGGGCTTGATTTTGGCATGAAAATTGAACTTTGGCTTCTCACATTGGTTAGGGACATCATAACTAGATAGGATTTGGCTTTTGGCAAAATTTGGATGATATGATACCAAGTTAGGGTAATTTTTTTGATGAATAGAAGGCTTTTGAAAATGACTAATTGTGAAGAGGAGTGCTCTTGTAGTTCAAATTCTTCCAAACTTGGTGTGTGAACTTGCGATGACGCGCAAAAGTTGTAGGTGACAAGAAAACGTGAAATTAGGCTTATTTTGACATAGAAGATAATAAGCACGTTATTATCTTCTACCACTTTTTGCAACTTTTTTTTGCAAATTTGACATTACACATTGGTGTACCATGATGTATTGAAACCTTGAATGTGGTTTTCGTAAGTTTTGGAAATTCCACGTAACCCTTAAGTCAAAATTTAAAAATTTGAAGCCTTGGTGTTTTTTTTGATAGAGAGACCAAGTGGAAATGGATTTGTGTAATTTTTATTGGCATATGGGTTCAATACGACCTATACAAGCATGATGTGGTAGAGTTTTGGCAAAAAGATGCTTTTGTGTAATAAGCATAATTATTATCTTTGCTTGAGAATATTTGCCCATAGTTCGTATAGATCTGCCCTGTCGCAAATTTAGATCACTTTGGACTCCATTTGTGGCCATGTGTTATTAGCAAATCCCGTACCACAAATCATCAATCTCCATGGCCAAATGCACAATTACAATTGATTATTAGGACACACATAAGTGCAATTTAGTCCACACACACCTAAAATTAGGTGTACATACACTCAATTAGAGTACTCATATACTTAATCTTGGTGCATATGATTGCAATCAAACCAAGCATAAAATTAGCAAATCAACATTGCAAATTTCTAAATGAAATCATCAATTCCATGCATATACAATTCTAGGAAAAATGGCATTATGAAGGCATGCGAATAGACAAATAAAAAATCCATAGAATCACATTGGCAAAAACTTAGCATACCACACATACCTAAATTCCAAGGGCGCCTCTTAATTGTTGATTACTTGATGTGTAGGTTGATTCCGCTGACGCTCCAAAGCCCTATAATTGCATTCCAAAATCAAGAAATGTTGAAACTATTAGCACAAATCAGCATTGTTAGAATGCAATTAAAGCCTCTAAAACTAGACAAATATCAATGCATAAGAACCAATTGTTAGTATAACTAGTAAAAAATATTAGTGTGTGGGTTATCAAAATTAGTGGTTCGTAAAAAATTAGAGTGCGTAGGCACACGATTAGAGAGATGTAGTGCCATATTAAGGAAAATTAAACACATTTTCATATGCACACTCATGCAAAATCTAACAAAATCCAACACTCATACCAAATTAGTAAAGAAATTAGTGAGGGAACCTATTCAATTACGCCAAGATTACACTAGCATAGGCCACCGAACCCCAACAATGGCACCAAAATATTGGAGGTCCATCATAGTATGGCTCCAATGACCAACATAATGTCAATCCAGAGAGATGAGCTACCCAATTAGAACATGATGATCCACCCTTTTTAGAAGAAGATTTTGAAATACTTGTACTTGAGACCATCATCAACCATCAAGAAACTTTTGACACGTAGTAGTATGTTGCATCACAAGGATTTGTTTAGGTATAAGAATCATGTCCTTGAAAGCACCAAGTGGATTCCAAAAAAGTTTTTTTACCTTTATCCTAGTATTTTAGAAGCATATCAAACTTCTAAAAGCTCAAAGTTTTTGTTCTTTGCCTGAAGTTTTCCCTTTGGTTGATGGATGTGGTATTTCATACATGAGGCTCTCTCATCGACAATTCATTTAGTGGCAATTTGATACTGAGTTTTATCCTTTGACTATTAGTTTGTGGTATTCTATACTTGAGGTTCTCCCTTTGATAGCTATTATGTGCATCATTTAGATTAATACTTGAATGAGGTTTTTCCCTTTAAACAGTGTAAAAGATGATTGCTTTTCACTATTGCCATGCTCTTTTGTCTTTATTAGAAGGCTTGCTTAACGAAGATTTCTTTCAGTTTTGTAGATATTTTGATATGTGGATTGCACTTACCTTTTTGGTTCCCTCTTTTCAAGATGTGATGCAAAGAGTGAATTTCCCTCTGAGTACTTTACTTCAATCAACATACATCATGTGGAGATATGCCTCATCTCCGCACAAATGTTTAAGATTCCTAGTTTTCGCTTTTCTTTTGCAGCTGAGGGCAATTTCTTCGTTATCGGGGAGGATTGTTATCATTGTTAGTACTTTTATTTTATGAGTTTTGCTTATGTTTTATTCTCAAAACATTCAAAAGAAACAATGTAATTCAAACTCCCCTTTACCTATTATGAACAAAGCTTAGATGATGTACTTTTAACACTAGAATGGTAACCTAACAGGACTAAAAGTGTCCTTTCAAGGTTTTGGGAAAAAATTTCAAAACCATAGTAGATCACTCATTTTGAAAAATCCTTTCATGAGCTTATAGTTCAATAACTACTACATATGGAAAAAATGAGAAACTTGTAATTTTTCTCATCCCTTGGTCACTACAAGCCTCCAAAGTTGATGGACCAGTGCATTTTGCCCAAAACAGCAGTTTCTTACGGTTGATTGCATATAAATAAGAGTGGATATTTTTGTAGGACATGAGATAAAATGCCCCGTTAACTTCAATGGGTTGGTGACCAAAACATATGGTTGCTTTTACCTCACTAATTTTATTTTGGGCAAAAAAATTAGATACACAAAAGTTGCATTTTTGCCATTCTACGGACCTATCATCAAAGTTTCTATAGTCACGCTCAATACAGATACTATATACATGTTTTCTTAGTTCCCTTTGGGCCTCTGGATTCAAAAGGAGCCATGGAGCATGTCAAAAGGATAATGGATCTCTTACAATTGGAACCTTGGGGGCAATGATAAAGTGCTAAATACAGCAAACATGAAAAAACTGGGTTTAGCATTATGACCTCTAGAAACCCATAGAAACTACTCAATATCTAGCCAAGTTTGTAGTCTATGATTAGATATGGTTACTACCTACAAAATACACACAATTGGCCTAAGAAACTAGAAATATTGAGAAAGTTATACTTGCTACTCTAACATGTATCGTATTCTTCAGCAATCAAAAAACTCAACCATCATCATATACTATGCTATATAGCATATTAGGTCCCCCAAAACTCAAGGAAGATTAGCTTTATGTTATACATTACACTTACACAATCAAAATTGAATTTGGATATCAAGAAAGCCACCAAAAAAATCGTAAAAGTGCTAATTTTGGCCAAAAAACAGAATTATGCAATTCTTGTAAATTGGTCATAACTTTCAATTTTAACACTTAGCTCTCCCTACAAGCATCAAAACATGTTGAGAACTATGAAGGCCTAACCTCTAGCCATCTAAACCTCACAAACATGAAGTTTAGAGTGGTATAGTTGTCAAAAATTGAAAAAAAGCCAAAAACAGGACCTGTTTTTTCACACAGTTTAGGCTCAAAAATGTTGTGCAAGAGTAAGGTTAATGGTGAGATCGATACTCAAAAAAAAATGCTAAGTTTTTTTCAGCTCATAAGGCAACTTTGTGGATATATAGCACCTAGAAAATCATTTTCATACTCTTCAAATAATTCAAGCAAAATGGTCACTTAACAGGACACAAAAGTGTCCAAGGACATAAAAGTGTCCTGTTACCATTCTAGTGTTAATGATGACATACACTCTCTTGACTGTGTAGTTTATGCTCTCTTATCTTTCTTAATGATGACATACACTCTCTTGACTGTGTAGTTTATGCTCTCTTATCTTTCATACATTTGTCTTATTGTAATTCATGCTCCATGAGATGAATAAAGATGCGGAAGGCACATACTCAATCATATGTGATTGAGGACCCAACATGGTGTCTTGAGTTTTGATTCTTATTTATGTTGTACTCTTCAAAAAATTGTTTTGTTGAATTTATTTTGATTTAATGAATTGAAGCTGTGTTGAAAATGTTGGGAAGATAGAAGGAAACCAACATACACAGTTAGATTGGTAAGTCAGTTTATGCAGTCTTCCTGAAAGACACACTTGGATGCAGTGAGGTGCACATTGTGCTATGTGAATGCTACTTGGATCATGCACTCTTTTATAGGGGACTGATGTTGAGTTGTAGCTCTATGGTTACAAAGATGCGGATTGGGCTGGTAGCACATGTGATCGCAGGTCTACCAATAAATTCATGTTTTTGCTTCGGAGTGTTGCTATCACATGGAGCAGCAAGAAGCAACCTACAATTACTCTATCAAGTACAAAGGTAGAGTACAAGGGTGCAACAGTGGCAACATGTGAGCTAGCATGGTTGCGGTTGCTACTTCAAGACTTTGGAGTACATGTACGGAGGCTGGTTGTCATCCATTGTGATAACCTCAATAGCATACAGTCGCCTGCCAAGACCCTCTCTCTGATGAAGCACATTGAGGTGCATTATCACTTCATCAAATAGAAAGTCTTTGGCAGGACACCTTGAGTACATGATGACGAATGAGAACGTTGTAGATATTTTCACGAAGGCCGTTGAAGCATATAAGCTATGGTAGTTTCGAGCAATGCTTCGCATACAAATAATGGCATTGAGCTCAAGAGGGGGAGTGTTGAGATGTCAAGCTCAACATGAACTACTCCTTCCATAACTATCACCGAGTCATCTTCACAAGCGTGTCTTGGTGGATACACATATCTTCGCTAGTAATACTACTGCTTGACTACACCAACTTGGTCTACCTACTGGAGTGATGTCGTACTTATCCATCCAACTCACTCACTAGCGGTTCACAATAGACCATTGTACTAGTTTTCCCTTTTGTTGTTACACTTTTCCTTTTATGAATTGTAGACTTCTTATCTTTAGTTAGGGAAGAAGAAGAAGAAGGATGTTTGCCTCCATGTCTGTGTGTATGTGCGCTTGCAAGGGTTCAAGCTATCTCCTTTTCTATCTCTTAACACCTAGCCCAATGCTCAAGCTTCCCATGATTGGGTGCGATCTTTGATTGGTAGACCCATTTGCATAGGAAAGATTTTTCTTCTTTTGGCAAAGTTGCTAATTAAGTCCCAAGTTTGATTCTTATATGCATAATTCAGTTCCACTTGCATAGCATGCTTCCATTTAAGGTGTCTCAATATGGCTTCTTGATAGTAGGAGTATTATCCTCCATCTATCAGTGTAATGTTTTATAAGCTTGGTATAGACCATTTAGGCACAGTGGAAACTTGAATTGACCTTTGTAATGTAGCAAGTTTTCCATTTTTAACTATTGTCTCACTACCATTTTAGCACTACTTGATGAATTGCCATTATTTTTCTCATGTTGAGAGTGAGTAGGACTAACTTTATAATATTTCTTCACCCTACGATGCTTGGATAGCCTGGTATCTTGGCACATGAATTGATGGCATGTCATCTTGGAAACTAACGTATATTATCTAGCCTTATCAAGGAATTTTTGCATCTTCTTCTCATTGATGATCTGGGATACAAGATCTCGCAAACAATAGCCCCGTTCACTCGTTTCTTCAGAGCCAACAAAAATACGCTTCTAGACTTTTGTTCAAGATTTTTTTACGGTCTTGGGGACTTTGCAACCAAACACTCTCAAGTGATCATAAGAAGGTACTATGACACTTGAGGTTTTTTCTAAGGTATCACTACCACGTGGCCTTTTGGTAATCTATTAATCACATGCATACTGATTTTGATAGCGTTGGTCAAAAACCATTTTCCTTTAGAAACTTTATTTTGAGTAGATTTATGATGATCAATAAGACCCCTCTTTGCCATTCACGACACAGAGATATTGAAAGATAGTAGAGAGGTATTCTTCCCCCTTATTAATCTATCAACACTTAAGCTTTCTAGTTGTTTTATTCTAAAAGGACACACAAAGACACAAAGTACATCATGTTTGTGAGTCATTGAGTATGCACATACTTAACAAGCTCCATCATCCATGAAGAAAATAAGATACATGAGCGCACCACCTAGTGACCTGCTTGACATAAACCCACACCCATCCTTAAATGTTGATTGCTCAGGCTTTTTCTAATTCAAAAGCATGTTTATAAGCTGATCCAAAATGCTAACTATACAAAAAATCTTGACACAATTGAAAAGTAGAAAAGTTTGACACCCTATTTGAACTTTCCATGTACCCTTCCCAAACATGCGTGATAGCCACAATCATCTAATTGCCAAGTAGAAGGGATTCTTTATAAAAGCTGGCACATGTCACACATTTTATGAGGATAATTAAAAAACCAATAGAAAAGTGTGAGACAAATATCTAATGCACCACCATGTCATGTATGAAACAAAATTAATGGCTAAAGGAATGCATCTTTGTTTGCTATTGTTGTAAGTAGAGAACCATTCCCTATGTGGGTTCCCATAAAATGATATGCCAACAAGGTCCGATCTTGGGTTAACCAGTCATATTCTCCTTATGTGCATACAATCTCACATGCTCCACTTGTGCATCTCTTTTTGAGCATCTCCTTACCTTTGTGCTCATTCTTTGTATATGTACCTTTGTGATCTCTAACATCATTAAGGGGGTTGTTAATAAAGCTCGATCCTATAACATTGTTTAGTGTTGCCAAATTGAAGGTCTTAGAACTACATATATACACTCATATTTCAAAATGATGCCACGATGCTCTTTTTTTTATTAGTGCACTACACTCCTTGTAAACTTTGTACTACTTATACCAGAAGCCCTTTAATTCTCATGCTAGTATTGTATTGATAATCTATACGCTCCAGTTAAGTGAGCTCACATTGTGCACTACTAAATTACCGTTGTAAACATGCTACACTGAGCTTTTTGGGCTCCAAAAAACCACACTCTTGTAGACAATCTCCAAATTTTCCTACTTGTGTTATTCAATGATCTACAAAACTTCCCCATCAGGAGTACTTGTACTTGAGAGATGAATTGTGCAATCACTCTCTCAACACCTTCGACTTTGATACCACTTTTTGAAAGTCGCTTCCACTTTTTGAAAGTGGAAGCGACACTCTCACACACCGAGAGAGAGAGAGAGAGAGAGAGAGAGAGAGAGAGAGAGAGAGAGAGAGAGAGAGAGAGAGATTCAAGGACAAGTGTGGTAAACATGCCCGTACTATGTAGCCCGAAGATGGGTGGCATTTCCAACTCTCCTCTAAGGATTGGTGGCAAGCTGAGAATCCATGCTTACCATGAGATTATCATTGGGTTAAAACCCACCTTCAAGCTCATCCTAGCTAAGCTTTGGGAGCATATATTGCTTGACCACCTACTTATACATATTTCAAAATGGGTTTACCAACCCATCTACTATCCTTATCTTCCACTCCCTTTGCATCACAAACACCTCAAAATGTGTAGATCGGTCCCTTCAATGACGTGTCAATTTTGTATTACTTGGAAGCAAGATAATTCTCACTATTTTTTTATTAATATTATACCACGGTCACTTACCCATTCCCTCAATGTCTTCACTTTAAAGCTCCTTTTAAAACACTTATGTAGATTCCATTGTTACCATATACATGTTGTAGTGATGTGTGTGAACACACTTAGGACCGTCGTGGCATTTTTTCCCTCACTAGGATGTTTTTTTCCCCATGCATTGTATATACACCCATCATTCTAGGCCTATCTATCTTTCCATAGCACATTAAGTAATACACTCTCTGTTGTGTGCCTTGAGCTTCCTTCGTCTTCTCGAAGCTGTGTGTGTTTTCCTGCAACCCTAATACCAACAATTGGCATCAGTGCAGGTTGCATCGTCCCGAGCTTAGTCGCCAGCAGTGAGCTTTGGCGAGCATTTGCAGGTCAACAAATATTCTGGGTAGGTCGAAGAGCTTAGTTTGCTCAGATTTTTTATTCGGGCTCATTTTGGCCTCCGTTTCCACTACAAGCAGTACTGCACATGCTATTTTATCATTTTTGTAGAATTTTTGCCAGTGACGTTTTTTGCATAACAGGTCCCTCTTCTACGGTTTGTGCTATTTAGCACGTGTTATTCCTGCTTCATTTTTCCTCTTTTTGGGCAGTTTTCAGATCAGGTACAAGCATTCGTCATGGTCGACAACAACACAAATGTGTTCAAGATGTTTGTTGCTGAGGACAGATTGGATGGGGACAATTACCCTATGTGGGCTTACATGATGCAACATGTTCTTGTGTCAAAGGGTGTTTGGAAGATTGTGCATGGCATTGATGTACGTCTTGATTGTGAGGATGTAGGCGATGTTGAATGTTGCAGGTCTTGCTGCAAGGATTGCTGCTGTTAGAGTTGTTTTGCCTACGGCAGAACAAGCTTGTTGGGATGTGAAAGATGCACAGGCTCATGCATTGATTGTGATTTCTGTGAAGCGCACTAAATTCTCACATTCATTCAGAAAAATCTGCAAAACAGGCTTGGGATATTGTGGCTGGTCTTTATGCAAGTTGCAATGAGGCAAAAATTGCATTGTTGTGTAAAGAGCTGGAGTCGAAGATTACGCATGAGGAAGATGATAGGACACTTTCCTTGCTGGTGTCAAGGATATCAATGAGCAACTTATTTCTGCAGGTGAAGTCATTTCAGATAGTTCCCTTGTGGAGACTGTTCTTGATGCCTTGCCAAATTCTTACCAGACTTTTGCTAGTACTTGGAGACTTATGACCCAAGGAAATCCTGAAGTTGTCAAGTTTGATGCATTATGCACATTGCTGTTGCAAGAGTTTCTTTCCAGAAAAAATAGGACTAGACAGTGTGCACTTGAACAGGACTTTATTGCTGCTTAAAGAAAAGGTGGTAACAATAATGCAGTCACTTCTCATGGTTCTTCTGTGAGTGGAAAATCACATGTTCCTAATGCTTTTGCTGGCAGCAATTCGTCTAGAAATTTATGGTGATAAGAGCAAAAAGAAGATGCGTTGCCATTATTGTAAAGCTAATGATCACTTGATCAAGTAGTTTCCTAAGTTGAAGGCCAAAGAGATGAAGAAGAAAGAGGTTGGTTCCACTACTAATGCTGATTCCACTACAAATGCAGCTATTGTTGAGTCTTCTGTGAAAGGACACTATGATGCTGATGTTGATGCAGAATGGGATTTTAGTGCAGAGTGCACTTATAATCTTGCAGTCCATGATGCATGTATGTCAGTTGCTGCAGATTCACATGTGTGGTATTTTGACACTGGTGCTACAAAGCACATTATCTCACATCGTGGTTTGTTCACCTCTCTTGAGTCTGTCCCTCATGGGAATTCAATTACTTGTGCCAACAATGCCTCTTATCCGGTTTAGGGAGTTGGAAAGATTGTGCTTACTGCTACAAATGACAGTTCTTTCACACTTGTTGATGCACTTTATGTACCTGGGATCAAGAAGAATCTTTTGTCTATATCTGCACTCACTAGACTTGGTTTTGTAGTCAAATTTGTGGATGACAGATGTACATTACATGATCTCAGTTTTGGTGATGAAATTGTTGCATCTAGCATTTTATGTCATGGACTGTATAAGCTCACTTTGTATGACAAGTGTGGGCATAAGTTTTCAAACGCAGTTGTGGATTCAAAGGCTATTTCAGATGCAAAACTTTGGTATGCATGTTTTGGTCATCTGAATTTTGCCAGTTTGCTGTGTTTGCAAAAATCTGGTATGGTTGCTTCTTTGCCACCTCTTGAAGCACCTGTCAAACATGTCTATGCAGGCTGTATTTTGGGTCAGATGCAGCGTTCTAAGTTTCCAAAGGATGGTTCAGTTAGGGCCACATGTAGGTTGCAACTTGTGCATAGTGATGTTTGTGGGCCCATGCAAACTCCGTCCTTGGGCAATTACCTTTACTTCGTGACTTTTATTGATGATTACTCCATGCATGCATGGGTATATCCACTTAAAGCGAAGTCCAAAGTATTTATGTGCTTCAAACAATTTCTAGCTTTTGAAAATGTCTCAAAATGTATTATGGGCACCCTCCGTTCCGATCGAGAGGAGGAGTATATGTCTCATGAATTTAACGCATTTCTGGCTAGTCGTGGGATAAAACACCAATGTACAATGCCTTATATGCCTCCGCAAAACGGTGTTGATGAGAGGAAAATCAAGTCACTTACGAAAATGGCACGATGTATGGTCAAAAGTCAAGCTTTGCTGCATTCATTTTGGCTTGAGGCCATATGTACTTAACAGGTGTCCTATGAAAGCTTTGCAGTCTATGACTCCATATGAAGCATGGCATGCACATGCGTGTTTTTGGCTGTTTGGAATATGCTTTGGTGCCACAAACTTAGCGCAAAAAATTGGATGATAAGGCTGTCAAATGTATTTTTGTTGGTTATAGTGCTAAAAGCAAAGGTTATAGGTTGTATCATCCGCAAACAAAGTGTATCTTGGTCTCGCAGGATATTGTGTTTGTGGAAGATTCTATTCAACCCTTGCTGTCATGTACTAGAGATAGTAATGTCAGTTCACATGACATTTATGACACTTTGTTTCCTCTTTTCAGTGGTGGAAGTTTAAATGTAAATTCCATTGAGGCAAATGTACAGCCTATGGGAGTTTTTGAAAATGTTACAGATCAACCTATTACTGATGCATATATACATGATGTGCTTGATGAGGAAAGGACTAAGAATGAGCAGGCTAGAGGTATGCCAAAATGGCTGGTGCATACATTGCATGACAGTAAATTGGATACACCTTTGTCTAGTCGTACTCATTCAGGATCTTGTCATGCATCTTATGCATCAGATTGTTATGCTTTGGCTGTGTCTAGCTTACATGATGTTGAGGAACCTCCGTCTTTTGATGAAGCACAAAATTCAAAAAATTGGATGGCTGCCATGCAATCAGAATATGATGCACTTATAAAAAATGACACATGGACTTCATGTGATTTGCCTCCTAGCAAAAAGGCCATTGGTACGAAGTGGGTTTACAAGTTGAAACTCAAGCCAAATGGTGAGAGATTGATCGCTATAATTCTCGACTTGTTGCAAAGGGTTATGCGCAACAAATAGGCATAGATTATGAAGAGACTTTTTCTCCCATTTGTTGTATGTCTATTGTGCGTTTTCTATGTGCATTGGCAGCTCATTTTGGTTGGGATGTACATCAATCAGACATTGTCATTGCTTTCTTGAATGGGGACATATTTGAGAAAGTTTCTGTAACGCAGCATCGCGGTTTTGTCAAGAAAGGACAAGAGGATAAAGTGTGCAAATGTAACAAAGCTTTGTATGGGTTGAAGAAATCTCCTCGTGATTGGTATGGGAAGGCTGACACGCATTTGGTCAAACGAGGCTTTTGTAACAGTCCAACAGAAAGCACATTGTATGTAAAGCGTGAGGATGATGTACTTCTCGTTGTGGTTCTTTATGTGGATGATTTGCTGATCACTGGACCAAATGAGAGACATATTGCTGAATTTAAGGTTGACATGAATGCTACTTTCAAGATGAAAGATTTGGGGCTGTTGCATCATTACTTGGGCATACAGTTTAAGCAGTGTGATGGTGGTATTGCCTTGTGTCAGAAAAGTTACATAGAGACATTGCTATGTAAGTTTGGACTTGAGGATTGAAAACCTATTGCCACTCCCATGAAAACAGGTTTGAAATTGAGTCTTCATGATGTTGGTGATCCTGCAGATGTCACTTGTTACCAAACCGTTGTTGGATGCCTCATTTATGTATGCAACACGAGGCCGCGATATTCAGTTTGCAGTCTCACAGGTCATCAGATTTATGCATAGCCCAGGGTCTAAGCATTGATAGGCTATCAAGAGGATTTTCCACTACTTGAGTGGCACTTTACATCTTGGCTTGTCTTATCCCAAGGGGGGATCATTTTCGCCGCCAGAATTACATGCTTTTTCGGACTCAGATTGGGATGGTTGTTTTGACACGTGAGTGTCCACAAGTGGGTTTTTTTCATGCTTGGCAGTTCATGTATATCATGGTTGAGTAAGAAGCAACCTATTGTGGCCACTTCTAGTTGTGGGGCTGAGTACAGGGTAGTCTTCACAGCTATGGTTGAGTGTGTATGGCTCAGACGCCTTGTGGCTGATTTGGGTGTTGGACAGGACACTGCCAACACTATCTACATTGACAATCAGAGAGCATTGGCAGTTGCGAGGAACCTAGTTTTTCATGCTCGCACAAAGCACATTGAGGTGCATTACCACTATGTCAGGGAGAGTCTCTCAACAGAAGAGATCAGCTTGTGGCTTATGTGCCAACACAAGACAACCTTGTAGACCTTTTCACAAAGGCATTGTATCATGAGAAGTTCAAAGCTTTCCACAAAGCTTTGGGCTTACTCCCCTTTGTGGACTGATCATGTCCTCAGGGCATGGCACTTCCCTTTACTTTATGTGCTAGCTCTCATTCACCGCATCACTCCAGGGGGGATTTCTTACCATATACATGTGGTAGTGATGCGTGTGAACACACTTAGGACCGCTGAGGCATTTTTTCCCTCACTAGGAGGTTTTTTTCGCCGTGCATTATATACGCCCATCATTCTAGGGCTATCTATCTTTCCATAGCACACTAAGTAATACACTCTTTGTTGTGTCCCTTGAGCTTCCTTCATCTTCTTGAAGTTGTGTGTGTTTTCCTGCAACCCTAATTCCAACATCCACAATTCATGAAATCTGGTCGCTTGTTGTTATAGAAAAGCTCAAAAGCTCATCTAAGCATAATATGTGACTTTGTGACTCTATTATGACCATTCTAAATTAATTCGGATTTAATGTCTTCTACTTATTGAAATTTCATTCACTCGTCGTTGTTACCATGCACCCTATTTGATGTCTTCTTTTTAGGTAAGTATGCCAATAGTAGGTGGACAACTTCATCCACACCCTTGCATGAAGCTTTCAACCTAGGCCACTTATAGCCTTAACAACATTAATTCTTGCATTTTTAATTTCTTACTTGGTTCCATCCGCATCTCACTGCCTCTTTCCACTTAGTGCATCCTTTTGATTAAGTGGACCCAAGATGGCAAACATATGTGCTATCCAAGAAAAGAGAGTAATAAAGTGTGGATGAACTCTTACGTTACCTTGCTTCATGAATCACATACCACCCATGTCATACGCCCATGTCCATCTACTATTGACTTGGTTTGTGGGAAGGTTCGAATATAGATGAACCACATTTAGATGTTTTGCCTCGTCTCAATTGTCAACCATCCATCAATGTGCCTTGATGCACGATGCTCATTTGAGATTTGAAAGCTTTGCCTTGTTGCGTGCTTTGCCAACCTAGGCTTCTACTTGGCATGCTTGTATGCAATTTATCCTACGTTACTTACTCACTAGACAAGCACGGTTTTTTTTGAAAAGTTCACGTCTTCTCTAAGTTTGGTATTAGACATACATGTGGCGACAACACCAACGAGTCATGTTACTCCCCATCTGGTGGCAAAGTGGCCCCTCATCTATATGTGACATGGGAGGAGGGTCTATGACAGAGACTAGCGTAGGATATCTTGAGGTGGGAAAGGGGTGAGACAATGTAAAAGCTTATTTAATGTAGCGCACGCTGTCCGACTTGAACCCATCACTTGCGATATAAGTCATAGCTGGTTTATCCAACACCTCTGCTCGTGAGCTCTAATTGTGCAGTGTGCAATTCTGCGCTTGGAACAAATGTCATGTGGTCGCCTTGCCCCCGTGTGACGGAGCGTCTGTGTGGCCAATCCCTTAGATTTCTCCTCATATAATTCTGGCGGTCCGGACAAAAGTTTAAAACTGTTCAAACTTCAAATCGTACGCCACCACCATTCTGCATCACTTCGCTCGTGTACACACACACACACACTCACATGATGTGGCACAACGACAGAGTGGTTCTACGAGAGAGCAACAGAGTACTCAAAACTTTGCTGCCGCTACAATGCAACTACTCACCTTAACAGGTAGTCTCAAGCTGTGTATGTATTTGCAGGCGTATAGGCTACCTTAACAGGTAGTCTCAAGCTGTGTATGTATGTGCAGGCGCAGAGAGAGAGAGAGAGAGAGAGAGAGAGAGAGAGAGAGAGAGAGAGAGAGAGAGAGAGAGATCTTTGCTGTGTCCAGAAATGAGAGTAGTGTACATCAAGAAGAACCACCCGTAACTTGCACCATATTCTGTCCTAGGGCTAATGTTAAATATCAGCTAGGATGCGTGCGTGTAGGAGGAGCTTACGTTGATCACATTGCTTTCTGCGGAGGCAATTTTTGTTTTTAAGTTATCACTGGCAGGCTTCTCCACCCTTGCAAGCATGCGCACATAGCGTAGAGGTATGGCTTCCGCTTGTGCTGGTGAGCGCATGCCGTAAAAACGTGTTGACTTTTGGTCAACCTCTGGGGTTGCAATTGACTGGCAACTGGCTCCGGCTGCTCTGCCAGGCAGCTAAGCTAGCCGAAATATAACCAAAATCCTGTCTTAGTTCTGGTTTACGATGTAGGAGCTTATGTTGACACCAAGTTCTACACCCACTACTGGGAACCAATTATAGCAGTGGGGATTTGATGGTGATTCAATGATTGAGCTGATGGTTTAATTGCTCTGTATTTTCCTTTGTAGATGAAACTTGGCTCTATGAGTTGTATAATTGGACAAATGATATGGAAGGCTAGATGTATGCATGTTCTCCATAGAGAGTCTTTCACATCCATGGATACTCGTAACTACATATGGTTAGGGGATGCACATACTCTCTGTAGCCAATGGGACACATCAGCGCGCTCTTCCATGGTAGGGGAGGAGCATCGCTGGTCTGTTTTATGGCTGTGATCTTGCACCACGATGTTTTTTACCCGGGCAGAGGGTCTGATCGCATGGTACTATATTACTCCGCCTACATGGCTCATCTTACACAGCTCTTATAGGCCACCTTGATCTTGGAGTCTTTCTACATTCTTGTCAGATTTTGTACAGCTCCTTGAGGATAGGCTCCATTGAGCATCCTCATGGCTCTTGAATACATAATAAAACAGTCCTGCGTTTTGAGAGGGAAAAGGAAGAGAAGAGAAGATAAAAGGCCGTGGAAACAATCTTAAGAGACCTCAAAAATCTAGTCGACAAGTCTTAAACTCAAGACCAGTTATTCAAGAGGGAACTAGGATAACCAATCTACCACACTTGGGTGATAGAATGGTTATTCCAGTTTCCTCTTCTTATTCAAAAACACACACACTTTTTTTGTAAATCTTTGGGATTAATTTACAAGTGGGAAACCAAAACCCACAAAAATGATCATATACAAAATCACCACACAAGTGTGTTTATTTGTGGAAGAGGGCTAAAAGCATTCATAGGAAAGCTGATGCATCTCTGAGGTGATATCACCAACTTCCCATGCAAGACACAATCACTGCTCAAGGGAAAGCTTGAAAAACGGAAAGGGATTTGCATCAAAGCGAAGGAACATGCAGTCGTTACGTTGACACCACCGGGTCCATTTAGCCCAAAATTTGACCCTCATAAAGAAGACAACAAATTGTTGTAGGGAAGGCGAAAGAATGCTAAAGGCCCAAAACCTCTTGAAGAAGACTATAGAAGGGAAACGGATCCGCAAACTAGCTGCTATGTGACGGAGAAAACTTCGAGTAATGCAACAATCCCAAAGCAGGTGACTAATAGTCTCTTCAGCAGTTCAGTATCGACCACATTGGGAAGAGCATATATGACGTGCACTTAGAAAAGAGCCCACTGGGCCACCGAGAGAACTTCAAGTAAGCATCGCTAGAGTAACAATCGCTCCTTTAAAGGCAGGTGGCTCTTCTAGAGGGCCGAGAGTGGCTTCTTCCACCATGTATCTAACTCGTGCATTGATCACAGGGCATTACAGATTTACAGTGGTCTGCAATTCAGGACCGTGGTCTAGCAGACATAGCCTCGAAGGGCGTGTCCCAAAAAAACCAATCCGACATGCGAGCACCATTTGCCAAGGGTGGAATGGGCAAAAAATCAACCAGCATGTGTTGAAGCTCCCTTGAGATTTGATAGTAATGCATACCCAATCCAAAACGTTGAGCGGCAAGGGAAATTGAAAAGTGTAGCCCGCCTCATCAACCACATCACCAACCACTCGAAGGCCACGACAAGAGAGAAAGTATGCCTGTCGAGGTGAACGTTCGCTCGACCAAAGTAAAAGAGATTGCCTGACTCCAATGAAGACTCTCCAATCGTATGTGAATTCCTTTCTCGTTGCTGTCGACCATGCCATGATAAATGAATTGTAACCTCTTTCCAAGCATAAATCAAGATGGAAGTAATTGGACATCCAAGAATGTGTCCTTCCATCTTGTCAAACTCGACCTCCCACAGGGATGGTTGCCAATAACCAAAGGAGGAAGTAACAACCTGCTAACACAAGCGGGCAATCATAAGAGCCCAAGGCTGAGTTTGTTGCACAAGAGTGGGCAACAACATGGCTTTCCTAGCAAGAACATGCCGGCGCAAGTCCAAGATATTAAGACTGCTAAAGCGCTTGGAAGTGCAAAGTTTCTCCATCGACATCAAACTCAGGCCTTCTTTTGTGAGCATGAGTTCGCCACAAATGAGACAAAATAGATGACATAAAAGAAGTGAGACAATTGCGAGGCCAATGCAACAATGGCAAATAAAATTGAATATAGGCCATCACAATACTTTGGACGATTCGAAAGCGAACGTGCAATGCCAATTAGATAATTTCAATAATTCAATTTAACATTCAGGCGTTGCGTAACCCAATTCACTTTTTGACCATGAGAGACATTCCATCCAATTGGATACCCCAAATGCTTGACAATCACATTTAGAGGAACGATCTTTCCTGGCCACAACAGATCATGCCAATCACAAGGATTCAATGGCAGGAGCTTCGTTTTGCGGAAATCGACTCTAAGACTAGCGTCCATAATTCACTTGAACATCAGCCTATCAATTGTGAGGCATAAACAAAGAGTCATCGGCATAAGCATGGCCAATGATGTTTGTGACTTGGCGGTAACTGCAAGCCATGAAGATGACCAATGGAAGTTAAATGATCGAGATGCATCAACAAAGGGTGTGTGGCAATAGCATACAACAATGCACTAAGGGGACAACCCTGCCTAACCGAACAGCCAAGAGGCAAAGATTTTGTGAGTTCACCTTCAAAAATCCCCAAAGACGAATTGCGAGCATACAAGAAATAAACGATATTGGCTACTTAGGACCAAACCCAAGACACTGCATCGTAGCAACAATATAGTCCCATTGCACAGTGTCAAACGCCTTTTCAATGTCAACTTGCATAACAAGTACATCTTGCTGCGTGTACTTTGCATATTCCATGCCAATTAGAACATCAGCCAAGTTGTCAATGATTTGGCGACGTGGTATGAAACCATACTGAGCTTGATGAATTCTTGTAAGAAGGTGAGCTTTAATCTGATTCACCAACAACTTAGCCAATATCTTATAAACAATAGGCATCAAAGTAATTGGCTGCCAATGAGAAAAATGCTCGCAAAGTGCTCGCTTATGCAACAATTTAAGCAAACCCTCTTTCTATGATTCTGGCAAGTCTTGTTTCTCCCATGCTGCATTCATCATGAAGAGCAAAGGCTCTTTAAGAGTCTCCCAATAGGAGAGGAAGAACTCCGCAGTCAGACCATCCCAGCCAGGGGATCGCCAACGGCCCAATGCAAGCAACGGACAATGCAATTCGGAATCTGTGAAAGGTTCCTCAAGGCATTGTGCATGGGATCGCCAATGGCCCAATGCAAGCAATGCACAATGCAATTCGGAATCTGTGAAAGATTCCTCAAGGCATTGTGCATCTTGAGAAGAAATGATTGGTTGTACATAAGAGAGCTATAATTGTCGTACCTGACAAACTGCTGTGGAGGAGTAACAAACACCTGTCTATAATGCGAGACCATGGCATCAACAAGTTCCTGTTTGGATGATGTCTAGGCGCTTGAAGGAAGCTTTACATGCTTAATGTCTTAGGAAACCCTTGAGTGATGCAATGCTTAAAAAATTGTTTCTAAGCACAACCTTTATCCACAAAGGTGTGTTGACGAGCATGCGTTTGCCAGCTTCCGCTTGTCATTATGTTGTATACATACCTGAGCTTCACACAACTCTGATAATTCAGAGTCAGATGAAGAGCTCGAGTCAGCCAATTCTCGCAACCACACACACACACACACACACACACACACACACACACACACACACACACACATACACACAGAGTCACCCATGAAGAAGCTTTAATGTTGTAGGAACATTGAACAACCCCAAGAGACCTCAAGTCTATCTAAAGAATCTTGAGAGAGAAATGAAATGTTATATTAACGTCTTATGAGACCAAAAGGTTACATCCATGTGTGACTCTAGTACAATGTCTTGGGAAACTTAAAAATAAAAATAAATGAGGGTACCTAGAGTGGGTAAGTATGTAAGCCTACTCAATCACCATCATCCTCATCAACATCATCATCATCAACAGATCACATGATACATCATCTCAAAACATATGGGGAGGGGACCAGGGTACAAGCACATTAATGAGGTGTATGAGAAAGTATACAATGGTGATCATCCCATGGACTCTATCATGGATTTTTGCAATATGGCCTCAATGTCCTCCACAGTCAGCTCTTTTTTTGGGGGGGTTGTGGGGGGGCAAGCTTGAAGTCACTCAACGATGATCTCTAGCTCTTTTTTTGGGGGGGTCGTGAGCAGCCAAGCTGGATGGCTCGATCAAGAAGGATGCCCTATTGAGGGTGTGACTTGGTAATGTGTGGTGGACCATCCTGACTAGTCCCTTTGTAAAAAGTAGAAATCTGTCTTTGTACATCCTTTGTGTAGGTCCTCTGCTCTTGAGGTAGTCTCTCTAAGTCTACGAATCTCCAGCAAGAAGAGACCCAGCTCCTGTGATTATGGTAATCCATGATGCGGGGTAAGGGCCAAATCTCTCTTTAAATAAGAAATGAACATTGAAAACGCCCATAGATCTCATAATATGCTGTGCACTGGCATATATAATGCTCGTGTCTTTGGCTCTGTTTAGTAAACGTGGCATAATCTCTCCTCTGGGGGTATATCTTCGTATTGGCTAGTCTTAGTACGAAGCTGACCAATAATGCATCTAATGCCTTGAGATAGGTGGGTGTCCATATACCTGCGGTGTGAGATAAAACCATCATCTGTTGTGTGGAGAAGATTGATCTCGATAAAAAGCCATCTTCATCCCCAACTCATGTGATAGAGACATCCAACTCCTTTTTGAATCCAGTTGAATGGGATCATGCCTGATAATCGTGCTAATCTCTAAATGTATGAAAGGTGAGGGATGGTGCACCTAGGGGATACTGAAAAGGGGGCAGCTTGTCCATACTAAATTCATGTAGTTAAACGAAGATGATATCTGGATTCTGTACAAACCAACATGAAGTATCACCCGCATTGGCCAACTATTGCGATGACTCAAGTGCTAGTCATGCATACTTGTCGCATGGAAGCTCCCATGTGCTATGAATGACAGTCACTAATATAGCAAGAGCTTCCACTACAATTAGTGGTGCATCATCTCTGCTCTGATAATCTCCTGTGGCACTAAGTGTAATGTGCAATGGAAGTGGTTGATGGTGAATGGTCAAGATGAGTGTTCAGTGCGCACGCAAGGCTCCTTTTACTTCACGAGAGATGTGCAAAGATTAGAGATAGAAGAGAGAATGTCTCTGTGAGTGAAGGTTGAGAGAGAGAGAGAGAGAGAGAGAGAGAGAGAGAGAGAGAGAGAGAGAGAGAGCAGATGGGGTCTCAAACCCCCCTCTAAGGCCCCCCCTCTCTATCGATAGAGAGGTATTTGCTTTAGATTGCACAAATGTTGATACAATGGTCCTAGATGTTGAGTTGCTGATGGATCTTGCTACTGATTCTTGGATTTGTGGCTGAAAACTGAAAACGCTGGGGATGCTGAATGGGTCTGCGACTACGACGAGGCCGTCGCCGATGTCGCTGATGGGCTGAAAACTGAAAAACGCTCGCTGATCTGCTGTCTTAGGCTGAAAACTGAAAATGCTGGTACCGATGGCTGGATCTGCGACGATGTTGCGAGGTTATGGTTGAAAACTGAAAACACTGGTATTGATGGGCTGATTTGGTGCAAAAATGCCAGAGATGCTGAGGTACTGCGGGTACGTGGTGCTGGTACTGAGGGTACTGACTTATGCTTGAGAAGTGACCCCAAGGGTCACTTGTATATGGGATTAAAGGTGGGTCGGGCAATGCAACTGAAAATCCCATGATTGCTAAAAAAGGCACTTATTAATGAGTTAATAAACTCACTTATAAGAGGTGCTTCACATGCAGATAAATACCTAGGTTGGGTATTGATCCAACTTTATGGAAACACTCCCTAGTGTCTACAACTAGCAGACACTGGTCGTGCTTGTGTGCAATCATAGGGTATTCAACTACTCTAAAGTGCCAAGACATGCATGAACTACGTACAGGCTCACAAGGGTGCTAGAACACTTCCTAGGCTGTCCTAAACCCCAGAAATAGGAGTTAGCTTGTCCACATACACACAGGATTAGATGTGCATGTGACACTGAGGCTTCGCCCGGATCAGCCTTGAGATCATGGATACAAGTGTTCTCTCCATGGATCTCTATCCATCATATTTGCGCCCTGATCTACCATGTTGATCCAGGCTAGGACCCCATATCTGCACTTCTTAAAGCATGGTAGAATTGACCAAAGTGTCAAATAGCCATAGCTTAGTGCATGGCTCTTGAAATTGCACCTGTGAACATTCTCTCTAGTCTTGAGAGAGAGAGAGAGAGAGAGAGAGAGAGAGAGAGAGAGAGAGAGAGAGAGAGAGAGAGAGAGAGAGAGAGAGAGAGAAAGAAAGAAAGAAAGAAAGATTTTTAACGTCTATGTCAGGCCGAAATCGGCCTATGAGACAAATCAAATGTACATGGTGTGTATGTCATCCGTCTATCGGAAAGACAAATGAAACAAAACTGATACAAAACTGAACTGAATGTAGGTAGTGGAGTATCTGAGGAGGGATGGAGCTCTATCTCTAGGGGTATATGCATGTCTATATGCTCAAGGTAGTACAATCATGAGAATGCATCAAGCTATCTAGCTCCATCCTGTACTAATGGGGGGATGTAAGATGTGGTACATGGGCGGGTCTGGTGCCAAGGCTACCCGCATGAAAGCTGTCGGGTCGGCCCTCATCTGAGCCACTCGCTCCTCAGATGAAATAAAATGATATGTTATATTTAACGTCTTCAAAAGGCCAAAATGACCTATGAGACCAAACTGATATAATCCTTGTGGATTCAATCCAATGTCTGGGTACAAAGATACAATGAAGTAAAGTGAAAGACTTAAACTAAAAGACTCAAATCGTCAGCCTAAAAATTGTCATCATCATCATCCATGCCCGAGGATGCCCGGCATTGGGCGTTGTCCATGAAAGTATTGCATCGGTCGCTGAAGAGCTTCGTCAATGTCCGCCTCTATAAATAATCGTACTGGGTGTCTCCCATGTCGTGCTAGAATAGTCTTGATGAAACCAGCCCGTAGGGCGGTAGACTTTGGCTTTCACTCGAAACTTTACTTTAGACTTTAGGACACAGAGAAACTTTGCAAATAAAAACCTGTAACGGGAATTGACACTTCAAACACACGGCTTGGAAGCTAGAGCGCTACCAAGTAGACGCCGACACTTGTTGGCCCCAAAGATTGGCGCCCCTCTCGGTATTTCTTTTTTCTTAATGCAAAGAAACGATCCGATCACTTTCACCTAACTCCCACCAAGCTGTCCGGACCTGTCCATCGCTGTAATCGCAGGTTTTTTGACCCCATTTCGCCAACATAATGGCGCAAAGTCCTCATAGGTCAAAAGTACAGGCCTAGGACTCTTTTCCCCACATTCTGGCAGCTTTACGGTGAGCTGCAGGTCAATTTCAGCGTGCTGTAATTTTCTGTTTTGCCACTGTTAGGTGCATATAGCCTTGTACACACATCCCAAGGCCTTCCCGTGGCTCCCTTGGTGATTCCCTGTAGTTTAGGTGCAAAACCCTAAACCTGCAGAAAAAAAAACAGCAGGCTGTAATTCTCTGTTTTGGACCGTTTCAAGCGGCTCTTGAACGCATTGGGACAGTTTCCCTTCGAATCCGACAAGTTTTCACGCAAGAAAACTCTCCAATTTCGCAATCCTTCGCGATGTAACTGTGCATACCTGTGGGGAAGTAGCAATTAGCTAATCCAATTCGTGTTCAGAAGACTCTTGCCTTGGCAAACGCGCATAAACCCTCAGAACTGTACATGGTGAACTGAGTAGCCCATCTAGTGGGGCATTACCATATGTGCCAAAGGGGGGAGAGAGAGACGTGAGAGCAAGTCATTGCGTTGCATGAGACAAGGGAGAAGGCAATCTTTCCATTAAAGTTGTGATCACCTGCACCCACTACTCACCCACACACTGTAAGTCACAGAGAGTTGCAAATCAACCTACTCTCTCGATTTGGGCGCCCCCTCTTGCTGATGCTTCTGGCAAATCGCTCTGGAGCCGCCATGTGTCCAGTTTGCCTCTTTACCGACCTATAAGTGTAGCGAGGTGGCCTAAATAACTTTGAACTGAGCCTAGACACCCGTTTACTGCTCGGATTCTAGTGTCGACTGGCCCGACCATCTCGTGGCGACCTGCCCTTTCCAACTGCAGGTGAAACTCTCGGCCATCCGCTGTTTCACACTGGCCACGCAATGTCCGGCCATTTGTAACTTCAAAAAGAGAGTCCCAAAAATTAAATAAAAATCATTGGAAAGAAACCAACAACTAAGGTTAGTAGTTGCCATGTCCTCGTGACAGTAATTAGCAGTTGCCACATCCTCGTGACATATCCCCCTCTTGAAATCGCAAACGTCCTCAATTGCATGCCATATTTACATACGATTGATGATCTTGAGTTGTTAGCACGCTTTTATCATCGCATGTACCGCAAGAAAGGTCATAACACATAGATACAAATGACTTAATGAGACCTTCATAATTTTTTCATTTCCATCTATGATAGAAGTGAGCATAATACGTTTAACACTTAAAGAGCAATGTACACTTCTATTGCATTGAATTTGCATGTACAATTGATGTGCTAGCTCCATCATTACCCCTCCTTTGCACACGTTGGGGCATAGGTAGGCTGTAACCCAAAGGCCTCAATGGTGACTTTGACAGTTCATGCTCTTCCATCCACTTTGCATCCATAGGTGGATAGTTCTTGAACTTCACCAAATAGCGTTTTGCAACTTGTCCCTTAACTTTTCTTTCTTTATGTGCCAAAATTTGCTCAGGTATCAAGATCTCATCAAGTTCATCGACTTTTGGCTGATCTTCCTGTGGCATATCTTCTGGTACAGCACCTACAAAGGGTCTTAGAGGACTCACGTGAAACGCATTATGAATCTTCCAAGTTTCAGGCAATTTCAGCCTATAAGCAACATCGTTGATCTTATCAAGCACTTGAAAAGGCCCATAGTAATCGCATGCTGAGCTTTGGAATTAGCCTTTCCTTGGCCTTCATCTTCTTTAACCTTGCCTTTTCAAACCGTAAAAGTACCCAATCACCAGGTGAAAACAGTAATTCAAGACAGTGACGATCATCAACCCTTTTTTGCTTTGCCCGAGTCTTCTCCAAGGCAAGATTAATCTTCTTATACATTTCATCCATGTTCTCAACATATCGATCTGCCTCAAAGATCTTGTTCTTTGTATGCAAAATGGGAGGAACCTTTTTGCCACCTTCAACAATCTCAAAAGGTGCCTTGCCTGTGGACGAATGCACCGTATTGTTGTACACATACTCGAGCATAGGCAAATACTGTTCCCACTTGCCCTTATTATGTGACACATAACATTTCAGCAAATCCAAAACAATAGAATTAGCCTCTTCTGACTGTCCATCAATTTGTGGATGAAAGAAAGATGAGAACTTGAGTGTAGTGCCCATGTTCTCAAATAATTCTCTCCAAAACAAACTCGTCATGAGAGGATCACAATCAGTGACAATCGATTGTGGCATACCATGGTAGTTAAACACATTGTACATGAACAACCGTGCCATCTGGTCAGATTTTATCTTCTTCCTGTCAGGAATGAAATGGGCTTGTTTACTGAACTTGCAAATAATGGTCCATATACCTTCATTCCCTGTCGACGTTCTTGGAAGATCAAAGATAAAATCCATAGCAATGCTTTCCCATGGCTTATCCGGAATCGGTAGTGGCTGTAAGAACCGTAGTGCCTTTTGCTTGTCAAACTTGACCTTTTGGCAAATCACGCATGCTCGCACAAAGGCATCCACATCTCTCCTCAAACTTCAAAGTAGGCCAATAAAAGAATGCCTCTACCGCTTTCATTGTCGCATCAATTCCACGGTGCCTTGCATACGGTGGGACATGACTTTCTACCATGACCTTATGTCGCAATGACCTAGTGACACAAAGTCTGCCATGCATCATCATCAAAACGTCTCTGAGGAGGTAGTGCTCATGACGTTGCCTATCTTGCAACTGTTCAAAGATCCTTGCAAAATCTTCATCAATAGCATACTATTCCTTCATGTCATCAAGCTCATGATGATAAGGAATTGACATAGCTAAAATTTATGGTTTCCTTGATAACACATCAGCCACAACATTCTTCTTGCCTTCCACATGCATAATCTGAAAGTGGAACATAGAAAGAATGTTTGCCCATCGCATATGTTCTTCGGATAGCTTTGACTGTGTCAAGAAGTATCGCAAGGTCTGATGATCTGTCTGGACAACAAAATCAGCACCTAACAGGTAGTGCTTCCAGCTAGAGAGCGCATGAATCACGGCCAATAACTCTTTCTCATAGTTTGCATAGTTTTTTCTGGCCCTTGCAAGATTTTGCTCTCATAAGCTACTACCCAACCATCTTGCATCAGCACCGCTCCGATGCTATTGCCACACGCGTCACATTGGACCACAAATGACTTCGTGAAATCTGGTAAAACAATCACGAGATCTGAAGTCAACTTTTCCTTTAAGAGATTGAAACCTGAAATCTCTTTTTGGGTCCATGTGAAAGTGACCCCTTTCTTTTGCAAAGTGTGAAGAGGTGAAGCTATCTCAGCAAAATTTGTGATAAACCTTCTATAGTATGAGCACAATCCCAAGAAGCTTCGGACATCGTGCACAGTCTTCAAGTCTGGCCATGTCTTAATAGCTTCAATCCTTGCGGGATCCATTCGGACATCATCTTTTGACACTATGTGGCCAAGAAAGTGGATCTCTTCCAAGAAGAATTCACTTTTCTTAGGATTGACAAGTAACCTGTGATTGCGCAGCTCTTTGAACACAATGGTCAAGTGACGTCTATGCTCCTCTTCATTCTTCAAATAGACTATCATGTCATCAAAGAATGTGCCAACAAATTTTTGATGTGAGCGGAAAATCCGGTCCATCATCCTATCGAACGTGGCAAGAGCATTTGTAAGACCAAATGGCATCACTAGAAACTCATAGAGACCAATGTCGTCCTAAACAGAGTCTTGTGCACATCCTCGGGCCTTAACGAATCTGATGGTACCCACTCTTAAGGTCTATCCGGTTGAAAATTGCAGCACCGTCAACGATCAAGAATATCATCAATCCTCAACCTGGCCCATAATCTCTTTCTACTGGGCCGCACTAACCCTGTAGGGAGGTTTGTTTGGTGGGTTACACCTTGGCACCAAATCTATCGTATGGTCCTTAGGCCTCTCCGTCGGCAATTGTGACGGTAATGAATCAGAAAAACAGTCATTGAACTCTCGCAAAAATGTTGACCTTTCTTTATCTAACACAAATAAATTTGACTGACAATTATCTGAAACATCACGTGCAAAAATCAAGTACGCAGAAAGATGATTCTTAATTACAGAAGTGATAGCCGAAGTAGATACAATAGGGACAAACTTCCCTTTGAGCTTTACATCCAAAACATGAGTTTTGCCCCTATGCTGAAGGGTGATCTTTTTGTCGAAGACATCTAGTACGCCATGTGTTTCGAACATCCACGAAATTTCCAACAGCGCATCGCACCCTTCCAATGGCATGATATAGAACTCTTCTGTGTCCATGTTAGGTGCAACGGAATGAATGTTTGCGCTTTGCTCAAGATGAGTGCTCCGAACTGTGCTCAAGGTTCGTTTTGTTCTTATGGAAGGTAGAGCCTTCCGTTCTTAATGAGAGAATGCTTATGATCATGCTGTGTGCAACCGGAGGATATGCATCTGCACTAAGTGATTGGGCATGCACGGTCTACGAATAGACTCACAAAAGTGCCAGATCACTTTCTATTCTAGACTGACTTGACTGAACTGAACCCTTGTCGTGCTGTAGCTTGTCCACGGACACATAGGGTTGGATGTGTCACGTGACATCCCCTCCTTTCCAAAGTGAGGTACTTGTACCGAACTGTATGGCGTCGAGGGAGATCGCCAATAGCATCCGGAATCTTGGAAGGGACTCTTTGTGGGCCCACGCTAATGTGTTGGTCGTGCGGTACTTGAACTTCATAAAGGTCTGCAATGCTTGCTTCTTTGGGCCGCGTTGAAAGCGACACAAAGTCTTTTGTGGCTCCCGGAAATGCCCATGCTTGGTGCTCATACTTTCATGTGCTCTTTTTACAACTATGTCGTGCTAAGGAAGAGACATGGAATGTGACTTCCTTGATTGCATACTTTTCAGCTTTTCATGAAAAATCCGCATACATCCGTGCTCATTCATGAGTGAAACGTGCTCAACGTACAATATGTCATGCCTAGGAAAAGGGATCACATAAAGACGCTGACTAAAATATAGGAAACGATCACGAATGAAACACTTGAAGAATGCGTGCGTATCAACCATGCGAACACATAATACTTCCTGTGAGGGTTCTTTGGACCGAGGCTTGAGAGCCAAGATAGGTTCTTTTTGAGTGATCGAATCGTCCTGTGGGGGTTCTTTGGACCTTGACTCGAAAGCCAAGATCGGTTCTTCGTGATTGATTGAATCTACAACGAGGTTAGCTTCGCTAGAAAAGCAATCGACTAACTCATCATCCTTGTGAACAATCAAGTCATCTTCATGCAAATCATCATGCTGGTGAGGAATCACATCTTGATCATGCAAATCATCATGCTTGTCATTGTCATCCAAATCATCATGCTTGTCATTGGCATCCAAATCATTATGCAAATCATTGGCATCCAAATCATCATGCTCATCTTTATCATTCAAATCATCATACAAATCATTTAAATTCAATTCATCATGCTTCTCACAATCATGCAAATCTTGTGTGTCATGCTTTGGAGAAGAAGAGACTGAGAGAGTCTCCTTTTCCCGAATCTCTTGCATCCGTGCCTGAGCTTGAGAAACGAGTCGCAAGAACTCTTTCATGTGTTGGTCGCTCTTTCCTTTGACGGCGGCTGCCATTCTTTGGTGTTTGCGCTCCATTTCTGCTTTTCTTTCTGCTCTTCTTTCTACGTGTCTGCGTTCCATTTCTGCCATTCTTTTTGCATGTCTTGCTTCGCGTTCTAACTTCCTTTCCAGAAATATCTGGTCCAAAGTCTCCATAGGAGTTAGTGCAATCCTTGATGTAGATGGGGAAGGGTCAGAAAAACCTCCTGGTGGGGAAAATTCTTCTTCGCCTCTCTCATGCTCATCACCTCCAAGCGAAGTATCCATTCCGCTTCGAGTGATGACCATTCTGAAGTTGTGGGTTCTTGTGGTCTTGAGGTTTTCTTTCGCTTGCAATCTGTGTTTGAGAAGGATCTTCTCTTCACCCGAGTTCTACTCCTTTCCGCGGGCGCACCCCTTGGTGGCCTTGCGCTCACACCAAGGTTGCTTTTTTCCACCTCACGTCGATTGGCCGGCCGCTAAGTGCACGGTCCGCTCTCAATGAGTGAAAAGAGACACAAGGGGAGGCTGGACAAGCCCTTCTTTCTTGGGATTCCTGCTACTATTCAAAAACACGATTAGGAATCGTCATGCCCAAGCGAACTTGGGTTCGTGCGACCGCAACAAGCAAAAAAAATTCTTGTGATTCTTGTGGTTCTTTCCTTTGAGTGATACAGAACACTGCTAAAGCTCTGATACCAATGTTAGGTGCAGCGGAATGAATGTCTACGCTTTGCTCAAGATGAGTGCTCCAAAGTGTGCTCAAGGTTCCTTTTGTTCTTATGGAAGGGCTCTACCTTCCGTTCTTAATGAGAGACTGCTTATGATCATGCTGTGTGCAACCGGAGGATATGCATCTACACTAAGTGACTGGGCATGCACGGTCTACGAATAGACTCACAAAAGTGCCAGATCACTTCCTATTCTAGACTGACTTGACTCAACTGAACCCTTGTGGTGTTGTAGCTTGTCCACGGACACATAAGGTTGGATGTGTCACGTGACAGTCCACATATGACTGAATATGCAAATGCAACTTTCCAATGATAGGAGTAACACACTCTGAGTGGCTAGGACATGCCAACCTTGCCTCTACCGTATACCCCATCTCTTCAGCTCTGATGCCCAGCTTCATAGCTAACTGTGGTGAGATAAAGTTCGCTTTGGCACTTGGATCTAAGTGTCGTCTGGTTTCTGACTGTACCCCATGCTTTGCATAACTCGATGGCATCTGTGCTTGGTCTGTCACCCACCATGTCTTGCATTAAACCTGTCGTGGGTTTGGGCTTCTTTCCTTTCTTGTCCTCTTTACCATCGAGTCAGCTGGTCTTTCCTTTGTGGACAATCTGTAGCAAAGTGACTAGGCTGCTCACATATAGAGAATTTATTCTCAGTCATCAAGACCTAAGACCTTCTTTTCCTCGAGCGACTTATGCACAAAAGGCTTCCTTTTTTGTTTCTTTGCCTTCGCTTCAGAAGTCCCAACTGAGTCCTTATCCTTGTTGACCTTTTCTGACCCCTGTGACGCTTCAGGAGCTGTTTTCACAAAGGGCTTCTTTGCTGAATTTTTCTTTTGCTGCCCCCCCTTCACGTTGCCCGGAACCCACTGTCCTCTCTGCGCATAACCAGCCATACTTTGGAACACAGATCCACCTCCGAAATACCCAGGATGTACCGTGGATGGTGGGAAAACCTGATGCATTTCCTGGAAACTGGTTCCTTGTCCATTTAATGCAACATACGGACTCTGAAAGGTGGTGGGTTGAACTGGCATAACCAGTGGAATTGGCGTCCTAACCACCTGTTCATGGATGGAAGGAACTTGTCTTGGAGCCCTTGACTTTGCAACGTGCGAGTGCTTCCTATCCCGCTAGGACGCATGAAGTACTTGGGCTTGAGCTTCATCAGGCTCTACTGGCTGTGTGAGTTGCTTTGTTTGTTGTGGCACTGGTGGCGCAAAACTCCATAAACCTTGGGTTCTGCATCAGTCTCGAGAAAACACATTCACAACGGCAACCAACGGCGTCCTGAACGCATCATCTTCAAGTTGCCCAATCATAAAGCTGTGCATTGGAGGAGCATTCACATCAACAAGAGGTACAGACAAACGTGGCCGTGAACTCTCGCCAACCTCAAACATTGTAGGAATTGCCTGCTCTTGTGAAGAGGAACCATCTTCCATAATGGCTTTCCCTTTGTCGGTCATAGTGTAATCCTACGTTCGTGTACTCTATGTCTTCACCAAAAACCAACCGAGGCTCACTTCTTGAGGAAAAAGTGATTCCGTCCCGGCGACAGAACCATGAAACCAGCCCGTAGGGCGGTAGACTTTGGCTTTCACCCGAAACTTTTACTTTAGACTTTAGGACACAAAGAAACTTTGCAAATAAAAACCTGTAACGGGGATTGACACTTCAAACACACACGGCTTGGAAGCTAGAGCGCTACCAAGTAGACGCCGACGTCTGTTGGCCCCAAAGACTGGTGCCCCTTTCAGTATTTCTTTTTCTTAATGCAAAGAAACGATCCGATCACTTTCACCTAACTCCCACCAAGCTGTCCGGACCTGTCCATGGTTGTCTGCCCATGGTTGTAATCGCAGGTTTTGGACCCAATTTTGTCAGCATAACATCGCAAAATCCTGTAGGTCAAAAGTACACGCCTAGGACGCTTTTCCCCGCATTCTGGAAGCTTTACGGTGAGCTATAGGTCAATTTCAACGTGCTGTAATTTTTGTTTTGCCATTGTTAGGTGCCTACAGCCCTGTACACGCATCCCAAGGCCTTCTTAAGGCCCCCCCGGCGATTCCTTGCAGTTTAGGTGCGAAACCCTAGACCTGCTGGAAAAAAATAGCAAGCTGTAATTCTCTGTTTTGGACCATTTCGACGGTAGCAAACACGTCTACACTTGTCTCAAATGCTCCGGCACGCAATGGAACAGTTTCCCACGAGTTTTCACGGGAGAAAACTCTCCGATTTCGCAATCCTTCGCGATGGAACTGCGTACCTGTGGGGGATTAGCAATTAGCTAATCTACTTCCTATTCAGAAGGCTCTTGCCTTGGCAAACACGCATAAAACCTCAGAACTGTACATGGCCAGCTGAGTAGCCCATCTAGTGGGGCATTACCATATGTGCCAAAGGGGGGAGAGAGGTACGCAAGAGCAAGTCATCGCGTTGCATGAGACAAGGGAGAAGGCAAGCTTTCCATTAAAGCTGTTATCACCTGCATCCACTACTCACCCACACATTGTAAGTCATAGTGAGTTGCAAATCAACCTCCTCTCTCAATTTGGGCGCCCCCTCTTGCTAATGCTTCTGGCAAATCGCTCTGGAGCTGCCATGTGTCCAATTTGCCTCTTTAGAGTTAATTCCTAGTACCCACCGACTTATAAGTGTAGCGAGGGGGCCTAAATGACTTTCAACTGAGCATAGACACCCTTTTACTACTCGGATTCCAGTGTCGACTGGCCCGACCATCTGGTGGCAACCTGTCCTTTCCAACTGCGGGTGAAATTGTCGGCCATCAGCCGTTTCACACTAGCCACACAATGTCTGGCCATTTGTGACTTCAAAAAGAGGGTCCCAAAAATTAAATAAAAATCATCGGAAAGAAACCAACAACTAAGGTTAGCAATTGCCACGTCCTCGTGACACTTGGTTCTCTGGTGGAGCCTCCGTCGATGTCGTGGTCACCCCCGTAGACGTTGGCGTCTAGCTCTCCCAAGCTCAGTGGCTCTGTCCACTAATGTACCTCTGGTTAGGAGTGGACTCTGAAGTCTGCTGCGAAGCATGCTCATCCGGTTGTTGAGTTCGTGCTTTAAAGAAGTTAGTGATCTCCCTCTGTGAATGTCTCCCACTACCTGGTCTCCTTAAGAGACTTTCCTTCTATCTGCGCAGCTCTAGCAAAAACAACCCGAGGCATCTCTGATCCTGATATCTCATGACTCTAGCGAACGGTCCAAAGCACTCTCTGAATAGACAGTGAAAGCGGCCTCATATCTCGTAGTGTACCGGACAATGGCAAATGTTATGTAACTTTGTCTCTGGCTCTATATGACATAACTGGGATATCTTGGCTTCTGTTGGTACTCTCCTAAATGTGCCAGTCTCAATCTCTAGCTGAAGCGATGATGTGTGCATCTGACCAATAACACATTGTATCCCATAGGATAAATGAGTGTCCATATAGGTCGGTCTGATCACATATCCATCCTCTGTTAGTTGGAGGAGATACTCTCTATAGAAAGCCATCTTTGTGCCGAACTCTTATACCGGCTGTATCCATGTGCTTTTGGTATCTAGTTGAATCAAATCGTGATATATAAGTCTAGTGGTCTCCATCTGTGTGAGAGAAAGGGAGGGTGCATCCATTGTTGAGGCGACAATCATGCTCATTGTCGTTGACTGTACTTATGTTGTCTTTGGGGCTGCCCTCGATTGTGTCGCCTTTGCATAGTAACATCGAACGGGGGGTCGGGGTCGGGAAGGGGGACGGGGACAGGATGGCAAAGTTAGGGAACGGGAACGGGAACGGGAACGGGGGTTGGAACGGCAAAAAAAAAAGAGAGTTTTTTTCGCATTTTTTGACCTACACACATGCCACACACATAGAGCATCACTTTGACCACAAATTTACACTAAATAGACCAAAGAACATGAGTCATATAGACACAAATGTGCTAATAAAACATCGAGAAATGAGGATTCAAAGGGTGGATTTTATAGCCATTGGGGTGCTTCAAAGTTCAAAAATATGGTTGTTGGAGAGGAACTGGCCGTTAGAAACGATCAGTTTTTCAAAATTTTAAAAAAGTTGACTGTTTGTGATTGCTGTCCCTTGCCGTCCCCGGGACGTTTTGACTGCGTTCCCACTTGGCAGGCAGTTTGCCATCCGTCCCCACCCGTCCCCACCTGTCCCCGTCCAAGAATCGAGCAGCCCCCGTCTCTAGGCTCCATCCCATTTGTCCCCTGTTACTATGCGCCTTTGTCCCTTCGTCACCGTTATGGTGATTGCTCACACTTTTGTTTATCTGCTTGGCCTCTTTTGTGGCTTATTTTTGGGTTTTCCTTTTGTTACATGGACTTTGATTTTCTTTCTTTGTTTTTCTCTTGCTTGGTTCTTGTCCGCAGCTTCCTTGCTTTTGTGGGGGTGGTGTGTGTGTGTATGGTGGGTGTGTGTAGTGCGGGTGAGAGGAGCTTGGATCATATGTGCATTGTTTTCCTTTTTGTGTTTGTACTCTCAAGGCTTGCTTTTATGTGTGTGTGTGTGGGTGTGTGAAGCTTTGCTTTGTTGGTATGGCTTTACTTTTCACTTGATTTTGGGTTAATATTTGGTTTTCTTTTATTTTATCTACTTTTGGTTTTTCATTTTCTTTGTTTTTCTTTTGTTGATGTGTGACAGGGTGTTGGGGTGTGCTTGGGTTTGAGCTCTTATGACAAGTCAATGACATGGATCCGCTAATCAATGGAATAGGAGAAGAGGCCGTAAGACAAAAGAAAATCTCAGCTGTGAATCCTACTACAAATCACGGTGGAAATCATGGGTAGTGTATGGAATCGTTGATGTGGCAATGCAAGGAGAACTTTTTGGGCACCAATTATTTGACATTTTTGGAAAGCTTTTGGGGACGAGTTATTAAATTAGTTGACTTTTTGGGAATTTATTGAAAGTAGAAGATATTAAAGCCTATTTTTAGGATGCTTTTAATAGTTCAGAGCCTAGGGCCTTTGAATACGAGGCCTAGCCTCAGTTGTGAATTGGATCAAGTGTATTGATCATGGGTGTACATAGGTGTAATCTCCGACTTGAGGGCCAATAGAGGAACTCCGCCTCTTCCGTCTTGTAAGCGGGCACCATGTGCCAAGGGAAAAGAACAGACTCGAACAAACGTTTAACACTTCAAACAACTGAACAAAAATATAGAGAGAATCCACACGAGACACGGAGTGACGGAGTCCCACTCTGAGACTGCAATGGCCCCAAACAATTGTCAGTTCAACGATGCAAAAGTGATGAACCAAGGAGAGATTCACGAGAGAGAGAGAGAGAGAGAGAGAGAGAGAGAGAGAGAGAGAGAGAGAGAGAGAGAGAGAGAGAGAGAGAGAGAGAGATGTTTGAACCAACCAACCTTGGCAATGAAATTGATGATTATACAATGGGGGCTAGGTGTGCTTATATACTAGATTTAGCAAATTGCCCTACCCAAGATTTGACAAATAAGTGAAATAAATCCCTAAAGCCAAAATAAATTTTGGGATCACATTGGGATATTCACTTGAGATGCTATAACTTTAACACCCTCTCTGCAGCTCATAGTGGACATAAATAGTGAGACCAAGTTGATGAAGAAGCTACCGTGGACACTCCAGTAGTGGCCCCTACTAGATACACCTCGGAATTTGCTACCTCCCAACTCTTTACTATAGAAGAATGCCATCTTGAGCACCAGTTGCCTCATAGAAAATTGAATTGTAGACCACACTACGTTCAAGAATCCCCATTCGTGAACTGTGAACACATCATGTCCAAACTTACCTAGACAATGACCTTTGAAACACATCTTGTCCATAATCCAGCCAACAACAATGGATTGGTGCACTCATCTATACTATTTTTATACGTTGCATTGGTTCCTTGCCAGATGCATGTGCCTTGAACTCCGACCCACGCGTTCAAAGACCGATAACTTGAACTCCTATACATGGGCATTTGAAGGGAGCTTCTTTTGCCCCTCTTTGCCACTCATAGTTGCGGCAACCGCCACCTGACTAGAAATCTGGCGTCGTGGCCATTGTGGCCGCCGCCACATGTGCCATGCCAATCTCCTCTGTCAAATCTTTATCACCGTTGTCTCTGTCCAGCTTGCCTTTGCCTTTGTCCTTTTGTGAGTTGTTGCTTTTGCCTTTGGCTTCGCATTCTCGAGCCAAACAAAGGGTCTTCTTGCGTTTATAACAACGGTTCTCGCACCTCGTTGGTGCTGAGGCAGCTAACTGAGCGCTGGTCCTATCCTCCTCGTCAAGCGTGCCTTTGCCTCTATCCTCTAGTGAGCTCGTGCAGTTGCCTTTGGCTTCATAATCTTGAGCCAAACAAATCAACGGCTTCCTTGAGAACTTCATCCGTGCATAGGCCGCTAAGTGAATACTGGGAACATCGCTTTCCATTGTCAATAATTGGTGTCGGTCATTGTTGTCACTGGCGCTCGAGCAAGGGGAGGCCATGTTGAAGGTGCAAGATCTGGGAATAAAGATTCTTCCTTCTTGCACTTCAAAAGAGTTGTTGTAACGGGGACGGGCACCACGTGCCAACGGAAAAGAATAGATTGAACAATTTTAAGCACTTCAAGTAACATTGAATTGATGGGGGCTAGGTGTGCTTATATACTAGCTCTAGCAAATTGCCCTACCCAAGATTTGACAAATAAGTAAAATAAATACCTAAAGCCAAAAATAAATATTGGGGTCACATCGGGCCATTCACTTGAGATACTACAACTTTAACAACGATGGCACCCCTTTTGGTATTTCTTTATATTGCTTCAATAGGGGACAACTCTGTAACTCCGGTATGCTTCTTCACACGGTAGAATGCTAGAGACAGAGAGAGCCCACAACATGTATTTAAGGGCCCTTGGCCTATGCAAAAGTAGCTACATGAAAAGCATCAGTTCTAAAAGCATTTGGTCGAAAAGCAAGCGCCCAGAGGGCTATCCGCATGGCGTTGCCCGTTATCAGCAGCCAATGCAATTCAGGGAACGTCCGTACAATTGCCACATCATCATTTTTTACGCAAGTTAGAGTAGTGGCATGTCTTCTTGCTTTATTTTTAAGGGTTTAGGCCCCTCGACCGGTTCCATAAGTTGTTGGGGGTTAGGATTTTCAATCCTAACCCAATTTATTATTTGGTCCACTCGGTGATATTGTAGAAGTTGGTAAATCCTTGTTCTTCTTTTGCTTTTGCTAGGGTTTAGGCCCCTCGATCGGGTGCAGAATCCAGATTGGGTTAGGCTCAGGGAGTCCTAACACTTCGGGTCTTCAATGGTTTGACATGTTAGCAGTTCCCCTTCTTGAAAGAAGAGTAATTGTCCGTGATTATATTTGCAAAGCAACTCAAGTTAGATAAAAGTATTCAAGGTCAATCTCGACAGTCATTCATTTTTCTCATTCCATATTGGATCTCTTGGTATTCTGGCGTAAAAAATTAGCCATCACACCTAGACCATGTTGATCTTTAGAGGGGTGTCTCGATGCGCAATAAAGTGACATACCTAGGGAATCTCACCCAATTAGGAATATTCAGTAGCTGGCACATCATGATGCAACATAGATGCTTACATATGCATGTTACAAGACATAACAAAGAGTGCCCCTGAGCACTCCTCCGAGACAGACGGTCTTAGGCATGAAGGTACTTAACAACTACCTCCTCACTTCCCCCGCAAATAACCTAAAAAGGTCTAGGCCATGAGCTTAGAGGACTGATACAACCAAACGCTCCATAGATTGTAGCTTGCGTCAGTTGGAGGCTCCAGACCACCGCCCTGTGTCATTCAAAGGTTTTCTAGCTTACAACTAAACGCTTCCAAGACCACCGGTCTGCGTCGTTCAGAGGTTCCACATCAAACATGAACACTCCTGTTAGGAAAGCGCGTGCAGAAGACGATATCAGAAACCAAGCATTCTCAATTCGGCACCAAAACAAGTTCAAAAGAGTTTATTTTTATTTCAAACAATTATTCAAACAGTATTGTCAAACAAAGTTCAAAGAATACAATTCAGTCTTAAAATCATTCGAGGTTGGTTTCTGTTAGTCAAACTTTGAGGACGACTAGCTTGTCATTTTGTTGCAAAGTGATGGTGTGGTTGTGAATCTGGATGGTCGCATCGTTCTTGTCATGCGAAGGCATACCCAAAAGAGCATCACAATTGCCCAACTTCATGATGTGAAAATCTGCTTTGCCTGGTATCCTTGGATGGTAACTTGAAGAGCATGTCACAAGACGGGCACCACGTGCCAATAGAAAAGAATAGACTGAACAGACTTTTAGCACTTTAATAACAACTGAATTGAGAGAGAGAGAAATGACACGCAACACGGAGTGGCGCAATTCCACCTCAGAGAGTATTGGCCCCAAACCTTGGCGCCCCTTTCTGTATTTCTTTATATTATTGCTGATTCGCAAAGTACGACAGCCGGGGAGCACCTCCTTTGCAATTTGCGCGCTGAAGAGTGCCAGAGAGGCCCCCCAAGGCTCATATTTAAAGGCCCGAAGCCTAAAAGCATCAAATGTGAAAAGTTGACTCCCAAAAAAACACTTTCCTAAAATTTCGCGATTTTCCTAAAAATCTGCCGCGAATTGCGAAACGTCCTTACATGTGCCACGTCATCATATTTTGATGTGCAAAGTCTTTTGAGTGTGTTATGCTTTATTTTTAATGTCTTTATGTCACTTGGGCCCCATCGGACGGGGTCCCGTAAGTTGGTGGGAACTCTTCTTTAAAAATAGGCCACTCGTTAAGACTTTGTAAGTCTGTAAAACTTCTTCTTCTTCTTCTGCTTCTTCTTCTTAGGGTTTTGGCTTCTCGATCGGGATCTGTAGGTTAGCTCCGTTCTTTAGTGCTTGACACGTCAGCAATTTGTGACATCCCCCCTTCTTGAAAGGAAGTAATCGTCCGCGATTACAACATATCTGCAAAACAACTCAAGTTAGCTCAAATATTTTCGAGGGACATTCCGAGGGACAATCAGTTTGCTATTTTTTTTTGTTACGGAGTTGGCTTCTCCTTACGGCTCTTTTGATCGAGGAGTTGGCCTCTCCTTTCGGCTCTTCTGATCAAGGAGTTGGCTTCTCCTTTCGTCCAGATTGGAACTCTTGATATTCGGGCGTAGTAAAATTAACCATCACTCCCAGACCACACTGATCTTCCACGGGTATCTTGATGCACTAAAATTACATACCGAGGCAATCTCATCCAATTAGGAATATTCAGTGGTTGGCACATCACAATGCAACACAAATGCTTACATATGCGTGTTACAAGACATAGAAACATAAAGCTGCCGATGAACACTCCTCCCGCATAACCTAACAAGGTCCGGGCCGGGAGATATTCAACGACTCCCTCATCACTCCTCCCGCATAACCTAAAAAGGTCCTGGCCGGGAAATATAGAGGTCTTTAACAACCAAACGCCCCGTAGACCGCAACCTGTGTTGTTTGGAGGTGCTGAGAGTAACCACTGCTCAGACTTCTTAATACTCCTCCCACATAACCATCCAGGTCCGGGCCGAGAGTCACAACTATAGTACTCCCCCCGTAAATAACCACAAGGGTCCGGGCCATGAGAAAAAACAACACTTTTCAATCATTCAATACTCCCCCCGCAAATAACCACAAGGGTCTGGGCCATGAGTATGAACAAGCATTCTCAAACATAATTTCTCACTACTCCACTTGGGAGTAAAATCACCAGTCATTGAAATCAGTATCAAAACAAGAGTCAAACAATTCAAATTGGCACCAAGACAGGTTCAAAACAGATACTATCCATTTCAAACAAATTCCCAACAGGATCACCAAACAAGTTCTCAAACAGATTTCAAACTTAAAAAGCAATCTCCACATCAGTCGAGCTCGAAAAGTCGACTGACTTTCCATCCTGAAACTTGCACCAAAAAATTAGGGTTAGGTTCATTCCATAGGGTCGTAGCCGAGCACAACATGGTCCATCAGCTCTTGGACAAACAGCGTTTCTTTGGCGGCGATGGTAGTCCCAAGATAGCAATCGCACTAAACCCCCAAGGTCATCTTCTCGTGAGAGACATCTATTGCGAGATGTCGAGAAATTTCAAGTTATAATCTGCTAGGCTTTCCATGGCAAGCATTTCAGGATACCACACTTTGCTAGAAGTTGCACTCTGAAGAAAGATGTCAGAAACCATATAACTTCGGGCAAAAAATTTCTTGCTAAGTCCTCGGAGTGTGCTGCTTGGTAGCTAAAGACACCAACATCTGCATGGCACTGCTTTTGAGAAAAACAGTGACTCGAAACAAATCTTGGATCCTTCTCTTGCAAGTGATCTTTATGGCTTATGCCCTGTAAGACATGAGCGGTGAAGACGGGAGCGCGCCCGATGCGCGATGAAGTAATGGTGGGGGTGGCTAATAGGTCCGGGGTCGGAGCAATAAGTTCGGGGTCGGAGCACGAACATAAAATTTCGAATGAACTTTGGAAGTGCGATCTTGCTTTGTCTGCTCTGTGGTGGGACCGGAATGCTTTCAGAAAAACACACGAGTGTTGTTCTGATACCATTGTCACAAGACGGGCACCACGTGCCAATAGAAAAGAACAGACTGAACAGACTTTTAGCACTTTAATAACAATTGAATTGAGAGAGAGAAACGACACGCAACACGGAGTGGCACAATTCCACCCTAGAGAGTATTGGCCCCAAACCTTGGCACCCCTTTCGATATTTCTTTATATTACTGCTAATTCGCAAAGTATGATAGCCTGGGAGCACCTCCTTTGCAATTTGCTCGCTGAAGAGTGCCAAAGAGGGCCCCCAAGGCTCATATGTAAAGGCCCAAAGCCTAAAAGCATCAAATGTGAAAAACCGACCCCAAAAAAACACTTTCCTAAAATTGCGGGATTTCCCTAAAAATCTGTTGTGAATTGCGAAACGTCCGTATAGATGCCACGTCATCATATTTTGATGTGAAAAAGCCTTTTGAGTGTGTTCTGCTTTGTTTTTAATGCCTTTATGTCACTTGGGCCCCATCGGACGGGGTCCCGTAAGTTGGTGGGAACTCTTCTTTAAAAATAGGCCACTCGTAAAGACTTTGTAAGTCTGTAAAACTTCTTCTTCGTCTTCTGCTTCTTCTTCTTAGGGTTTTGGCTTCTCGGTCGGGATCTGCAGGTTAGCTCCGTTCTTCAGTGGCTTGACACGTCAGCAATTTGTGACAGAGCACCGATGAGAGGTACAACTTTTTGAGTTTGTCCGGTGGCTAGCTTGGCTTCAAGTTCTCAAGCGAGTTGATCGTACTCAAAATCCATCTGTTACAGGAATTGGGGATGGATGGAATTTTTGGTGGCTCCTAAGTCGAAGAGATAAGTGCCTTGAAGCCATTTATCTTTCCATAGGCTGTGCATAAATCGTTGGAACTATCGAGAGTGATGCCGTAAATGTCGGGGACAAGTCTCGTGGTTGTTTTGGAGTCGTATCCCCTCTAGTAGGACAATTGTTATAAGTGTGTCGTGTCTGGAGGCATTCAAAGCATCGCCCTTCTTGGAGTAGAGCGTCTCGTTGACGTTGAGTTAAACGAGGTTTGACCACTTGAGTCGAGTTGTCACTAGAATCCCGAGAAGTGGTTCGTTGGGGTCAAGGATTCTGAGTGTTGGTTGGTCGCACTTTTTTAACAAATCCAATTTTCCTTTCATAAGTGGTAACCAACCGCAACATGGTCCATGAATTCTTGCATAGTAGATACTTGTTAAGAGAGAGAATATTCTTGTAATGGGGATGGGAGTCCAATTGTATAGCGCTCGCATTGGCTCTCCAAGGGAATCGACTTGAAGAAAGACATCGAAAGGTAAACATTAAGGAACCTTTGGTGTAGTCTTCCATGGTTTTCATGGCAAGCATTTTCAAGTTTCCCCATTCTCCTTGAATCTGTATCTCGAATAGGGAATTCATGTAGCTTTGTGTAAAAATATTCTTGAAAGCCTGCCAAGTTCGTGGAGCATGCGATTGGGTAGCAATTGAACTCCATCACTGCATAGCATTATCTTTGAGAAATCCCGCGGCTCGAGAGATCTTTGATTCTTTTGTGTAGTTTTCCAAGGCATAGATGTTGTCAAATTGTTCCAGGAACTGCAAGGAGGCTTTCTTCCCATCTTTCACTCTAGAAAAAGTGAAAAATTTTAATGTAGTTCCCCCATCCTTAAATCTCTTGGTTTATTTGGTGCAACCACAGATGTGGATAATAATACATGAAACCATACGGACTCCAATCATTGTATCCGGGTGAGGTGGTGGCAATGGCGGTGAAGGAGGCGGTTGCATTGGGTGTCACAAAGTGATGATGTGGCATGCCCAACTGGAAAAAAATGGCCGAGAGGACAAGAGAAATTGAACCCAGAAGATTTAGGCGAGAGGCCTAAGGGGGTTAGGAGTTGAAAACCTAACCCCTACTGACTTGAAGAACTTATGGAGCACCGGCGGAGGGGCCTAACTTAAAAATACCAAAGCTTGAACTTTGGGCTGGACTTCTATAAATCACACTGGCTACCACGTGGCACTGCTGTACGGATTTTTGCATTTTCCATTGGCAGATTCTAGCAGAGTTTGCATGAGCTTTTGGTACTAGATGCTTTTGGGTGTGAATGCTTTTGGACCTGATGCTTTTGGGGCTGTGCTTTTGGGCATCCCTTGTAAGTTTATAAGAGCCTGATTCTTTTGGGGCTGTGCTTTTGGGCATCCCTTGTAAGTTTAAAAGAGCCCAGAGGGCCACTTTTTTGGAGCATGTGGATGTAGAGTCTTGGAGAGTGTTGGACCCTCTGGAGTTATACTTTGCGAAGAGCAATAATAAAGAAATACCGAAAGGGGCGCTAGTCTTTGAGGCCAATGGATCTTAGCTCAGAACTCCGTCGTCCCGTGTTGACTCTTCTCTCTCTATTTAAATTCAGTGATTTTGCAGTTCGTGTTCGTGTGTTGCTATTGATTTCTCGCTTGGAGTGTCCAAGCTTGTAACAGTGGTATCAGGGCTCAAAACGATTCTTCTTCTATAAAGGATCCGATCCTTTCTACAACACACATGGGTTCCCGCGGAGAATCCCACAGAGATGACACCCCTTTGACTGTTGGTCGTTGGGTAGATGAAGAAAAGTTGAAACCCAGCATGGGAACAGAAGAAACCAATGGAAATTTGGGAAAATTTCTAGCGTGGAATCTTGACAGAGTGGAGTACAAACATCAATTGTAGGTTGACACGTGTGTGGAAAGATTGATCAAGTACTCCAAAGACTCGAAATATGTGGATCATGTTAAGAATTTCCCATTGATGAGATTCACTCCAGATGGTGAGGGGTCGTTAATTGAAAATTCTCCTCTCAAGACGGTAAGGAAACTGAAGGAAGAGCCGAGTGCAGAAAAGCAGAAAATGTACTCACAAAAAGAGTTTGACCAAGCTCTTGAAAAGAAGATGAATTAGTTAATGAAAGGCTTAAAGCACTCTCCAAAGAAGAGAAAATTAGCGGATTTTTTCGATTATTTGGGTTGGAAGTCGACTTTCGAGGTGGTATGCAAATCAAAGAAGCATGTTTGTTTTTTCTTCGTCTATAGAGAGTCCTGATAGTTCGTCGTCCTCTTGTTCTAGAGAGGATGAGAAAAAGCAGAGAAAAAGCAAGAAATAAGATTTTTGAAAAAGTCTAGCAGGCACAAGGAGCCATCTAGTAGTTTAGAGGAGGAGACTTCAACCTCTTTTGACAGTTCAGACAGTGAACACATGGACAAGAAGACCAAGGAGTTGAAGGATTGGGGTCAAGCAGTCAAGTGTGACACGTTTTCGGGCTATCAAGACACCCATCGAGCCCTTGAGTTCATATTGTAGTTTGACTTTGCCTTCTCAGAAGGTCGATTCTCGGAACGCTCCAAGGTGCAAAGGGCGGCATCTTACTTGAAAGGAAATTCACAGACATGGTGGTCTACACTGTCACTACGTAGAGAAGCACCTAAGAAGTGGGTAAAATTCATGAGAATTTTCACTTCTTCCTGGATAATAGAAGAATATGAAGAAGATGTCATGGAGGCTTGGAATCATCTGAGAATGACTAAGAAAGACACTTTGGATTTGGGATACCTATTTGTTAATGTCCTCATTTTGGAGGGTCACTTTGAACGACCAGATTGAGCGGTTTTGCTGTGGTTTGCCAAAAGAGATTTGACAGTATTGTCTGCAAGAGAATTTTGACTCCATTCAGAGATTCATGGAACATGCCAAGCAAGGTTTTTGGAATGCATGCCGGCCTATTGACTTATCCTATGAACAAGCCAATATCCACCTCAACAGGGCAAGAGTCTTCCAACGAAGAGAAAGGACCAAGGGAACCGGATGAAAGTTCATTAAAGGATTTTGGAGAAGTAAGGGAATCAGATGATAGTGCATCTGAGGATTTTGACGGAGCAAGGAATCTATTGATGGATCATTAGAGAATTCCGACGATTGAGGTGCTAGTGGACATGGGAGGCCAGTGGGGTTACCAACAGGTCAAAGGGCACAAGAAAAGAAGAGAAAGGTACCTGGATAATTTGGTACGCTAGGTCCACTGGATAATTTGGCTCTCGATGCAAAGTGGATGGAGACGGTGAACATCGCAAATTCTCTTTAGAGAGAGTTGTACCTTATAGCTTTTGGACTATTAGTAGTGTCTATATCAAAAGTTAGCGATGAACTAGCAGGTTGTCACGTGACACATCCAACCCTATGTGTCCGTGGACAAGCTACACCATAATAGGGTTTGTCAAGTCCAGTTAGTCTAGATTAGAAGTGATCTGGCACTTTTGTGAGTCTATTCGTAGACCGTACATGCTCAGTCACTTAGTGTAGATGCATATCCTCTGGTTGCACACAGCACGATCATAAGCATTCCCATTAGAATTCATCAGAATTAGTGAGGGGAATTTCCCAGTACATTTAGCCTATTTTACCTATTTTTGGCATTTTTCACTTATTAATTTAAGTGACTTTCCAACAAAAGTAGGTAGGGCAATTTGGGTAAGAAAATATATAAGCAAACCAAAGTTAGCACTAAATGGCGGAAGAGGCAACAAGAGCCAAACTCAGCAGGCAACTTCTCAACAGAACCTTGGCGGTTTCCCCCTCCAAGCAAGAACCCCCATGCTAGCGTTTTCTGCATCATCCATCCTCTAGCGTTTTCAAGATCTACTCATCGCCAGCAAGTTCAGACACCAGCGCTTTGCATCAACCTTCATCGCCAGAAGGATTCACAGGCAACTAGCGTTTTGACCTCAGCAGCCCCTAGCGTTTTTTATGGGGACATCAGCCTAGCGTTTTGAATGACCAGCGCTTGCAGATCTCAACCCTTGCAGATCCCAGCCTTGGCGATTCCAAGCAAAGAAGGACCAACAAGAACCAGCCCTAAAAAGGTAGCAGATTCAGCCCCCAAAAAACCTCAGTTTTCAGCCTTGAAGATCCTCAGTTTTCAGCCATAAACCTACAAATTTTCAGTGACAAAGACCCACAGAAAAGAGCCCCAAAATCAGCGTTTTTGGACTAGTCGCAGATTAATCCCATAGCGTTTTTGGACAGCAGTAGAAAGATTGCAGATTTCAGCCCTAGTGTCGGCCTCGTCATCCCCGTCGTAGTCGTCAACATAGCCTAGACTTGCGTCAGTCTCATGCATCACCATTGTACCAGATTGTGCAATCATAAGTAGACCACTCTCGCCGACAAGAGTGGGGCCTTTGGAGGAGGGTTTTACAATGTCTCTGGTGTCGTATCTCTCTTCTCTCTCTATCTCTCAGTCTCATACACTTGCACGCACAGTGTCCATTCACTTTTGTGATCATAGCATTCTCTCATTAAGAACGGAAGGCTTTCCCTTCTATAAGAACAAAAGGAACCTTGAGCACAGTTCGGAGCACTCATCTTGAGCAAAGCACAAACATTCATTCCGTTGCACCTTACGTTGGTATGAGAGCTTTGGCAGTGTTCTGTATCACTCAAGGAAAGAACCACAAGAATCACAAGAATTTTTTTTGCTTGTTGCGGTCGTATGAACCCAAGTTCGCTTGGGCGTGTCGATTCCTAATCGTGTTTTTTGAAGAGTGACAGGATTCCTCTCTCTGGACTTTCAAGCTCTCTCCCTCTCCTCCTCCCTCTCCCCCCCCTCTCAAGTCTACATGACACGTTTGCCATAGTAAGGTTGAATGGTCTTCAAATCAAGTTTTTTGTGAGTATTAGAGTCAAAGGACTCTGATACTACTTCTATTCAATCACACAGAGCTAAAAATTGCATTATTTAAGTGTCTTTATGCCTCCCGTTCCGGACCGCTTTGCCGTTCCCCCGTTCCGGGCCCCATGTTCTGGGGGGATCCCATCGCCGTTCCTGTTCCACGTTCCGGGTAACTCTGGCTTGAGAGCTACTTGGTGAAGTAGACGGAGTTGCATCATCAAGAGCAATAAATTGTGGATTAATCCTAAACCTTATTGATTGCAGTTACGTGTCTTCTTGTTGTGCTTCCTTTATTTCTTGAAGCAGAGTACTCTCTAGTATAGTAAAACTCATATTGTGCATAATGCGTGATAATGCGTCGGTGACAACTTTATCCTTGCCCTTTTTGTCAAAATTTCCTTATGAAATTCTGCCATCCAGTGGGCCCATCTAGCTTGACGGCCTCTCAAACAAAGATATTTCAATGTTTGATGATTTGTGTAAACTTTAAACTTTGCACCATAAAGATAATGGCACCAGATCTTTAATACATGAATAATAGCGTACAACTCTAATTCATGCACATGCCACTTTAATTGTGGAGATGAAAGCTTTTTGCTCTCAAAAGCCACTGACCTTCCATCTTGACTTAGTGCCGTACCAACAGCGATACCACTAGCATCCGTGTGTTGATTGAAAGGCTTTTTTGGATCCACAACCTTAAGCGTTGGAGTTGAAGGTACTGCTCGCTTCAACTGTTCAAAACTTCCTTGTTTCTTGCTAGTCCATTCAAAAGGGACTTCATCTTGCAACAAATCAGTCATAAGAGCTGCCATGAATAAATAGAACTCAATAAACTTACGATAAATCCTTGAGAGACCAAGAAATGATTTGAAAGCTGTTATGTTCTGTGGCACTGATCACGCCAAAATCACTACTACCTTTTTGGGATCCATTTTGATTCCCTCAGTAGAAATGATATGGCTCAAATATTCAATCGCAGCCATGCATAAAAAAGTCTTATCTGCATTAGCATACAACCTTGTCTCTCTCAAAAACTCTCTCTCACAAATCTTACTAATCAAGCTTCATTGTATGCCTCATGTTAAAGCTTTTGGTATTTTCTCTTAATGTTGCCTGGCAAGGGGTGGGGGCTGGGGGGGGCGGGCATTAGAATAGTAAGTTGGAGCACCCATACACCTTGCCTCTCCGAGGCGATGACACTTTTGACTTAATAACCTCCCCAAAGTCATTGCTCACATAACAGTCTCTCTTTGATTGGTGTCAAGAGCCCTACTTTTTTACACACATGGAAATGTTTTTGTTTGTGTCTGGCATGATCTCTTTGTTTCTTTTTGTTAGATCAAGCTTCTACTAACTTCTGATTGTTCATTACATTGCTGTTTCTCCAGTGCTTGCAATTATCTGGATGCTCGCTTCGGGAACAAATGCACTACCTTTATCTGATTGCTATGCTTTAGACAAAGGGAATTTTCTCTATGACTTTGTATCCTTGAATCTCGTGTGAAGCTCATTAATTTCAAAGATTGGTCGACATTTTGGGGAAGAATTACTCTATTTCTGATTTTCAGAGTGGGATGAAACACGTTAGGAGGCAGGTTCCAGAAAAATAGTACAGTATGAAGCTCTCTAATAATCTGGAGAAAAAGATCTTGAAACCTTGTCATGAGAGAAGGGTCACCTAGGTAGACAGGAACTAAGCTCATAATTGGTTTTCTGAGGATTAAAAACAGACAGATAAACTTGGGAGGGCTCTGGAGCTGGAAGAGGAGGTAAGTAAATAACCTTATTAAAATTTGCTACAATTAAAAATTTAGCTTAATTTGTTCGTAATTTTTTTTTTCCAGGGGTCGGATTTTGTTGTTCGCTTTTGTGTTGATGCTCAAAATCGTTCAAATAATGTAAGCTTTCAGCGACAGCATTTATTCAGGTTCAATAGGATTCTCAAAAATTCTTACATGCTCTTCAAAACAAATTTTGCTCTTTGGCATATCACAGGGTTATATCAACTTTGGAAGATTCTCACCTCAAAGCATTTTCAAGAATGAGAAGGATGATGTCGACTTCATTCAAGTAAGAACATAGTCGGGCATGAAGATGAGAAATTCTTAACCATGATGTCTTATAGGTATTAGTGAAGCAAGCCCTGTACAGGTAAATCTGCTCTGCTTTGTATGGTTTTGAAGTTGTACGATCAGCGCTCCTTGATTTTCCAAGAGATCTGATCAGCAGCTCAAGCGTCTTTTGTGATTGACTCAGTTTGTGTTTTTAACGCCATTGCCATACATGGCTTGTTTGCTTGTAATCTTCCATTGCCTTCAGCTCAGCACTTGTTTCAAGGGGTTCAATAGGTAAGTTCTTCACGGCTGGATGGATGCTTTTGTTGTCTGATTCTGTCAATGGTGCCACATGTGTATTAGCGTTAGCATTGTTTGCTAATAGTGAAAAACATTCTGAGTTGACCAAATGAGCGTCGAAGCCCACCAGTGCCTAGATTGTTGCCGCATACATCAGTGCAAGAGTGATCCACTGTCACGTGCAACATTGTTCACCCTCTGCACCAGGTTGAAAGTCCTCACTAGCGATAGCCTTACTTGGTTTTGCATTCACAGATTTCAAGAGGAGTCTCTATCTTTGAGAAGTTACCAAGCTGTTTTGAGAGACACCATATAGAGGACTTGCCATGGTTTTTGGACAATCTAAACGACATACCTATCTTCATCATCCATTTGACATTGCTTTTGCCAATACTACTGCGTAGGGGCAGCATAGCCAGCCATCAACTTGTAGCAGGGCTACAATGTCACTTGCATAGGACAGGTAGTTACAGTTACAGTTGGTCTTGGGCAGTGACACGTTGGCAAAGAAACGGGTGGTAGTCTAGTGGACACCGTGGCCAATACACCACCACCACAGTTCAGAGATAGACGTAGCTGGAGTGTCAGGGATAATTTGCTAGCTGTTGGTGGCATATGCTCAGTTGGTTCTAGTTGTCGTATCTATCTACTTTTTGTGGTCTAGCGTCTTGAGTCTCATGTTTGTGTCTAGCATCGCTCATCTGCACTCTCACTGCACATTGGAGCCTCAACACTCCCATTGTACTTATGAGTCCTGGGTTTGGAGCTGATTGTGCTGCCAGCCAGAGTCTGTACTTGTTCCATGAGTTAGTTGAATTCCGTTGAGTTCTGAGTTTGTTGTTGTGTCTTTGAGTTGTTTGTTCCATTGCTTTATTGTGTTTTCTTTTTGTTGGAGTGAGGTTTCACCCATATTGCACTTAGGAGCACCCACAGTGGAGAGCACGATACACTTTTCCTGCTACACAACTCTACTAGCATCCATCTGGTTTGCATCATTAGTTCACACCATCCGAATTGGGCAGCAAAGGTACTTGTTTGCAAGTGACCAGCAAGGGCACTTTGATCCACATTACTTCCGATTGCTTGTTAGTAGATGCATCGTGATCCATCAGCCATGTCACTTAGACATTACTTGATTTTCTCGGAGGAGCCTCTATCTCTCAGGAGTTTCTGTGGCGGACATCACCCACCAGGAGGCCATTCATTAGAGACCATCTTGAGGTGTGCGTTGGAGTTTAACACTAGTGACTCACCTTAAATAAAAGGGAATATCACAGGCATTTGGGACTATGTGCCATGTGGACATGCTATTGTTACATCTTCAAAGCCAAGGTTTGTCCATCGAGTGAAATGGATTTTGTACCGGAAATTTTGTGGGCCTATTCACAGGACTTGCATGTCTGGGTTTTCCATTTTGGAACCCTTTTTGCATAAATGGTTTGTACAGATGCTTAATGGGTGTTGTTACACTACAATGGGCATCCGTCAACAGAAAGCATGTAGCCTTGGATAAGTGTAATTTCCTCAATGATGTGAAGAATATACTTTTTGTAGAAATCCATTTTCTTCCCCAACTCCCGGGGAGGAGTCATCCATGTCTTTCCCAACTCTTGGGGAGGAGTCATCCATGTCCTCTTTGTATTTATCTGTGTGAGATCCTGTCTGATAATCCTATCGATCTTTGAACATGTGAATGCAAGTGATGGAGTGTCCAAGGGATACTGAAAGAGTGGAACCCGTCCATAGTAAAGCCGTGCAAGTGAAACTAGGCTAACATCTATGCATACCAACATCTAGAGTCTTCCCCCATGGCTAGTTGTCGAGACGACTCGAGGGCCAATCTAGCATAAGAATGATTTGGAAGCTCCCACAAGCCCTACAGATCTAGTAATTGCCTCAACCGCAATCAATGTATCACCTAGTTCCGCTTTGATGACCGCATGCGGCACAACTGCCTTACTCATATCATCCTAGGGATCATAGTGATTAGTGGTCTCTCCATTCATCTCACATCGAGACCGACTATGAGGGTCCAGAGTAGGTCCCCAAATTTGTACCCCATGCAATAATGTGGATGTCACCAATGTATCAACCAACCATAGCTTTGGGGCTATTGAGGCTATACCAGTGACCACATCCTCTCCAATTGCTCAAGGGATGCATATCCTCTTGTTAGTGTTGAAGGCTTCGGCTTCGAAGTTGCGGCCTCCCTCATAGAGAAAGAGGGTCGTGTAAAAGTGACTTCAGGATATGTAGGACTACATACTCCACCATTTCCTGACCATAAGTAAATATTGGTGTGGATGCCCTCACTCATTGTGTTGTGGTCTTAAATATCATCACAGTGGTCTTGCCAAGGTCCATAGAGAACTCTCCAAATGAACCTAAGGGTAAAGCTAACACAATTGCTAAACCTAAGCTCACTCCACATGAAAAAGCAGAACAAGGAATTTTAAGAGGATACATCACGTCGGAAGAACAAAGCATTTATTCTAAGGAAGGTCGTTGTTTTCATTGTCACATCAAGGGTCACATAAAAAGAACATGTCCTAAGCTTGAATCGAATGAATCTAAAGAACCCACAGAACCCAGGATACAATCTCATGGTACAAATTGTAGAATGGGGGTATGGCAATGAGGAGGACACACTGAGAGAGAGAGAGAGAGAGAGAGAGAGAGAGAGAGAGAGAGAGAGAGAGAGATTTTTGTGCGAAAGTGAAAGTGAAGCCAAGAAATATCTTCAAAGTTCTTGAACCTTGAAATTAAAGTGTTAATCTGTATTTATGGGCTTTCAGGAGTACAAATTCGGTGACCTCGTGCTTTGTGAACATCTTGGAAGCGACTTAACAGGACGTGTGGCTGAGGTATTTCTCAAGAGCTCACCTATTAAAACAATGACTTAAAGAAAGGGGATTCAAGGAAAATAGATGAGACTATGATCATTCAAATTATGTTAAAAAATGCTTTTTTGATGTAGGTTAGAATCATCTGTGGCACTTGTCCAAATGGACCTGCTTGCAAAGGTGACAAGTCAAATCATGTGCTACATTTTACAGTTTAGCTATATGCTGCAAGAAGCACTATTTACCTTCCATTGCTTGGCTTATATATAATGCTGGTAAAGCTCCTGCATCTTTCGTCTTAGCAAAGATGCCTCCCACAAACCCATGATTTTTAAAGAGAAGAATCAAAGGAGACCACCCTCCGATCTCCCCCCCCCCCCCCCCCCCCCCCCCCTCCGACCCCCTCCCCCCCTCTTTCTAACACGCATACACATCCACGCACATACAAATAAACAACCTTCTAGTGGGCTTCTTTGCAATGCATTCCTCCACAGGTTGTCTCTTTTTTTTATGCCTTCTATAGAACGTTGGTCTTCTTCATCATGCTCTTGCTGAACGCTCTTCAAAGTGAATCGGCAATTGAGCCGCGCAGATGGCTAAAAATGAGTTTGCATGATTTTTACAACTTGTTGAATGGGAAGGGTCTTAATGGCCAAAATTGACAAACCAGAGGCTATTCAAATAGCATTGAAGCCAACATTTAAACCAAAACCAAACAATCTCAATGGGTGCCAAGACAAGTTTAAAACATATATAATCTATTCTGAACAATTTTCAAACAATGCTCCAAAAAGTATACAAAGCAAAAATAATATCATTCGGGGCTGGTTTCTGATAGTCGAACTCGAAGGACGATTGTTTTGCCATCTTGGTTAAAACTGATGGTTTTGTTGCATATCTGAATGGTAGAATTGTTTTGGTCGTGCCAAGGCATGCCCAAAAGAGCGCCACAATGCCCTAATTTCCACATGTGAAAATTTGCCTTGTCGTAGTACCCTTGAATGGTAATAGGAAGAGCACCAATAAGTGGGACGACTGTGCTGGTATCTTTTGTAGCCAACTTGGCCTCAATGCCTCCAACAAACTGATCGTTCTCAAAGTACATCTTGAGGAACTCCGGGTGGATGAAGTTTTCAGTGGCTCTTGGATCGAAGACAATAAGTGCTTTGTGGCCACAAATATTTCCCTATGCGTTGCACAATCCTTTGGAAGCATCGGGTACGGAAATTGCATAAATGTCTTGAAGAAGTCCTGTTGTAGTTCTGGCTTTCTTGGCAGGAGGTTTCTCTGGAGGTTTATGATTTATCACGTTTGTGGGGGTAGACGTAGGGAGTATGCTCCGTCCAGAAACATTCGAAGCACCTTCCTTCTTGTTGTAGAGTTTCTCGTTGGTTGTTTGTCAAGCGAGGTCGTGCAGGTTGAGTCAAAGTGTCGCGAGAATCTCGAAATTTGTACATTGTGGTGGAGGATTCTTGGTATTTGCCTGTTCATCATTAGTTGTAAATTCCAATCTTCCCTTTCATTAGTTTATAGCCAATTGTAGCCTGTTACGGGTGTGCCCGAGACACTCAAGGTGACATTTTCACCAAGAGGCCAAGGGCCCGCAACTTTGAGCACGCAGGCTGGAAGGCTCCCTTCTAGCCGACTTGAGTCCCCTTTGGTGGCTCATGGAGGGCTCATCCAAAAAACGGCCCGTGGTCACATATAGCTCGATGCATGCGGGAGCCTTCTTGGCACCGCGCGTTGAAAGTTGAAGTTGAGTGCGGAAGCGTCTTTAGGATCATGTTGAGCGAACGAGGCTATTCGGGCCTTGAGCGCATGTCTAAGAGGTCCCTTTGGAATCCTCTCAGGTGACTTTGGGCAAACTTGAAAAATCACCGAAAATGCCCCGGACCTCGGGCCGGGCCAAATCTGCCGACAGCTTTCGGTCCCAAACGAGGAGCGCCTCGAGCGCTCGTTCATGAATGTGCATGGTTGATCTTGAAGAGGAAGTCGAGGACTCCGCGTGGAGTACCTTAACGTCAAAATCGGACAACCGGTCCGCGTGTAGTGCCGAGCCGACGCTCGCCAATGAGACCCACGGACGTTTAGCCGATGGCCCCAAATCACCTGAATCTGGAGTCCTCGTGCGAGGCAGACTCCCCGTTTACCTCCGCGTTGAGAAACGGAGGGGGACACTCCTGTTGTCGGGCTCTCTCAAACCCAATCACGCGTCCGTAGTACCTAGACGATGAGTTGAGGAGAAGTTTTTGAGTCAAGACTGTGTCCCATCGTCCATCATCCCCAACTGGGTTCATCATGCGCTCCGCAGGGCCCATGCTGTGATTTGCTGAGATCGGGCGTCCACTGTCCGCCGCCGTCACCCCGGAGCCCCGAAACCAATCGAGGCCTAACATCCACTGGCCCTTTAGAAAACTCTCGTCCTCAAGAGTGGCATTGTTGGGGCCAAAATTTTGCGGGTAACGCCTTGGAGGGTGTAGAACGTCATGCGTCTACTTAACAAAAAGATGGGCTACTTCTGAGCGGTCTTACCGTGAATAGCAGTGTCTATCTCATAGCAGCCGTACTGGTTATTGGCAGAAAGTTGTGAGTACCAAGTCCGCTTGGCACTTTTTGATGGGGTTGATAGATGGAAGAATTTTCAAAGTTGGCATAGATCATTTGCTGCGTTGATCCATGCCAAGGAACCTGTCTGTTCCACAATCATACCTGAGCTGTCTTGACGATGCAACACTCGTCTTCGAGTGTGAGAACCAAGTCGCGTTGATTCCCACTTACTTCTTTGCAAGCCGATTGGATGGCTTAGTCCTTGTTCCTTCCGAATGACGACGAAGGTCCACTTTGTGGTGAAGCTTGGTTGATTGCGTGGTAGCATGCCCACTGCTGAAAAAGATTTGCGACTCCTTCACTACTCCATGGAGAGTAGGTACTCTTCCGAATTGGATCCTTGGGATTAATCGTCGAGCTGCACACCGTTAGTGAAGATTTGGCCCTTGGATTTTCCTTGTTGAAGCACTTACTCGAGTGCTCTTGTAGACCTGCAGTCTTGATGTGAGCGTGACCTGCTTGTTGAAGTAAGGTATGTTACGGAAGTTACCGTTTGGGCTTATTGAGCACCGGTCCATCCCTTTAGACCAAATACATGAAGCCTTTTTGATTCCTTCTTTGGCATACAGGCCAAGGTTTCCTTGATATTGCTAGAGAGACAACCCCATTGATCCCTTGAAGCTTTGACATACTTCAAGACTCGGTTGAACCTGAATGTTCGGATTTGAGTCTTGCAAACTTGAGGGCAAGACTTGAAGTAGGTAACTTGTAGAGAGGAACATGCCAATCTGCTTCTATCCTTGCTAGCCTGCTTTAAGCTCGTCTTGAATTGAGCTTGAGTGCTCGAATCTGGATCTTTAGCTCTTGAAGAACTTTGACTCGTTCCTCACAAACTTGTCTTCGTTGGCCATCGAAGTCGAACTTGAGAATCTCTCATCTCGAGTCTTCCTGTTTTCCCTTGATTGGATCCGTTGTGATCCTGATGAAGAGTTTGTGTGCGGTTGAAAGAAAAGGATGTAGGTGGGGCTCCTCTCTTGAGCCCAATGTGGATTCACCACATGCCTTTTGTACCTGTAATAGCTCTTGTCTGAGCCGAATGTAGGCTGATATGCTGTCTTTACCTTGAAAGGGCTCCTGTATGAGCCCGGATGTAGGTGTCTTTTCTTGATGGGTCTATGCCACCTATTGAGTTGACATAGCCTTGATTGCCTGTCTTCTTCCGAAGATGAGCCCACTCTGCTTGGGCTGATATTGGCTTTGGTTCATGAGCAGTGCTATCCTTCAGGACCGTCACTACGGGAGGCAACGCTCAACCTCTGGCCTTCGTGTGAGGGGGCCTTCCTCGCGTGGCCCTTGCGTTGAGCCGTCTCTATGAGGGGCTATCCCCGAATCTTTGTGCTGAAAGAGATGCATGGCTTGCTCGCTCTCAGGCCTCCAGCTTTGTTGTTTTGTACGGTCCCTTCCTCTGAAGTACCCGACTTAGCTTTGTGCATGGCCTGCCTGTTCGTAGGCCTCCGGCTTTGTTGGGTGCTCAGTCCACCACATTTGGGTCATCCGGCTTCGATGGTTGCACGGTCCACCCACTTGCAGGTACCCGACTTCGATGTCTTTTGCTTCTAGTCTGGTGCACGGTCCACCCGAGTCGTTTTGGGTCCTCGGCTTCGGTGCTATCTGGGCACGATTCACTCGAGTGTAGCGCGGATAATGTGTCGTGCTCTCTACAGTGGGTTGTCCTCAGTGCAATGTGCGTGACAATCTCACTCAAACAGACTGAACAGAAAGGAAACAATAGACATCAACAGAGCTCACAAAGACACTACAGCAGACCAGAACATATGACTCGACTATCTCAAAGACTGATATAGACTCTGGCGTGGCAGCACACTCAGCTCCAGCCCAGGACTTGCAGGTACAATGGGGGTGTCGAGGCTCAGATGTGCCGGGATGGTGAAGACGTGCTCTGTGTCTAGACTCACTCTCTCCACGACGATGCTGGACCAAGGGTGAAGAAGATGATAACGATCACCAACCGCTACTACTCCTATGTACGACCATAAAGAGCCACCAATGGCTCATAAATGTCAGCCATGTGGTGACCCGGCCACGAGGTCCACTAGACCACTGTTAGTACCTTGCCACGTGTCACTCCTAGGCCAGAGGGTCCAGAGGGTCTGTCCAGTGTGAACCAGCCTAGACCAACTGTACTAATTGTGTCCTGTGAAAGTGACACTGTAGCCTGCTAACAGGTTGCCCGCCACAAGACCGCTCACCGTCTTGGTGAGAGGAATACTGAAAAAACTGTGAAAGAAAACCACTAGGTGATGCATCCATACATTTCTTGAAGCAGGTGCTAGGCCCAACCATGACCTTACATGCCTTAAAAGTGGAGTAAAACACTGTCCTGCTTGCAACGCCTGAAGCCTGTGAATAGGCAAGAACCCAATATGATTGAATAGTCCAAGGATCCCAATCGACAAAACAGATTGAGGCTCCTCAGCAAAGAGATATGCACGGTTTGGATCCAGCGCATCTTTATCCTCCATAACCATAGTGAGAAGAAAATGACCTGGTCCGCACTTGCAGATGAAATTGTCGAAAAGAGGGATGATCAGAAGCTCGAGTAATAACGCAGGTAAGGTTAAGCTCCCTCTTAATGGCATAACGAAAAGCATTAACGACATTGTGATGGCAACCAGGTGAATGCTTGAAAGCACCAAGGAAAAATGTAGGGGTGGGTAGGGGCGAGGGAGGTGGGGAGGGTAGGGGCGAGGGGAAGGGAGGGGGTGGGTAGGGGCGAGTGGGAGTGAGGGGTGGGTAGGGGCGAGAGGGAGTGAGGGGTGGGTAGGGGCGAGGGGGGAGGGGAGGGTAGGGGCGAGAGGGAGTGAGGGGGTGGGTAGGGGCAAGAGGGTGAGGGGGAGGGACTAGGGCGAGGGGGTGAGGGGGAGGGTAGGGCGAGGGCGAGGGCGAGGGCGAGGGGAAGAGGGGGAAGGGAGGGTGAGGGACTAGGGCGAGGGTAGGGCGAGGGACTAGGGGCGAGGGGGTGAGGGGAGGGTAGGAGTGGGTAGGGGCGAGGGGGTGAGGGGGAGGGTAGGGCGATGGCGAGGGCGAGGGGAAGAGGGGGAAGGGAGGGTGAGGGACTAGGGCGAGGGGGAGAGGGGGAGGGTAGGGCGAGGGGTAGGGGACGAGGGAGGGACTAGGGCGAGGGGGTGAGGGGGAGGGTAGGGCGAGGGCGAGGGGGAGGGTAGATAGGGGCAAACAAGGAGCACCCAGCTATCAGGAGCAATACAACTAGCATGATCTTGGAATTTATCTTGCAGCATGGGCTCTGTGAAGGGAGTTTGCTATACATAGAGGAGAGCTTTGTTTTGGTCGGAGAAGCCGACACCAAAGGGGTTGATGTTTGATGGGTGGTGAACTCCTGTAGGGGAGATTTCTTCTCGCTTATAGACTTTTTCATAGACTTTCCAGATTCAACGGCTTTCATCCAGAGGGCTTTCACGAAGAGCGCATCAGGAGTATCTTCTATGACCTTCAACTCTTGAGCTGGCACATTAGGTTTAGTGACTGTGGAAACATTTGAGGAGGGTGTATCTTCAGGCCAAGAGTGAATAGATACTCCATAACAAGGCATAGATTTGGTAGCCTCCAACCACTCGAGCAGATCTTCATCTGACCCTTCAAGTGTAGTAGGCTGTTCTTGTTCAGGTTTGGTTTCCATTGACAACGAAACTTCGTGCACCACGGGATCCATACCACCTTCTAAGAGAATGGGTTGCATGGAGGAGCCAGAAGTCTGTATCCAGATTGCGTCGGTTCCCCAATCATGAAGTGCTTTAGTGTGTCGCAGCCATGGTCTTCCAACGAGCAAAGGAAATCCGCCCTCAACATGGGGAAGACGAACCACTACAAAATCCAATTTAAAAGTAAAGTCTTGTACCTGCAGAGGCACATTGTCCACTATGCCCACTGGGTAGACTGTCCGTTGGTCGGTCAATGTAATTGTGAAGGGAGCAGGGCGAGTAGGCTGTAGACCTAGAGCTAACATAGTGAACTCGGGCATCAGGTTGATGCCAGATCCACCATCCACTATCACTCCTGAGAATTTTTGACCCAAAACGGACACTGTCAGGCGAGGGCTTCTATAATCAGTGAGTGGAGCAGCAATATTGGATATCATATAGGACTCTGAAGGTCGCACTGGGAGGTGCCCGCCACTAGGACCTGCTCCAGGGTAAAGTGACTGAATAGTTGCAAGGGTGTCACTTCTGAAACTCGCATCTAGCCACAACATGTCATAGAGGGACACTTGTTGGCAAGTGTTCTTCAAGACTGTCTCTGCTGTACGCTTCTCTTTTTCTACCTGTTGTTGTTCCTCTGGTACCTTGATCTTCTATAAATCGGAAACTGCTTCCAAGAAAGCTTCATCAATATAAGAGAGCAAGGATTTGGATTCTTTCATGGCATTGGGGGATGGCTTGTTAACATTTGGAGGTAGGGTATCCACTGGTGTGAGAATGTGTGGTGTAGTTGAACTTGTTGGAATGCTAAGACCGAGAGCGGCTCTCTGGGCCCGGGCAAGGATGCCCGATGGCTCCTCTGTCAACTGTGGCATCTTGTTTTTAGGGGTAACCACGTGGGTAGAAGGGGGCGGCTGAGAAACAGTGCTACTGCTATCAAATTGAGCTTGGGAAAGGCAAAATCATTCTGGCTTTGACTTGAGTTCGAAGCCGTGGATGCACGAAGTTTAGGGCAATCCTTACTGTAGTGATCCTTCGATTCAGGGCAATGACGGCAAGGATGGGACCCTTCTGGCAAGGGGCATTTGCTTTGGTAATGCCCATATTCCCCGCATCTGTAGCACAAAATGGGCCGATTCAAAGGGCGAGTCGACGGACGACGTGGTCCTTGCTCCTGGTGCATGGAGTTGGAGGTGGAGGCATAGAAGTTTTGAGGGGATGAGGGAGCATGGGTATGATAAAAGCTCTGAGACGGAAAAGTACTTTGCATACCTTGCATAGGAGGGGCTGTCAGCAGAGGTGGCATATGGTGTGGATGACCACATGGAGAAACCATGTTGGATGCAGGCGCTGGCCCTTGCTGAAGAGTAGGACTAAGACTTTGCTGTATTTGTCGCAATCCCTTGAGGTAGTAACAATCCTTGTCCTCATGTCCAGATTTTTCACAGAAGTGGCAGTAAACCCGAAGGGGGCATTCCTGTGGAGGGTGCCCCGGAGAGCGGCATGAGCTACACCAAACCGTAGCCTTAGTCTCTTGCTCACACTTGAGCTCTTCTAGCTCGCGCTTAATCTGTTCCAATGCCTCGTGATGTGGTGGCTTCTCTTGTCTTAGAGAGAAGGACCTCTCCTCTTGAAGAGCTTGCTGTAACTTTAGGGCTTCCAGTTCCCTGCGTAAAGAAGATAAAGGATCAGAAGGACTTTCCAAAAACACAGAGGGGGTCTCTATGTGAGAGGGCTTGGTGAACAGCTTCCTAGCCCCCTCTATCCGCGTAGCAGCTGCGATGAACTCCTCCAAAGTGGCGTCGGGTCGGAGACTCTCTCGTAGTTTTTACTGAGAAATTTTGGGAAGCGCCTTCTCTACCCACTTCTTAACCATAAATTCACCTGGTTGCTGGGGAAGCTTGGCAACCAGAGACTTGGTTTTGGTCATAAGTTCTGCAAAAGTCTCCTCTGGTTGGAGCACCATGTTGGCCAACTCATCCAACACCTTCTCCTGGTAGTCACCTGGCCTGAAAGCTGCACAGAACTGTTGTCTTAAGGTTGCCCAAGTTGCAAAATGGTTCTTTGCAAACTGGCTGTACCATTTGTCTGCTAAGCCATCCAAGGTGGATGGAAAGAGTACCAAATAAGCATCTTCCCTGTTAAGACCACGACCCCTATAGAGAGATACAAACCTCCTTGCATGGTCGTCAACATCTTCTGAAGAGAGTCCTTTGAATGTAGGGAACGTGATGTTTACCTTAGCCAAAACGCTAGCCAACGGCTCCATGGCCCCTTGCTGAACCTATTGCTCAGTAGCCTGCTGTAGCAGAATAGGAGAGAGCTTTACTGGCGAAGGTGATCTTGAAGATGTGGAACCGGAGGGAGGAATGGGTGAAGTCGTATGTGGAGGTATAGGTGATGAGGTTGATGGACTTCTAACAGGTTCCAAGGGTCGTCTTCTGTTGTAGTGCTTCAGAGGGCTCAGTAGTGCGCTTTGACGCTCGACTGACCGCCTTGTATGTGTCATGCAGTGACCACCAACCCAACCAAGATTTGGGCAAGAAGACCTTGAACTGGCTGAAGACTGGTCTAGACTCTACTAGACTAGGCAAGTGACTAGATCAGGCTGGACCAGGGACGAGACGAGGCTGGACCAGGGACGAGGTCTAGACCAAGGTCGAGGAGAACTAGACCAGGGACGAGGACCGGTTGGACCGGGCGAGAGAACAGTTGGACCAGGCGAGAGGAGGGGAGAGGAGAACAATGCAAGGCAAGGTCGGCAAAGCTAGATAGACCCAACTAGCTTCAAGATTGCACCTCACAGAGTGAGATTTCAGTTGAGGTCCCACCGTGATCGCCAAAATGAGAGCACGTGTAGCGCGGATAATGTGTCGTGCTCTCTACAGTGGGTGGTCCTCAGTGCAATGTGCGTGACAGTCTCACTCAAACAGACTGAACAGAAAGGAAACAATAGACATCAATAGAGCTCACAAAGACACTACAGCAGACCAGAACATATGACTCGACTATCTCAAAGACTGATACAGACTCTGGCGTGGCAGCACACTCGGCTCCAGCCAGGACTCGCAGGTACAATGGGGGTGTCGAGGCTCAGATGTGCCGGGATGGTGAAGACGTGCTCTGTGTCTAGACTCACTCTCTCCACGACGATGCTGGACCAAGGGTGAAGAAGATGATAACGATCACCAACCGCTACTACTCCTATGTACCACCATAAAGAGCCACCAACGGCTCATAAATGTCAGCCATGTGGTGACCTGGCCACGAGGTCCACTAGACCACCGTCAGTACCCTGCCGCGTGTCACTCCTAGGCCAGAGGGTCCAGAGGGTTCGTCCAGTGTGAACCAGCCTAGACTAACTGTACTAACTGTGTCCTGTGAAAGTGACACTGTAGCCTGCTAAACCGAGTCGGACGAGTCCCCGGCTTCGTCGATGCTAATCTTGACTCTAAGGTAGCTTGATGGTCCGCATGCATACTGACCTGCTTATGAAGAACCTTCACTGCTTTGAAGGGCTCTGGATGTAGCCTGATATTTCGCAGGCACTCGGTCCTGCTTTTGAAGTGTTGGGGCTTTGGTTGTTGCTTGTGTCTTGATTGAGTTGGGGGATACTGCCTTGCTTGGCTCACCCGCTCATCATTGGGGCTAGGATCCGGACTCCTTGCCTTCACCCGTCGTTTGCCTTCTCCTCAAGAGGTACTCTCGACCTCACTCTGATCTAGCGCGGCACTTTCCCTCGTCGACTTCTGCTTGCCTATAGATGGAGGCGGGCCAACTCTTTGACACCTACCTCGTTGATGCTGGTGCTGTTGCTGCTGGATGAGGGGGCTATCTAGCTTGACCTCGCTGAGTCCCTCTGGACTACATGCTGGGTGACATCTCGTTGTCCCCTGACGATGAAGAAGCCTTGGTTCTCACTCTTGTGCCTTGTACTGCTTCAGAGCAAGCCTTGGTCATCTTAGGATATACATTGGCTGGTGGCTAGCTATTTGATGTTGTCTTACATCAAGTCACTGCGTCTCTGAACTGTCCCATTCCAATCCAGAGATACTTAGAAGGATGAGCGACCCCGTCCCATTCCAGGTGCTTTAGAACTCGCGGCTTCTTTGTGCTCTATTCGATGTCGATACATTTTCTGGTAGCATCCTTGTACCTTTCCTTTAGCTTTCCATTGAAGCAGCTCTTTGATCCAGTCCAGCTAGGTTCCCACTCGCATGAGGGTGGAGTACTCCCTGCACGCTCTCCATCCACGACGCAACCTGATGTTCCAATTTCTCATGGGGGCTTGCCTCTGGAATTATGGTGAGCTCCACTTAGCTCCACTGTCATGACGACCAAGGTTCCGAGGCCATGGCCGCTGAACAACTTCGCTTTCTTTCCTCCTGTGAATCTTGAGCGTATCATGCCGTCCAAGCTTACTTTTCCACTTAGGTTCCCAGGTCCTCGTGGACAATCTGCACTTGCCGTTGATGTTCCTGTCAAGGATCACACTCCCCGTACATTCTTCATTCCAAAAATCCATATGCTCGATGATGCTGTGGTTGCTTTTTCTTGAACGAGGGTTAGCCTGTCACACCGTCCGTGACCCTGCCACAGGGGTCTAACTGCATATGGTTTGCATTTTGATGATGAGCCACTCTCACTGTGACTCGTAGTGTGTGCCACACAGGCTTGAAGTGCCAATGCTAAAATTCCACTCGCTGTCCATGCTGACTGCGGAGGCTGTATCTTTGATTGAATCGGCCCCTTACCTTGGACCGCTCTGCCAAGCCATACCAAGACCAGGTTGAAGCTCATTGTGTGATGGTCACGTTTGACTCCGTGTCAGCCTGCTTTCTTCACAAGGTGCTTGACGACTCCTGACGAGCCTGATTGATGATAAATTTCATATCTGAGGGGTTGGATCGGCCCCGTTAAAGGTGATTTCTGAGGGGTACACTTAGCACTGTTCCCCCGCGGTAGGCCGCTGGCTTGCTGCTAGCTTGCTTTCTTGATTCATGCTTTGCCAATCATGGAGGGACTCTTCACCTAGAGCCCTCGCCCAAGAAAATTGTAGCCGACGTCTCTTGCCGACTCGGATACCCCTATTGGGCTTATGTTGTGTATATTCTTGAGCCACGGTTGAGCCTTTGCCGCCGGGCTTCCCACATTCCATTGAAGTCGCGTCACTTTGCAACCCCGATCACATTCCTGGTGACCCACTGCGTTTGCATCACTAGCTCGCACCTTTACTGACTTATCTTGGCAGTAGATCTTGCGTACCTTGCTGATGAAGTCCTGCCGTTTGGCTGATGAGGTTTTGGCTCTGATACCAAGTATTACGGGTGTGCCCTGGACACTCAAGGTGACACCTTCATGAAGAGGCCAAGGGCTCGCAGCTTTGAGCACGCAGGCTGGGAGGATTCTTGGTATTTGCCGGTTGATCATTAGTTGTAAATTCCAATCTTCCCTTTCATTAGTTTATAGCCAATTGTTGCATGGTCTATGAGCTCTTGGATGGTCGAGACTTGTTTGGACAAACAACATTTTTGAAGTGGTGATGGCAGTCCTATGGTGTGGCGTTGACGTTGGTCCTCAAAGGTTATCAGCTTGAAGAAAGACACTTGGAGATAGATGCCTAAAAATGGCTAAAAATTGGAGGGTCCAACCATATCTAAAAACTCCCGCGATTGGAATAGAAGACTATTTAGTTTGTCGAGAAGAGGCATGTTACGTGTGTGCCCTGGACACTCAAGGTGACATTTTCACCAAGTGGCCAAGGGCCCGCAACTTTGAGCACACAGACTGGGAGGCTCCCATCTAGCCGACTTGAGTCCCCTTTGGCGGCCCATGGAGGGCTCATCAAGAAAACGGCCCATGTTCACATATAGCGCGATGCATGCGGGAGCCTTCTTGGCACTGCGCATTGAAAGTTGAAGTTGAGTGTGGAAGCGTCTTTAGGATCATGTTGAGCGAACGAGGCTATTCGGGCCTTGAGCGCATGTCTAAGAGGGCAAACTTGAAAAATCGCCGAAAATGCCCCAGACCGGGTTGGGCCGAATCTGCCGACAGCCGTAGGTCGCGAACGAGAAGCGCCTCGGGCGCACGTTCATGAATGTGCATGGCTGATCTCGAAGAGGACGTCGAGGTCTCCGCGTGGAGTACCTAAACTCAAAATCGGACAACCGGTCTGCGTGTAGAGCCGAGCCTACGCTCGCCGATGAAACCGGCCGACGAAGAGCTTACGGCCCCGAATCACCTAGGTCTGGAGTCCCCATGCGAGGCGAACTCCCCGTTTACCTCCGCGTGAGAGACGGAGGGGGACTCTCCTGTTGGCGGGCTTTCTCAAACCCAATCATGCGTTTGTAGTACCTAGACGGTGAGTTGAGAAGTTTTTGGGTCAAGGCTATGTCCCATCGTCCATCGTCCCCAACCTCCCATCGTGCGCCCCGCGGAGCCCGCGCCGCGGTTTGCTGAGATCGGGCGTCCACCATGCGTTGTCCCCCCGAAGCCGGGAAACCAACCGAGGCCTAACAAGGCCCTGTCACTTTTTGGTGCCGGAAGAGGAAAAGCTTGAGGCAACAAAGGTGGCAACATGTAGTTCAGAATATGTTGGAAGTTCTATGGAATAGGTAGGTTCTGTTGAGGATGCTTTGAGAGTATGTCACGGAGTTCGTCAAGGAGGAGGAACTATAAATTCTGGGTGGAATCAAGAAGTATCATCTTGTCCTGTCTGTTTTGAGGAGGATCGATGTGCTCGTTAGAAAAGTAGATGCTTGAGGCTCTGATGCCACTGTAACGGGAGGGCACCACGTGCCAACCAAAAAGAACAGACTTTTAGCACTTCAAAACAATTGAACCAAGAGAGAAAGAGAGAGAATCCACATGGTAGACACGGAGTGGCAATGTTACATTCCCGAAGCACAGGCCCCAAAACCTTGGGGCCCCTGTTGGTATTTCTTTCTATCGCTTCACAAAGGTACAAGTGTCGGGGGACTCTTCCTCTGGTTCTGCACGTGCATGAATGCCAGAGTGAGCCCCCAAGGTTCATATTTGAAGGCCCTTCACCCCCAAAAGCATGTGCTACGAAAAGTTGTGCCCTCCAAAAGCACTCAAGCCCAAAATCTATAGCCCAAATAGTTTGCGTGATTTGTGGACCTGCCCGTATAGTGTGCCACGTCATCATGGGTTTTCATAATTAATGGATAGCTGCCACATCAGCATGGTTTGCATGAGTTTTTGATCTTTGGCTGGTTTGTCCATGGACCATAGTTAGGCTCTTTTAATAACTCCCCTTGGGATCACGCCACACTATCATCTTGTGACTTCAACAAAGACTCCGAGAGTGCCTAAAATCAGACTCTATTCTGGATGAACTCAATGCTGCAGCCACAAGGATAGAAGACTCTAGCTGAGACCCATTTGGAACTATGCCACCCATGGTTTTCCTAAAGCTAGAGGCACTTAAACTACAACTCACCTTGCAAGAAGAGAATACTTCACGTAATGCTGCAAAGCAAGACAATTCCTCTCATCAAAAGTTGTCGGAGCAGCTGAGGCAGGAATTGGCGGAACTCAAAGCTTAGCATGAGTCTAGGGCACAAGTGGTGCATTACATGTAGGAATCCTAGTTACCCTCCTCAAGAATGTCCTCAGAGGGCCTACTGCCATTTTTGTATAAAAAGTGGCCATGAGGACAAGGATTGTTACTATCTCAAGGGTTTTCTTCATCTCCAACAAAATCTTCAACCTGTGCCACACGGTCTAGAATCAGCTTTGAATATGGTCGCCCCCTATCGTCACACTAGTCATATGCCCCCTCTGCTAGCAACTCCATATGTCACGGTAATGCTACCCCACCCATCACACCACAAAGTTTCTATACAAGTGATGCCCTCCTTAATCTTGAAAGGGTACCTCGACCACCTTACCCTCTCTCTCATCAGCCAACCCACACAATCCTCTGCTACATATGAACGAAACTACTTGGAGATTTCTTGTTGGTTTGCATGTGGAATTCATCACCCTTGGGTAACTATGTGGCAGCTACAATTTGCCACCTATTGGCGATAATATATTATCCATTGTTAACTATGCGGCAGCTACAATTTGCCACCTATTGGCCATAATATATTATCCATTGTTGGAGATGGAGTAGAGTACCTCTAGAAAATGGGGATCCAAAAGGATTGTATATACTACGCTAAAGTAGATCACATAGTGACATAAAGGACATTGGTAGAGTCAGCATATGTGGACAGGAGGAGACTGTAAAGTGTTTGTGGACTTCTGTAAAGAACTTGAAACCCACTATGAATTTAATTTTCTTGCCGAGCTTATAAATTTTATACATTGCCCATATCACTAACAATTGAATGTTGCTTATGCAAAGCTAATCCAATTCTATTGCTACATACAAACTTTCTCTCTTTGGAAGTTCCCTTGTGCTCCTAACGGTTGACCCCTCCTATGCTGTGTCAAATAGAAGGGTGGAGGGGGGGTGGCATTCTATAGAGTAGACATCCTTGTTTCTGTATTGTTCTATGCTGAGGACATTGTGATGACTGGAGATTTTCTACGAGACGTTCCAGGGACATTCGGCCGCACTCTAGGGGTTTAGTAGAGAACCTTGGCCAAACCAGGGTTGCGATCTTTCAAAGCCTCCGTAGCAATTTGACATAGTACACATACAAGGTGGAGGTCGTGTCCTCAGACATCTATATGGCGGTGACCTTCACCACACCATGCGGTCAATGCTCGATGCACAATGTTTGACATGAGGACAAGTACCAGCAGCTAAACTATTTAGATAGTGTCGCGACTCGCCGGTCCCACTTTAGAAGCCTCAGAGAGGGGGGTGGCTCTTCAATATTACACTAATGTATGCTGCTCCATTTGTGAGACCATGACTATCCTCACTTGATTGATCATGGGAGACAATTAGAGAGATCTCATGCTGTCATGCTTTCGTTGCTATTATGTACTAAATGTTCAGGACTACATGAGATTGGGGGGGTGGGTTTTTGCTATGGTGATGCCCACACCGACGTAGGCTGCTCCATTGTGTGAGCCCCATGATTATCCTCAGATGATTGATAATTGGAGACAATTAAAGAGTTGCCATGCTCTCTCTCCTTTCTAATATGTACCCAATGTTCAGCACCCCATGAGATCGGGGGGCTGAGTTTTTTTCATACCTGATGGTGATTGAGGCCCTCTTCCAAACAGTCAGCTTCATCCATAGGGTGCGGCAGATGGATAGGGATCTGATCTCTTACAAACCATGGGGCATCACAGACTTTGGTCACACAGGGCAGGAGGTATACCTTGCAGCTGAAGTCCATTGATGATTGGCCAAACATGTGCTGATTATGAATAGACTGCCATCATTTAGATATATCCTTGGCTCCCCTGCATCCCATTCTTGTAGGTGTATGAGCATTAAGTGTTAAGTAGATGGGCCTAGGGTCTTCTCGTGCAATTTGATGCAGGATTATATTGGACAAACATGGATTGTCCACTCAGAACCTTTGCACAAAAATATGCACTTCCTGCAGCTTAGAGAGCAAGGTCTCATTTAGGGCCGCCTTCTATAGATGTATACATGTCACATTCTATGTGGATGACCATAGGACAGCCCAGGGTGTCATAACATTTGCAGACTCAGGTGGACAGAGCAGCAGACATCACACAAGAGAGACTAGAAGAGAGTTTGGGCATGGCAGTTTCAATACAAAGGCCCCATGTACTATGAGATCAAGGCTTGATATTACTTTTTGTTAGAGAGGGGTTGTAACGAAGGAGTGCTTTCTATGCAAATGCCCCCGTGTAATATGGGATCAGAGGGAGATACTACTCTTTCGTAAGGGAGGTTCTGCTCCAGCTAATTATGGAGTTCTTGCAGCAGAGATGCTTAGGTTGATTTCTAAAGTAGGTGCATAAACTACAAGATCAGTGGAGGAGCAGAAACAATAGCGATGGGTCTGACACAGATAGATAATCTATTACTGTGTAAACAGCCATTTGAGTAGCAATGACCAAGGACTATGGTAGATAGGGTTATGAGATCTCATGATCGAGGACCAAGGGCTAGATGCCAGACTCAAAGATAGGCAGAAAAGCTTCTTCTTTCCTCTTACGATGGTGATATTTTTTGGCAATACACCTTTGTTGTAGCACCCGTTTTCAAGTAACACTTCTTTCGATGGTAGTTAATAGAAACATGCTGGATTTGAACTGTGGAATTATTTGAAATGAATTTCAAGAAAATTAGGGTCTTTTTGCTACTTTGCGACGTACGTTCATGTTTTTCTTCTTATGTATCCATTACCGCCTCAGGTGAATATGTAGCTAATGTTTCTATTGATTGATAAAATAACAGATGACTTTGGCTGTATTTGCAATGTCACATACACTCACAACCTATGCAAGTCAGTACCTATCTCTTAATCTTAAGATTGTCTTTGTAGGAGGTGGTTTCCAAGGGTACTGGGCTAAAATTGTTGCTCCAAGAAGAATCTGGGACATCCGTGAAGTCTTAAGCAAGTAGCCTAGTTAGAAGAATTTGTTAGTATCTCTCAGCTGCTAGCATGGTGATAATTGACCTCGCATATTTTTTTGCGCCTCTATAAATGTGAACACCATGCTGAAGTGCTGCAAAATTCAGTAATAAAAAGATTGTATTGAAAATAATTGTTCCAGACAGGTAAGAGGCCCCATTCTGCACCAATTTTTGAGAGGGACGGTATGTAAAGCGTAATTATTAGCGAGCTCTTGCAGACCTACCCCAATGGTTTTGAAGTGTTCGTGAACATGCAGCAGCAGAAGCAGATGGCTATACCCTCTCTCGGCAGCAGTGGACCCCCACTAACAAATTTTGGAGCAAAGACTCTCTCTCTCTCTCTCTCTCTCTCTCTCTCTCTCTCTCTCTCTCTAGATGCCTTGGCTTATATCTACTTGAGCTACACCGACATAGAGATAGTCTGTTGAGGAGACATGGAGCACGACAGTCGCAGAGAGTCGAGACAGATCACAGACTTCTTTGGATCGAGGGAGCCAAGAGACCAACCACCAGCACAGGGTTGTACCCGCATTCATATGGGAGGCACCCTCATTGAGAGGGCGACTGAGCTCAGGAGATTGAGACGACCACGACCGAGACACAGGAGCACACTCCATCGACGGAGACTCCAACAGAGGATCAGAGGCATTCTAGCACGACACCCAGATTGTCATTGAGGGCCTATTCTACATTTTCACATTTCACACTTCATTTTCAGTTTTCATTTTTACTTTCAGTACTTTTTGTACTTGTACTTCAGACGTTGTATTAGATTCACCACTTTGTATCTGATGGTCTCATAGGTCATTTTGGCCTTTTGAAGACGTTAATATATCATTTCATTTCATTTTCTCTCTCTCTCTCTCTCTCTCTCTCTCTCTCTCTCTCTCTCTAGGTCGCTTCCACTGCCTATTTAGACAGGGTTTTGGACCACTTTCTAGGGTCATGAGATATTAGGATCAGAGATGCCTCGGATTATACTTATTGGAACTACGCAGACATAGAGAGGACCTCTTGAGGAGGGGGCCAGAGAGGGAGATACATCTACAACGGCAGATTACAGATTTCTTTTGGTCACAGACAAAGGAGTCAGCCTCGCAAGCTCCACTGTATAGCAGCACCAAAGGCACGTTGCTTGATCGGGCGATAGAGTTGGGGTGGTCCCGCCGCCCCCCGATGAGGGGGCCGTCTCGACACCGACGGTGACTACGACAGAGGATCCACACCATACTAGCACGACACAGGAGTCGCCAAAGTGCTCACTATGGAGGACATTGATGTTACTCTCGGACACTCATGTTCATTTTAGCTTTTATTTTACTTCATTTTATTTTGTACCTAGACATTGTATTAGATCCACCAAGATTGTATCAGTTTGGTCTCATAGGTCATTTTGGCCTTTTGAAGACGTTTAATATAACATTTCATTTCTCTCTCTCTCTCTCTCTCTCTCTCTCTCATTCATACAAGAAAAGAATTAACATGAACATCTTGAGGCCACAGTCCTCAAGATAAATATACAACATACGCCAACCGCCATAGATGTACCGCCATAGATGTGTGATCCAAAAATCCATAAAATATACAATCAAATACCAAAACCATTAGTTGGTCAATCTCCGAGAGCTCCTAATGTTTACATTTTGATCAAATTCAAGAGGTGGAAATTCTCCTCATTTTGTGATGAGGAATCTCATCTTTGTGCAAACTCCATGAAGATACAACATCCCTAGAAGCCTTATCAAGTTTTGGAGGAGGTGGTATGGCTGCTGATGAAGAGAACGCCTCAAGAGTTGGATCCTGTGGAATAGGAAATTGGAATCCTCCCCCCCCCCCCCCCCCCCCCCCCCCCCCCCCCTTTCACATACACACACACAAAAATTCATATGTACCCAGGCACCCACGCGCACGCACACAAACACTTTTTTTTGGGTAAATCTTTCTTGATCAATTTACAAATGGGAAACCTCAAAGTGAGGAAAACCCATCAGAAAGATCAGATACAAAGGGAAGAACACTAAAGTGGTCCGTAATAGTGAAGGCTCTAAAAGCAAACATAGATGAGCTGTAGATATCTAGGGATACGTCCCCAACATCAAGGGTAAAATGTAAGGATTGCCTAAGTGAAATATTGAACGAAGGAAAGGGATGCTGATGGAACTTTCGAAAATTGTGTTGACACCACAGAGACCATAAAGGCCCAAATCTGACCCATGTGAAGAAGACTTCAAATCGTTGAAGGGAAGATGGGAGAATGCCTGAAGCCCAGAACTGTTTGTGGAAAACTGCCGTGGGAAAGTTGAGGCACATACATGTTGATATGCGGTCAAGCAAGGCCCTGGTGAAACGACAATCCCAACGCAGGTGTCTGACAGTCTCATCACAGACCGAACATCTGACACAACGAGAAGAGCTGATGTGATGCACACTAAGGAGAGTTCCAACAGGGAGAACTCCCAGCAAGCAGCGCCATAGAAACAGACGTTCCTTCAGAGGCAAATGGCTCTTCTAGATTGCAGTAAAAGCCTCTCTCCACCATTGATCAGATTATGCAAAGACCATATTGCATTACAATGCTCAGCCAGCCGAGACTCGTGTAGGGGAGAAGCATAAATGTTGGTGGTAGAAATGACATCGGCAAGAAAGGAAGTATGTGTGGCATGGCGACTGGTCGACAAGGGTAAGAGAGAGTGCCCTACTCCAGTGAATGCTTTCCAAAAGTAGCGAATCCCCATTTGGTCGTTGTCTGCCATCAATGGGACCCAAAACCATTTGATTGCAGCACAGTACCAAGAAAGACGAGTCGTAAGGGCTTTCCAAGCAACACGTAAACTAGAGGCAACTGAGCAACAAGGAATGTGACCAACCATCTTGTCAAACACAATTTCCCAGAGGGAGGTCTGCCAATGACCAAAGACGGAAGTGCTAACATGCTGACATAATGAGATAATCATGACTGTCCATGGTTGAGACTGTTGTGCAAGATTAGGTAATAACATGGCCTTCCTTGCAAGAGCGTGATGGCGTAGGTCCAAAATATTCAGCCCCCCTAAATGCTTTGGAGTGCATAGTTTTTTTTCTGAGAAAAAGATCCTTCTATTAGTTAATGAAAACTGCCCATAGGGCTACATCCACCTCTGCAAGAGAGGGCTACAACAAGCATGATGGGGAGACTCTCCCAATGAAAAAACAGCATATATACAATGAGGCTAAATCAAGAGATGGGAGGAGGGAAGAGCCACACAGGTGGACAGTAGTGCCATCTGAGCACCCCCTGGACAATGGTGTAGAAAGGCCCCGGGCGCCAAAGTCGATGGAAAGCCTCGCGGCGCTCCCGCATGCGGTCGGAGCTGCCCTGTAGTCCCTCAAGCTCTCCTCTGAGAGTATGGATCAGCTATAGCCAAAACTCACGAACAGTCTCTGCTGATGGCACAGGGCGAGCCTCAAAGATGCGGAAACATCGGGCGGGCCAGATGAACCAGAGAGCTAGGCCGCTGATGAGCTCCCAACACTCCTCTCTCTCACTGCGCCACTCTTGTGGAGTAAGATCTGTAGCAGGCTGGAGTGGTCGTCGCCCCCCCTGCATCACTATCATCCTGCTGGTGGAAGATAGCTCAAACTGAAGTGCCGGGCCCGTGAGGGTGGACCAAGCCGCTGCCCCCCAAGTGTACTGTCGAGCCGTGGAGAGGGCAGGCATTAGCCGAACAACTCGTAGCCACACCTGCTGGGCCGAGGGTGAGTCCCAAAGATAGTGACGTTGACTCTCCACCAACTGGTCACAGGCTGCACATGTGGCCGAGAGAGAAGGCAAGACTCTCTGGAGGCCTCACAAAGCCTGCTCCTGCATCCTTTGTAGTGAAGCAATGCCTCGTCTGAGACGCTGCTCCTCCTCTCTCGCTGCAGCCCGTCGAGCCAGAGACTCCTGGAGAAAAAAGTGGCTAAGCTGAGCTAGGCCTAAGGCCACTCTGTCTGCAGGTAGAGCTTGGCTGTCCATGCCCTCTGTCCAGAGAGCCTCTACCCTCTCTCTGAGTGCTGAGTCTAACAAGACCCGCTCTGGGATGCGAAGCATTGTGCTCCCACTCCTCTGCCTGTCTGCCACTGTGAGGATCACTGGTGCATGGTCCGAGAAGGATGTCCCTGCCAGGATGCCCACTGATCCCCCCAAGTCAATGAAGTGGTCACTAGTGTAGAAGCGATCTATCCGCGATAGATTCATTCCTCCCACTCTGCTGTCCGATCTAGAGAAGGCAAGACTCTCTGGAGGCCTCACAAAGCCAGAATGCTGCCATGTATCCGAGACCCTCAAAGTCATACACAACCTCTCCCAAGCTGCTAACTCGACTCCATGCACAGTAGCATGGCTGCCTCCGATCCTGTCAGAAGGGTCCTCCAACATGTTGAAGTCCCCTCCTACACACCAATGGTCAACCTGTGACAAAGACTCAACAATCTGTGACCAAAACTTTGCACGAGCACTCGTCACATTGGGCGCATAGATGTTCAGGAAGCCCACAAGGCCACCCTGAACCTGCATAGTAATCCACTGAGCCGTGCCTGGCACAATAATCCCTCTGCCCACAATGGCCTGCTGCAATGAGTCCGCAATAGTCATACATACCCCACCCTGGATGCCTCCAGGTCCGAAAGCAGCTGACCAAAAGGTATCATAACGTCCACGCAAAATCTGACCACATCGCCGAATGTGGCTCTCAGACAAATGGTGCTCCTGAAGCATAAGGAGATCAATCTCTCCTCCCACAAGGCAACGTTGAAGCTCCTGACGCAATCGGCCCCGCTGTCGCTGAAATTGGGGCCCACCTAGTCCCTGCACGTTCCACGAGACGATCCTCATGGGGAGCGAGAGAGAACAGATGCTGCCGCAGCAGCAAGACGGGCTATCTTCGAGGCTGGCTTGGATGGGGAGTAATCTGCATCTGAGCGTCCTCTAGATAGGCGAGATTGTAGTGAGTGCCTGGCCCAAGCCCAAGCAGAGCGAGCCGTGCGTAGAGCAACCTCCTCTGTCCAGGAGTCCTCATGAATGTATACATAGCAAGGCAAACACTGCGTATCAGCAAAAAAGTACACCACAATGTGCCTACATCCTGTCGAGTCCGGGGGTGTCACCGCAAACTTGGCCAGTGGCCACAAAGTTTGCAGCAAATCTGTAACTCGAAGTTCTCCAATGTGGTGAGAGAACTCGAGAACCTGTGTATGCAACCATCCCACCACTGAGTCGAGGGACCACTCTGTCTCGGTCCTACTACAGAGGGGGAAGGAGAAACCAACTGCTGAGTCCAAGGCCTTTGTCCCCCTAGCGGTGAGGAACTGGACCCTGAAGCAGGCTGCCTCGTGGTCTGCTGCGGAATCGCCGAGAAAGCGAGTGAACCCGTAATCTAAGAAATCCCAGCGGCGTCGGAGGTCAATGCTCGTCAGACCACGAGGGATAGCTACAAGGGAAGATGTCTGAATCTGCAGAGGGGGCCGCAAGAAGTGTTGACCCTCTCTCGCTAGGCGACTCGTGGCAAAGGCGCTGCCAAGAGATCTCCTAGCCGCCGGCGAGGGACCGGTCTCCTGAGTCGACTGTGGTATTGAAGCAGGAGGAGGGGGAGACGGAGCTGGGGGGGGTCGGGGCGGAGGAGAAGAGAAACATGGTGGGGCGACAGAGACGGGGGCAAGGTGGGGAGTGGGCGGGAGCAGAGGGCGGGGGAGGGGATGAGGAGGAGGAGGGGAAATCTGAAGGTGGGGCGGCTGGCGAGGGTGAAGCGGAGGTGGAGGCTGGCGTAGGGGGCTCCTCCTGCTCAAGAGGACCAAAGCGGTTCGCCGTGGGAACCCACTGCTGCTGAGTAGGCACTTGAGAGCCACTCTGAGTGCCAGGCTATCGCTGTGGCCCCTGGCGTCGACGGCCACGGGCTTGCTGCGACCCCTCCTCTGTTGGAGCCCCAGGCTCGGAGGATGGCTCTGAATCTGTGCGCTGTGCCGCTGGCTATGGCTACGGCCCAGCCTTGGCAGGTTGGGGCTGAGGCTGAGGTGCAGGTCGTGGCCTCCTCCGTGGACAGGCCTTCGCTAGGTGGCCCATCTGCCTGCAAATGAAGCACTGGTTCGGGAGACCCGAGAACTCCACACTTTGTCTAAACCAACCCCCACTCACCCGAGGGAGAAGGATGACCTTCAGGAGCGTGTGGGTATCTCTGACCAAAACTCGAACTGAAGGGATGCCAGCCGCCTTGGCAGCTACTGATGCTGCCGTATGAGGTGTCTCCAGGACAGTCCCGATGGCGGAGCCAAGCCTGGAGAGAAGTGGAAGGTACTCCCTTCGTAGACCCGAAAAGCAGACTGAGATGGGGATGTCTGCCTCCTCTATTAGCACCGAAGTCGGGTCAAAACCATGTCACCGCTGTCGAAAGTGGGCGCGTGATGCTCGGATGGCCAGTGGACTCATAGCTATGACCTTGGAGGCCATCTCGGAAGTCTCGAACTCGATCTGGTAGTACCCCCGTCCGAGAATCTGGACATCCAAGATCTTGCCCACCTCTGCGAGAAGGCGGGCCTGGAGAAGGTCTCGCATCTCTCCTCTGCTAGGACGAGTGCCGAGAACCTTGCAGATGACAGAAGTCGCCTGCAAGCGCTCTACCTCTGCGGCAAGGCTCGCTTGCTCTGTCGGCGAGAGAGCAAGTCGAATGGTGGGCTCAGCGGGGTCGGGCGAGGGGGCTTCAGGCAAGTCCCTATGAGGCAGAGTTGGAGCCTCCATCTGTGTCTACTGTTGAGTCGAAGAAGCGGACGGTGAAGAGAATCTGCAACCGAGTACGCCGAACACTTGTCTGAAGAAAAAGTGTTGCAGAGCCAGGTGCCGAAGACCTTCGGGAGCGATGAGGACAAGGGGGGGGGGGGGGGGGGGGATAGGGGGGCGGATAAAGCGGCGAGCAAGAGTTCAAGAGGCTGCGGGGGCCCCGGGGGGGGGGGGGGGGGGAGAAAGGGCCAGGGAAATGTGGGGAGCGGACGGGCTTGGGGGCAACTAGGGGCGAGGGCGGCGGGCAGCAGAGGGCAAGGGTGGCGGGCTGGGCTGGGCGAGGGGGCAGCGCGGGGGCTGGAGGCAGCGCGAGGGCGAGAGAGAAGGGGGGGAGGGGAGCGTGCAGCAGCAGCGAGTACTTTGGAGTGCATAGTTTCTCCATTGATAAGAAACAAAGCCCTTTCTTTCGAGAAATAGTGCGCCACAAGTGAGATAATATATCAGATATAAGCGATGTGAGGCGAGGACGAGGCCAATGCAACAATGGAAAGTAGAATTGAACATATGCCACCATAATGCTGTAGACAATACGGAGCCGAACATGTAATGGCCATGTGGACAATTTCCAATATTGCAATTTAACATTCAGGCATTGCATAACCCAATCCACTTGCTGAGTATTGGTTACCTTCAAGCCAATAGGATACCTGAAGTGTGTGACAATCACATGTGGATCAAGAATATCTCCGGGCCACAAAAGGTGATGCCGGTCACGTGCATTAAGAGGCAGGAGTTTGGATTTTTGGAAATTGACTCAAGGCCTACCGCAAGCCCAAACGTATCGAGTGCCTACATAATCTCTCGAATGTCATCTTGGTTATTGCGAGGCATGAATAACAAGTCGTCGGCATATGCTGACCCAATAAAGTCATTTCCAGAGGGTAATTACAGCCCGTAAAGACAACCAAGCGAAGTCAAGTGATTCAAATACAACAAGGGGTAAGTGGCAATGGCATACAAAGCACTAAGGGGGAAACCTTGCCTAACAAGGCAACTGAGTGGCCAAGGGTCAATCAGCTCACCATCAAGAAGGTACTATGGGCTTATAGAAAATATACAACATTGGCTAACTTAGGACCAAATTCAAGTGCCCCTACTGTGTCGGCAATGAAATCCACTGTACTGTTTCAAAGGCCTTCTCAATATCTATTTGCATCAGGAGTACATCTTGTTGAGTATATTTGGTATACTCCATTCAAATTAATCCATGATTTGGCAATGAGGGATGAAGCCATACTAAGCCGGATGGATACCTGCAAGAAGAGTATCCTTGATGCGATGTACAATCATCTTAGCCAATATTTTGTATATGACTGGCATAAGAATGATTGCCGCCAATGAGAAAGAGGCTTCCCAATTGGTAGTGCTACCCTTCTTATTTCATTGCGTGGGATTTTTTGTGCCAGATGGCGTTGCACGTGGAGAGAGAAGTCTTGCAAAAATTGCCAACGCTATTGCTTTTCCAAAATTCCACGCTACATTTTGAGTTTTTTAATGTTTGTTAAATTTGGTCGTGTTTAGATTAACCCGGCCACTCATTTTTGAAGGTTTTAATCTTTAAGTTTAAAACAAGTGCTAAAAGGTGATTTTCCGGCTACATTGAAGCATGTTTATCTCTACATGCTTGTACATCTTTCCCGACTCAGTTTGTCAGCTCCCGTCGGGATGTATTGCACTGTGTACGGCCGACCACTTTCTTGGGTGGCCATCATAAAAATATTAAATTGTAACTTTTCTGAGTGCACTGGGGACACCATTCTTATTCATGTGCTTGTTTTTATCTGTTCTGCATTGTGTCTGGCGGCTATTGTTCTATTTATCATACTATCTGGACACAGATAAATTTAAAGATGGCACATTGCACCGAAAAATTTACCCATTCATTTAAATTATTAATTGACACCAATAAATTTATAAATTAGTTCCGTGTGCACAAAAATCATTTTCATTTATGTGTAGCCATAGCTAAAAATATTACAACATGAAGGGTTTCAGCAGAAGCCGGAGGAGGAGCAACAAAAACATTTGCAAAGTGTTAAGCCTTGGCATCAGCAAGCTCACGTTTTGAGCCCGATCAAAGCATGACCGTCTTGATGGATTGAGAGGTCCTTGAGTGGTGTTGGTGATTACAAAACTGTTTTGAGGCACATCCCTTATCCACAAATGCTCGATGTCGAGCACGGGTCTACCATTTATCTAGTTTATGTTTATCATTATGTTGTAGACATTGTCGAGCCTGACAAAGCGCTATCTATTCACATTTAGTTAATAGGCGTATATCAACCAAAAGTTGGAGCTCTTGATAAACAATCTTGGCATCCTCAAAATCCCCGCGTAGCTGAAGCATGTAGTGCTCACCATAATTCTGAATCACACATTGCATACGCATGATGAAACGATACCAAGCACTATCAGGATCAAGATGCATTTGAGCGACCAGTGGGGGAATAACATCTTGAATTATCTCACGAAATGTCTCATCGAAAGATGAGCATTATTGCAATGTAGCAGACGCTTCCTAGAGAGAGGCTGATCACAATGCAAGCGCCCAAAGCACAAAGTCATCAAAACTGGGGCATGATCAAACAACAGCAAGGTGTGGTCTATGCTCATCTCACATAAACTCATCATATTGTTGCATGTTGAGGACATACCATCGATCTAACCGTGCACAATACAAGGAGTGAGCATTATGCTGAAAAGTATACCCACAAACATTCGGATGCAAAAGCCTCCACAAATCCAACATCTGTGTGTATGCAATAAGATTTGTCCAAGCCTGCAATTCCACACCCAACTTGTGTGAATGTCCTGTGGTGTTATCAAATAATTGTTAAAATCACCACAAAGCAGAGCATTGGACAGCCATGGATAGGAAGACATCGCACGCCATAAAGCAGCTTGTTGCCCCGAGGTTGTAGGCGCATAGACCCCATCGAATTCATAAATTTGGCCATTGATTGTACATTGAACCACCATCCAACGACCTGTTGGATCATTATACGCTAGAACTGGCTGTAGCTCATGTCTAACCATCATCAAAGCAAAATACGAGCAATTCCGAGCAAATTAATGTTGATCGTGCTCTTGCAAAATGACGATGTCTGCGTTACATGTATGTACGCAATGCCAAGTTAATATCACTTATCAGGGTTACACAACCTGCACACATTGTATGAAATGCATTTAACACAACCATGCATTCGAGAGATATGTACAAAAGCAAAGGAAGGAGGAGACTAAGATGACGTGTCCATGGGCACATCGCCAGACCGTGGCTTGACTACAACATCGTGTATGCCCTCATCAAAGGAAGTAAATCTTGAGGTGATGAAGAAGCCCCATGAATCACTGCATCTTGTACCACCTTGTTCCATGCGTCCGCAAGTGTGCGATTATCATTACAAGGAAGAGGTTTTTGCACCGTAGATTTCACAGCAGGAGGTACATAATTGCGAGAACAAAGTTGAGAGCGTTTTTTAAATGGTCTTCTTGGGGGTCATTCAAGGAGATCCTTCCCCCAAATCCACATTCTTTTCCTTATTTCGGGTTTCATGTGCAATTGCAAGCTTTCCCTCACTTGGAGTGTTTGGGGAACTAGTAGATTTGACTTTGCCTTTATCTAGAGGTGGAGTATCGAGCACGATAGAGGTCCCAATAGAGGTTGATCTAGGGTTAGAGACCTCTTTCTCATTGGAAATAGCAAGTTGAGGAACAATTGGAGGAGGAGGTTGCAAATTAGGTTCAAGACATTCAGATTGCATGTGTCCACATTTCCCACGAAACGAAAGCATGAATTTGCAAATTTCCCCCATTTGAGCTTGAAGGGGCGTTTCTCAATGAGAAGGTTGCCCAAGCTAACACTAATGCCTTCAGGGTGGGAACATCCGTGTCCCAAAGCACACAAAACTGATTTGTATTGGCATCAAGGTTGGGAGGACATATGATCTCCCTCAGGTGAGAAGCAAGCACAGGAAGAAAGTGTCGCCAAGTACGCGGAAAGCCAACTATTTCCACCCATACTGGGCACTTGTGGCGGATGAGGCTTTGGTAGTCTTTGGTAAGAGCCCAGGGCAATACGTGTGTCTTTTGGGTGCCAAAAACCAAAGGGGATAATTCCCACAACATATTGTGGGCGTCAGTGTTTGCCAACAAGACTTCATAGAATCCTCTGGCGCCAAAGTAGACTACTCTAATTGCCTGACGTTTAAGAAGAAAATCTACCCATTGGCCCACGTCTTGCGCAGTAGGCATCTTGCGTGGTAAGAACAAAATAATTGCATTCAGAGCATATTGCATCATTGGGTCCATGAGAGCTTGAATTGGAATGAGCACCTTAGTGGGGGGTTCTTGACCCTCTTAGGCATTCCATGCATCCTCAAAATCCTCCAATAAGCAAGCTTGGATTTCACCCATTTCCGAAGACTTTGTAGCTATCTATTTCTTGTGCTTATAAGAGCAGACGGTAGGCCTGGCGAATTCCGTCATACACTGAAGGGAGATGTTTTGAAAACTGAGCACATTGATTTTCAGAAGTTTTCGATATGTTTACATCTTTTTTTTTTTTTTCTTTTGTATTTGGAAATGTACACATAGAATGCACACACACTCGGAAACAAAACGATCATGTACGAGCTTTGTACCGGGCTTGTACACAAGGAACTCTATATTTGGAAATGTACACACAGAATGCACACACATTCAGAAACAAAAATTATCATGTACGAGCTCTATATCAGGCTTGAACACAAGGAACTATGTACATTTGCCCACAGCAGGGTTGACATGTACGGTCACGTACGACGGGTACACGTACGAAGATGTGCGGTACTAATCGAACTAAAAAAAATTAGACGTGCGTTGACGTAACATGCGATGCAAAAAAAGATTCACACGTCTTACACACTACAAGAGAGACTAAACCAAGAAGTTTTCAAACTTAGAAGTTAGAACATGATAGATCATATGAGTCATGACATAGACCTTAGTACTTAGTACTAAGTACTTGCAACTTGTAGCGGAGATAATGTGTCGTGCCCTCTATAGTGGGTGCTGCTCAGTGCAATGTGCGTGATATCTCACTCCACAGAATGCAAACACTGAAGACAAAGAACAACAGAGCAACAACAGTACGACTCAACGGAACCTGAACATGAACTGCATGAACATCGATAAACTCAAAGAAACCGATACAGACTCTGGCATGGCAGCACTTTCAGCTCCAACCTAGATCTCATAGGTTGAGTGGGGGTGTTGAGGCTCAATTGTGCAGGGATGGTGCAGACGTGTTGTGTACAACTCCAGATGAGAGACTCTAGATGACTGACCACACAAAAGTAGATGATGATGCATACCCTCCACTTGAACCAACTACTCATATGTATTTCCTATAGAGCCACTAGCAGCAGGCAGATATCCCAATCCAGCTAAGCCTATCTCCTAACTGAGGTAGTGTTGATCTGGCCACGACATGCACTGGACCACTATCCGTAACACTTTCCACGTGCTAGTGCCCATGCGAGAGTCCACCCAGTTGTGAACTCAAGCTCAATTGCAACTAACTGCTTGTCCCATGCCAGTGACACTGTAGCCCTGCTACAGGTTGCCCGCCACAAGACCTCTCACCGTCCCGGTGAGATAGAACAGTGAAACTAGAGAGAACAGTGAAACACCAGGAAAAACGCAACACACTCTGATTGAAGAAGGTGATGTGAGGAGAAGATTGAGTTCTTAGGAGGAAGTAACAATGAAGCAATGCCGATATTTGCAAGATATGTTGAAGAAGTAATGACCCCGGCTCAATGAGGTAAGCTGACCAGAAAGTAGAAACTGAAGACTGCCAAGATGAACAAATCCCACAAAGCTAGTGTAAATGCAGCCAATCTTGAAATCCATTGGTTTGAGGGGCTGTCGCAGCTAATCAACCTGTGAAAATTTCTTGATTTCTTCAAGGCAATGGTCAAAATCTAACTTGAATGCGGAGGTGGGTGAGGGCTAGGGAAGAGGAGAAGGGGTAGGTAGGAGAGGGGTGGGTAGGGGTGAGGGGGTTGGGCTAGATAGGGGCGAGGGGAGGGGGTAGGGCCGAGAGGTAGTAGGTAGAGGCGAGTAGTGTAGGTAGGGGCGAGGGTAGTAGGTAGGGGCGAGTAGGAGAGAGGGGCAAGGGTAGTAGGTAGGGCCGAGTAGGAGAGAGGGGCAAGGGTAGTAGGTAGGGGCGAGGCCAAGTAGGTAGGGGGCGAGGGCAATTTAGAGGTGGATAAGGGCGAGTGTGTGTAGATAGGGGCCAGGGCAAGGGAGAGGTGGATAGGGGCGAGGGGATGTGGAGAGGGGCTGCGTAGGAAACAACAGACAAGAGCAAGAGAGACTGACACAATGAGAACATAGCAGATACCATGACTTGAGTTGTTATAATGGCAGCACCGACAGCGACGACAAACTTCCTCCTACTGCGCTCCTTTGCGAGGTTACCAAGTGTAAATGCTTTTAGTAAAGGGCCAACTGAGCAATCAACCTCTGTGACTTCTACACTAGTTGTTGGCTCAAGTGGCCGTTGGGCTTAGTTACGGTAGGAACACAAGAAAAGGGTGTGACCTCAGGCAAAGGTTGAATAGATAGTCCATAACAAGGCATAGACTTGGTAGCTTCCAACCACTCTAACAGATCTTCGTCTGACCCTTTAGGTGTAGTAGGTTGTTCTTGTTCAGGGTTGGTTTCCATTGACAAAGAAACTTGCTGCACAACGGGATCCATGCCTCCTTCTAGGCGAATGGGCTGCATTGGGAAGCCAGGAGTATGTATCCACATGGCGTCATTTCCCCAATCATGAAGTGCTTTAGTGTGTCGCAGCCATGGTCTACTGATGAGCAAGGGAAATCCACCCTCAACCTGGGGAAGACGAACCACAACAAAATTCAAGTTAAAGGTAAAGTCTTGTACTTGCAGAGGCACTTTGTCCACTATGCCCACTGGGTAGACTGTCCATTGGTCGGCCAATGTAATTGTGAAGGGAGCAGGGCGAGTAGGCTGTAGACCTAGAGCTAACATAGTGAACTCGGGCATCAGATTGATGCCAGATCCACCATCCACTATCACTCCTGAGAAGTGCCGCCCCAAGATGGACACGATGAGACGAGGGCTTCGATAATCAGTGAGGGGGACAGCGGGATGGGATATCATATAGGACTTTGATGGTTGCACTGGGAGGTGCCCGCCACTAGGTCCTGCTCCGGGGTAAAGTGATTGAATAACTGCAAGGGTGTCACTCCTAAAACTCGCATCTAGCCTCAACATGTCATAGAGGGACACGTGTTGGCAGGTATAAGCTTGTGTTTTTCTACCAGTGGTTTCTCTGATACCTTTTTTTCCCAAGAAAAAGATCCTTCTATTAGTTAATGAAACTGCCCATAGGGCTACAACCACCTCTTCGAGAGAGGGCTACAACAACCATGATGGGGAGACTCTCCCAATGAAAAAACAGCATATGTACAATAAGGCTAAATCAAGAAATGGGAGGAGGGAAAAGCCACATAGGTGGACGGTAATGCCATCTGAGTACACCTTGGACCATAGTGAAAAAAGGCCCAGGACACCAAAGTCGGAGGAAGGCCTCTCTGCGCTCCTCATGCGGTCGGAGCTGCCCTGAAGTCTCTCGAGCTGTCCTCTGAGAGTGTGGATCAGCTCTAACCAAAGATCACGAACAGTCTTTGCTGGTGGTACAGGGCGAGCCTCAAAGATGCGGAAGCAACGGCCCGCCAGATGAACCAGAGTGTCAGGCCATTGATGAGCTCCCAGCAGTCCTCTCTCTCATTGCACCACTCCTGTGCAATAAGCTCTGTGGCAGGCTGGAGTGTAGGTCACCCTCCTTGCATCACTATCATCCTGCTGGTGGAAGATAGCTCAAACTGAAGTGCCAGGCCCGTGAGAGTGGATCAAGCAGCTGCCCCCCAAGTGTACTGCCGAGCCATGGAGAGAGCAGGCATTAGCCGAAGAGCACGAAGCCACACCTGCTGTGCCAAGGGACAGTCCCAAAGACAATGGCGCTGACTCTCCACAAGATGGTCACAAGCTGCGTATGCGGCCGAGAGACCACTATGCACAAGCCAGCTTCCAACTGTTGTAGCTCTGTGTGCGACCAGCCACTGAAACAAAGTGACTCGCCTCGGTTGTCTGGAGTCCCACAATCTCTCCCAAACAGCTGCCAAGAACTCAGCTGTGAGACCCTCCTCCTGCCAATGAGGTGTTGCAGTAGGGCGAGCCTCACTCTGTGTTGCCAGAATGTGACGTCCCAATCGAACAGTGTACTGAAAGAAAGGGATGCCTGGGTGGTCTGCAGAAGAGAAAGGGTCCCTCCATAGCCACTCTCCAGGATCCCACTGTACTCATGCCAATGGACAACACTCCCAAGCCCATAGTCTCCAATGTCCAGTCTCAAGAGCAGCTGGGTCAGGATCGATGACACAAGTCCTCCCACAGATGCCCACCACTCTGATCCTCTGAAAACAGCACTCAGCCACCTGCGGGGCCTCTCACGCAGTAACTCGGAAAACAAGGAGGGATAGTCTCTGAACAAGCCCGAACTCAGATGAGAACCTCCAGTCGCGTGAAGGCTCCCGTTCCATCTGGGCGCTGCTGACTCGAGAGGTGTGAGCCACTCAGCTGGTACTGCCTCTGAGATGTCCTGGCACATGCTCTGCACCCCTCTCATGCCGTGTAACTGAAAGCCCTGCAGCTCCTCTGACAAGCTTGAAAACTGTAGCCAGTCACCTAGAGAGCGTGCTGGACCCGCTGCCATGGGACCCCAAGAAACATGAGACCGACTACCAACCAGGTGGCCTCTTTGAGTGCTAACCATGGGGTTTCAAACAAGGGGCTGTCGCAGGTGCTCCTCCGTGCAAGTAGGCTGCCGCTGCTCCAGGCCTCGCCGCAAGTGCTCCCAAGATCGAAGCAAACCCACAGCGAAGTGGTCCTCCAGTCTCTTGCTCAAATCAACTCTGCGCATCTCTGTGAAGATCCATCTTGTCGAAGGTTGCCAGGGGCCTCTTGCCTGAGGCACCCGAGCACGAAGCCGATGTAGCAAGAACTCCTTCCAGGGCTCCTCACCTGGAAGAAGTCCTCGGACGACGAACTTCCCAAGAAGGGCTCTGCTCTGCTATGCTGGGTCTATGATCCCAAGCCCTCCTTGTGAACAAGGAAGAGTGATGACCTGCCAAGCCACTTTGGCCCGGGTTGTTTGAGTGTCACGCCCTGACCAAAGGAAGTTCTTGATCAACCTCTCTACCTGGCTGATACAAGAACTCGAGGAGATCGAGCAAGAAGTGATGTACCACATAGTAGCCAACAACACCTGGTTGGCCACTACAACTCTGCCAGCCAGAGAAAGTTGTGCGGAGCTCCAATGTAGCAACTTCCTCTTGATAGACAGGAGGAGGGGAGCAATCTGCTGTTCGGGAGACAAGTCTAAACCAACCTGACAGCCCAAGTACCGAACTGCAGTCCCTGAGGGAATCCACCTGAAACCCTCCCCTGGCATCCAATCGGGTAGAGGAGCACTACCAACCTAGAAAGCCACTGTCTTTCTCCAATTGATCAGTGCGCCAGATGCACAACAGAAGGTCTCAAGAGCTTGCTCACAGCTGTGAAGGTTGGCCTCCTAACCATCCAAGTACAAGGCTGAGTCGTCAGCAAACTCAACGTCCAATAGCTCATCTCCCCGAATAGGAAGTGCTAAGCCCCGTAAACCACACTGCTGCCACACCAAAAACCTGCTCATCGCCTCAACATAGAACAGAAAGAGGAAAGCGGCAAGAGGGCAGCCTTGTTTGACCGAACGTGTGAGCATGAAACAATCACCTCGACCTCCTGACAAAAGTACTTGACTGTGTGCCCGTCTGTAAAAAGCTGACATCCCTTTGATCCAAGCATCTGAGAAGCCCATCCTACGTAGAGTTCCCTCCAGAAAGTCCCAGTCAACTTTGTCGTAAGCCTTCTCAAAATCGAGAAGAAGAATCACCAGATCCTCACCACGGAGCCTCCCAAAAAGTAAAGATGTTGTCAAGGATACTGCGCTCCTTGATAAAACCTGTCTGAGTCCCATGTATAAGGCGCTCTAGAAGTGGCTGGATCCTCAAACTCAGAGCCTTGGCAAGAATTTTGTAGGCTGAGTTGAGGATGGTGATGGGGCGCCACTGTCGAATCTCATCCAAGGAGCCACCCTTCTTGGGAATGAGGTAGATGAGACCCTCACTCATGCTGTCAGGCATCTCTCCTATGTGCAAGATATACTGAAAAGCACTACAGAGATCTGGGCCAAGCAAGTCCCAATACTCCAAGAAAAAACTAGGAGCCAGCCATCTCACCTAAACAGCTACCGCGGGAGAGTGCACTAAGAGCCGTGTGCAACTCCTCAAGCTGAAGTGGCAGCTCAAGCCTCTGACGCATCTCCTCAGTCACCAAGCAAGGCATCTGTGCCCACACCTGCTCCCTACATGCATCCTGACGCTCTGACTGAGGCTCTGCAGACAGTAACTCACGGTAAAAGTTAGTAGCAACTGCACTCATGTCCTCTGGCTCAAAAGCAACTGACCCATCGGGCCTCCTCAGCTGACTGACCTTGGCATGCGTATGTCGAGGTCCCAGTGCCTCCAAGAAAGCACTAGTCACTTTGTCACCCACCTGCGTCCATTGAGATGCCTGTCGATGGAAAGCAAACTCATGGCGCTGCTCCTCTGTGCTAACTAGCTCCTGGCGAGCCTGTTGTAACTGCTCCTCCAACCAAGGATTGTCTGGATGTTGCTCCTGCATCCTCTGCAAGGAAGCAACGCCCCATCTGAGACGCTGCTCCTCTCTCGCTGCAGCCAGGTGAGCCAAAGACTCCTGGAGAAAGAAGCGACTAAGCTGAGCTAGTCGTGAGGCCACTCTGTCAGTAGGAGAATCTTGCATGTCCAAGCTCTTTGTCAAAAGAACCTCTACTTGCTCTCTGAGTGCAGAGTCCAGCAAGACCCTCTCAGGGATGTGAAGCATCGTGCTCCCCCTCCTCTGTCTATCTGCCACTGTGAGGATCACTGGTGCATGGTCCTAGAAGGAAGTCCCTGCCAGAATGCCAGAATGCCAACTGTCCCACCCAAGTCACAGAAATGGTCACTAGTGTAGAAGCGATCTATCCGCGATAGATTCACTCCTCCCACTCTGCGGTCCAAACAAGAGAAGGCCAGGCTATCTAGGGGCCTCACAAAGCTAGAGTGTTGCCACACATCCGAAACCCTCAGTCATACAATACCTCTCCCAAGCTGCCAGCTCAACTCCATGCACAGTAGCATGGCTACCACCAATCCTGTCAGAAGGGTCCTCAACATGTTGAAGTCACCCCCTATGCACCATTGCTTTGCTTGCGGCAGAGACTCAACAATCTGTGACCAAAACTCTGCTCGTGTACTCGCCACATTGAAGCCAATTGCTGAGTCCAAGGCCTCTATCCCCGGGCTGCAAGGAACAGAACATGAACCCTGAAGCAGGCTGCCTCAAGGTCCGATGAGGAGTCGTCGAGAAGGCGTGTAAAGTCGTAGGCAAAGAAGTCCCATTGGCGTCAAATGTCAAAGCTCGTCAAACCTCGAGGGACTGCTGCAAAGGGAGACGTCTGTACCTGTAGAGGGGGTCGCAAGAAAGGCTGTCCCTCTCTCGCCAAGCGACTCGTGGCAAAGGCACGGCCAAGAGATCTCCTAGCAGCCGGAGATGGCCTTGCCCCCTGAGTCGACTGTGGAACTGGAGCGGGGGGGGGGGGGGGGGGCAAAGGTAGAAGGGCGAGGGGGAGAGGTGGCAGGAACAGGAGGCGGGGGGGAGGCTGATGAGGAGGGGGGGACCTCGGGGAGAGGAGGGGCTGTCGAGGGTGAAGCTGAGGTGGGGGTTGGAGCAGGGAACTCGTCCTGCTCAAAAGGGCCGAATCCGTTCCCCGTGGGAACCCACTGCTGTTGGGCAGGCGCCTGAGGATCATTCTGAGTGCCAGGCTGTCGCTGTGGTCCCTGCCGGCGTCGACCACGAACCTGCTGCCATCCCTCCTCCGCTGGAGCCCCGGGCTCGGAGGGTGGCTCTGCTTGTGTGCTCTGTCTCTGCCTGTGGCTGCTGGCCAGTCCTTGCAGGCTGGGGCTTAGTCTGTGGTGTAGGTCGGGGCCTCCTCCGTGGACAAGCCTTCGCAAGATGGCCCATCTGTCGACAAATGAAGCACTGTTTCGGGAGGCCCGAATACTCCACGCTCAGTCTAAACCAACCCCCACTCACCCGAGGAAGGAGGATGACCTTCGGGAGAGTGTGAGTATCCCTAACCAGAACGCGAACTGAGGGAATGCCTGCTGCCTTGACAGCTACCGAGGCTGCCGTGAGAGGTGTCTCCAGGACAGTCCCAATCGTTGAGCCTATCCTGGAGAAGTGGTAGGTACTCCCTCCGCAAACCAGGAAAGCAGACGGAGATGGGAATGTCTGCCTCCTCTACCAACACATCTGAAGCAGGGTCAAAACCATGTCTCCACTGTCGAAAGTGGGCTTGAACTGCTCAGATGGTCAAGGGGCTCATGGCAATGACCTTGGACGCCATCTCGTAGTAGCCTCGTCCGACGATCTGAACGTCCAAGATCTTGCCCACCTCTACAAGAAGGCGGGCCTGGAGAAGGACACGCAGCTCTCCTTTGCTAGGTCTGGTGCCGAGAATCTTGCAGATGACAGAAGTCACTTGCAAGCGCTCTACCTTTGCGGCTAGGCTGGCTTTCTCTATCAGTGAAAGGGCAAGTCGAATGGTGGGCTCAGTTGGTCGGGCGAGGGGACTTCGGAGGAGTCCCACTTTGGCGGAGCTTGAGCCTCCATCTGTGTCTGCTGCTGTGAAAAGAAGGTGAAGAGTCGTTGACGAGAGGAGGCCTTTTGCGCCCGAGTACGTCGAGGAAGAAGACGAGCATAGAAAACCGGGGATGCGAGGCGGGGCTGGCAGGATAGGAGGTATTGGGAGGCGGGGCTGGTGGGCTGAGGTGAATGGCGGGGTGTTAGGCGAGTGGGGCAACGGCGAAGGACGGGCGGACAATGGGTGACAGCGGGCTGGGCTGCGGGTGGGGCGGAGGGCGCGTTGGGGGGTTGCGCGCAGCAGTTGAAGGCAAAGGGCGCGCGAGGGTTGGGGGGGGGGCAATGGCGAGAGGGGGGACACGGCAGCAACAACGAGCGCCTGATGCTGTCATATCATGCCAATTCGTTTCTCTGGTACCTTGATCTCCTGTAGATCGAAAATTGCTTCCAAGAAAGCTTCATCAATATCGGAGAGCAGAGATTTGGAGTCTTGCTTGTCATTGGGTGATGGCTTGTCAACAACTGAAGGCAGGGTATGCATTGTTGTGAGAATGTGTGGGGGAGTTGCACTTGTTGGAATGCTAAGACCGAGAGTGGCTCTCTGGCCCGAGTGAGGACGCCCGTTGGTTCCTCTACCAACTGCAACTTATTTTGATGGGTAACCACATGGGCAAAAGGGGGCGGTTGAGAAATGGTGCTAACTGCTATCAGATTGAGCTTGGGAAAGGTAAACTCATTCTGGCTTTGACTTGGGTTCGAAGCTATGGATGCACGAAGTTTAGGGCAATCCTTACTGTAGCTATGCTTCGTTTTAGGGCAATGACGCTAGGGAGGGGACCCTTCGGGCAGGGGGCATTTGCTTTGGTAATGACTATATTGTTCGCATCTGTAGCACAAAATGGGCCGATTCATTGATCGAGTCAAAGGGCGAGGTGATCCTTGCTCCTGGTGCATGGAGTTGGAGGTGGAGGCAGAGAAGCTTTGAGGTGATGAGGGAGCATGGTATGATAAAATCTTGGAGAGGGAAAAGTGCTCTGCATACCTTGCATAGGAGGGGCTGTCAACAAAGGTGGCATGTGGTTTGGATGGCCATAGGGGGAAACCATGTTGGATGTTGGTGTGAGTCCTTGTTGGAGAGAAGGACCAAGACTTTGTTGTATTTGTCGCAATCCCTTGAGGTAGTAGCAATCCTTGTCCTCCGTGTCCAGACTTTTCAGAGAAGTGGCAATAAATCCGAAGGGGGCATTTATGTGGAGGGTGCTCTAAAAAGCGGCATGAGCTACACCAAACCATAGCCTTAGTCTCTTGTTGAGACTTGAGCTCTTCTAGCTCGGGCTTGATCTGTTCTAATGCCTTGTGATGTGGAGACTTCTCTTGCCTAAGAGAGAAGGACCTCTCCTCTTGAAGAGCTCGTTGTAACTTTAGGGATTCCAGTTCCCTGCGTAAAGAAGTTAACGGATCAGAAGGACTTTCCAAAGACACTGAGGGGATCTCTACTTGAGAGGAGTCGGTGAACAGCTTCCTAGCTCCTATCCTAGTAGCAGCCGCAACAACCTCCTGCAGGTTGGCGTCAGGTTGGAGATTTTCTCTGAATTATTACTGAGAGGTTTTGGGAAGAGCCTTCTCCACCCATTTCTTAACGATAAATTCACCTGGTTGCTGAGGAAGCTTAGCGACCAGAGACTTGGTTTTGGTCATGAGTTGCTTCAAAAGTCTCATTTGGTTGGAGCATCAGATTGGCTAACTCATCCAAAACCTTCTCTTGGAAGTCCCTTGGCCTGAAAGCTTCACAGAACTGTCGTCGTAACATGGCCCAAGTTGTAAAGTGGTTCTCTGCACATCCAAGGTGGATGGAAAGAGTACTAAGTAGGCATCTTCTCTGTTGAGACCACGACCTGTGCAGAGAGAAACAAACCTCCGGGCATGGTCGTCAGCATCCTCTGTGGAGAGACCCTTGAAAGTAGAAAACTTAATATTCACCGTAGCTAGAATGCTTGTGAGCTCCTCCATGGTTGTATGTGCAGGAGCTGTTTGCAATGGAGCTTGTTGTAACAGAGGTGATGAGAAGTTTATTGATGGGGGTGACGGGGGAGGTGTAGAACTGTTTGAGGGGGAAGGTAGGGATAATGGGGTTGGTGGACTTTTGCTTGGCACGAAGGGTTGACGCTTCTTGTCGTAGTACTTCAAAGGACTTAATAGTGGTCTTTGTCGCTCTTTTGACTGCCTTGTATTTGTCATGCAGTAACCAAAAGCCTCCCAAGCTTTGAGCACGAAGATCTTTACTTCCTGACATTGGTCCAGACTCCACTAGACCATGGCGAGTGACTAGACCTCTTGGCTAGACCTGGACGGGAGAGGACTAGACCTAGCCTAGAGACTACTAGACCAGGACGAGAGACTTAGATCAAGACGAGTGACTAGACCAAGCTGGACTACTCTAGTCCAGACCAACACAGGCGAGAGCTTAAACGAGCTAGCTCCTCGACCTGTAAACACAGTGGAGTGAAACTTCAGTTGAGGTCCCACCGGGCGTGCCAAAAATGAGAGCACCTGTAGCGGAGATAATGTGTCGTGCCCTCTATAGTGTGTGCTCCTCAGCGCAATGTGCGTGATATCTCACTCCACAGAATGCACACACTGAAGACAAAGAACAACAGAGCAACAATAGTACGACTCAACAGAACCTGAACATGAACTGCATGAACATCGACAAACTCAAAGAAACCGAAACAGACTCTGGCATGGCAGCACTCTCAACTCCAGCCCAGATCTCATAGGTATTGTGGGGGTGTCAAGACTCAACTATGCAGGGATGGTGTAGACATGCTATGTACAACTCCAGATGAGAGACTCTAGATGACTGACCACACAAAAGTAGATGATGATGCGTACCCACCACTGGAACCAACCACTCATATGTATCTCCTAAAGAGCCACCAACAACTGGCAGGTATCCCAATCCAGCTAAGCCTATCTCCTAACTGAGGTGGTGGTGATCTGGCCACGGCATCCACTAGACCACTATCCGTAACACTTGCCACGTGTCAGTGCCCAGGCGAGAGTCCACCTAGTGTGAAGTCAAGCTCAACCGCAACTAACTGCTTGTTCCATGCCGGTGACACTGTAGCCCTGCTACACAACTTAAGTCTTACAAGTTAAAACATGAAAGATCTGTCCATGGACATTGGAAACGGCAATGTCCGAAAAAAGAAGAATCATGATCTTCAAAGTGGTGGTGGCCATGGTAGATCTGCTACCCAAGCCTCGCCGCACATTGGTCATGGTTGTTTGAGCCAATGCAACCATTGGGCTCTTGGTCAAATATAGTCAAAATTGCAAAACAATCCCACCCCACAAATCACCCACCAAAAAAAAAAAAGACGAGTCATGTACAGAATGTACGAGTCGTACGGTACGGTACGAAACGTACGAAATCGTCCTGTACGCCATCACTATGGAGGATAGAGAGCCTAGTGAGCAAAAGTATGATGATGAAGGCAATCTCATTAGTGATGGAGATAATGAGCCTTCATCCTTCGACTCTTGTGAGGAAGAGGATGATGTTGATGAGCATAGCTCGGAAGAGGAAGATGAGGAAGATGATGAGAGCACTAGTGACTAGAAGCCCTTAGACTTGTTACTTTATTCTAGTCTCTCCATTATGGTGTGCCACTTTTTGAGTACTTTGAAACCCCTTGGTCCCCCACTTTTTTGTATCATCTTGACTCTCTACTTATCATTTTGGTTTATGTAATGCTCATTCTCTTGAGTCTTGACTCTTTACATTGTAGTATTGTAAATTGTATTTTGTACAAATGTCAAGTTCCTATAAGCGTAAAGTTTAAACCCAAGGGCCTAGGCCTTAGACTTAAGAATTATTTGTTTTTTTTTTTTTTTTTTGAATGTACATAATGTCATCGTATATCATAATTTTTTTTAGTTCGTTTAGTACCGCACATCATCGTACGAGACCACTATGATCGAGTATACTGCAAGCATTGGTCTGCACATTCTTCTCCTACACCCGGGAAAAGAGTATAGGTATACTCTGTCATTCGCTAGATGTGGGCTGTCGCCTAGGATCTTTGTCATATTTCATGTGGATGGTAGCTCAAACTGGGCCACCATTCCAGACTTGGGTTGGTTAGTGCTATGATCAACCTTGCAGGGGATTATATGACACTGTCTCTGGGTTTTCTGTCAAGTTCATATGATTCGGTGGGTGAGATGTGCTCTATTCTGCAGAGTGAGCCTTTAGTCTGGATAAGTGACATTGGGTGCAGCTTGGTAGATATTTTAGTTTTCTCGATCTCACCTTATGAGTGGAAAGGCGATGATCCAGTTTTCTTGCTGACAGAGTTGGGCTACAGACGTGGCACTGATACTATTCATGCTTTCGATTTGCATCCATGGGAAATATCCTCTCCACCATATGTGCTATTGCCCTCTGGATAATCTAAAGGTTAGATGTATGCATGTTCTCAAAAGGAGCCTTCCACCTCAGCTAACAAACTCACCCGCATACGGTCAGAGCTTCTGCACACACTTCACATTCAATGGGACACTTCAGCATGCTCTTCCGACGCAGCGGAGCGCTGTCATGCCCTTTTGAGCTGACAACGGTTTACATTGGCATTCTCAACGCTTTTTCAGGGCAGGATTATATGGCACAATCATCTTGCATGCCATTGTGTATAAATTGTTTATAGATAACACCTCAGCATTGTACAGCTTCATGGGGACAGGCTTCTGAGGCATCTCTAGGGGCCCTTTGTACAGAGTCATATAACCTTTTTACTTTTGCACCAAAACAGTTATTTATCGTCGTGTAGGCCATTTCTCAAATGCAAGGAACTTTACTTGATAAAATGTTTCAAGCCCAATTTTGTTGCTTGGTAACCTTATTCTAAGCAGGGCAAAGGTACTAGCTGCATTGGATTGCAGTAATCAGGGTTCACGCATATTTCCAGAATTTTCCATGGGATTGCAGCAAAAAGGATCCGAGGTGGTAAGTTCTCATGGGCGAACCGCATTACAAAGGCTTCAAATATGTTACCTATTGTGATTCTGTCTAGAAGGCCTGCTAAGTCCTTGTGAGTGAAACTTATACATTGCAAAGCTGTGAAATTGCAGGTAAAAAATGGCATTACACAAAAGGAGTACCGCAAGTCCTTTCACTCTTCTGGGTAATTTTGAATAAGGTCTGTTTCATATTCCCTATGGATTTGAGGAGTCATTATAAGTGAATTGTTTGTTTGGTACAGTTTTGAGAGCAGTCAAAAGAGCGTCTCTCTTTATGTAACAAGTACAGCTGACTTTCCAGGCAATCTTGAAAAACTTGACATTCAGGCAAGTATAACTGAGTAACTGATGCTAATAGTACAGACTGCTCATAGCATTAGAGGTTTGATCTAGTCAGATTTTTTAACAAGAATGACCTATGCAAATGGTTGATGCTTTCTATGGCTCACACTTGGGTTGCTTACAATTGACTTCTCTCTCTATTACTCACGCTTGGGTCGCTTCTGATTGACCTCTCCTCTCTCTCTCTCTCTCTCTCTCTCTCTCTCTCTCTCTCTCTCTCTCTCTCTCAAAATGATGAATGTAAATGGTTGATGCTTTCTATAGCTCACGCTTATGATTGACTACACTCATTGTATGTTTCCCTACGTTGGAAGCTAGGAAGGAATTCCTGAAGAAGAGACCAACACTCAAGCAAACTGGGATACTTTTAGGTGATGATTTCACAAGTAGCACACATGCAAGAGCTGATGCCAGAGATCAAGGCAGCAAGGGAGAAAGCGAAAACTGATTTCTACAGGGGAGGGAGAGTAGTGGTTTTGGAAAGACACACCGCATGACAGTGCGAGACCTACAGGACCAACCTTAAAATGGCAGAATGGAATTGGGTCAATGAAGCTAGATGTAGGCGCATTTGAGGATAGCTTCAAGGGAAGAGACATTATTTTTTACTCTGAGACGCATCACACTCCTGGTGGCACATTACCTAGAGTGACGGGATACCATTGGGAGACTACTTGTAGACAAGATGTGAGATCAACGCGTCGAGGACGTGGGTCCGGAGGTGTGGTAGTTCTACTGAGGGAGGAGCGTCAACCCCTTATTCGTATTGTTCGGAGAGATGAGAAGCCAGATATATGTGGGTCAGAGTGAGAGCGGAGACAGGGAGGCCACTCTACATTGCAATATGCTATTTTGCCCCCAGCACATCTCATTATGTATCGCCCAAGATGAAGTCACCCTACATGGTATATTGAATGAGGACATACGAGAGTTCTCTAGGGATGGAGATGTCATTCTTTTGGGAGACTTTAATGCTAGGACAGGCCAGCTTTCTGCGATACCTCAGACAAAATGTTGAGAGAATTGGATGTCAATGATATGGGATTGGCCAGGTGTTCGTAGGATGAGGAGCACAATGGGTGTGGGGGATATCTGACAGACTTGGGGACTTGTAGCGCGGATAATGTGTCGTGCTCTCTATAGTGGGTGGTCCTCAGTGCAATGTGCGTGACAATCTCACTCAAACAGACTGAAAAGAAAGGAAACAATAGACATCAACTGATCTCACAAAGACACAACAGCAGACCAGAACATATGACTCGACTATCTCAAAGAACTGATACAGACTCTAGCGTGGCAGCACACTCAGCTCCAGCCCAGGATTCACAGGTGCAATGGAGGTGTCGAGCATAGTTACCCGGAACGCGGAACGGGAACGGCGACGGGCCTCCCTGCAGAACGGGGGAACGACAAGGGGTCCGGAATGGGAACGGCGCGGAACAGGAGGCATTAAAAAACACCCAAATAATGCAATTTTTAGCGTTATGTGTTTGAACTTTGAATACAAGTAGTGTTAGAGTCCTTTGACTCTAATTTTTAGCGTTATGTGTTTGAACTTTGAATACAAGTAGTGTTAGAGTCCTTTGACTCTAATACTCACAAAAAACATACCATTCCACCTTATTATGGCTTGATTGCATCGTGTGGTGATGCGCGGTTATAGTACATTCACAACAGACACAATGCATGCTTGAGATAGAGAGCTTGAGAGAGGCTTCACTTCTTGAGATGAAGGGAGAGAGAGCTTGAAGCCTTGAAAATTGAGGGCAAGCCCAAGAGAGAGAGCTTGAGAGCTTGAGACCCGAGCGCGAGGGTAGAGGAAGAGAGAAATGAAATGAAATGAAATGTTATATTAACGTCTTCAAAAGGCCAAAATGACCTATGAGACCAATCAGCTACAAAATAGTGAATCTAATACCATGTCTGGGTACAAAAGAACTAGAAAAGAACTAGAAGTGGAACAAAATACTACTACTACTACTACAATCTAAAACTACGTGGGTGTAGCAGCTGATACAATAGGTACCCGGTAAACTGGATGTAACAGTGTGTGAAACAAAGATGGAAGAAATGGTGAGGATCCATCCTCATCTGCACTCTGGATGTCGAGAGAGTATGGCTCGAATCTTCTGTTGTAGTCTCCGTCGATGCTGTGTAGCTCCTCTCCTGAGTCGCGGTCGTCTGTATCTCTGTAGCTCCAATGCTCGGTCGATGAGAGTGCCAGTAGTGGTCGAATGAGTGTGGGACGAGCTTTGCAGTGGTGGCTGCTCCTCTGGCTGTCCCATATCTAGTGAAAAGAAATCTGTAATGTGTCTCTGGGACTGCCTCTCTCTAGCTCTCCCCAGTAAAGTGTCTCTACACCTGTGTAACTCAAGTAGATATAGTCCAAGACATCTCTGATCCTCATAACTCATGACCCTAGATAGAGGACCAAAACCCTCTCTGTATAAGCAGTGGAAACGCCCCCGTATCTCATAGAACATTGTGCAATGACATATGTAGTGCAACTCTGTCTCTGGCTCTCTCTGGCATAATCGGCATATCCTGCTGTCTGCTGGTATCCCTCTGAATCTACCAGTCTCAATCTCGAGCTGATGTGAGGATGTGCATATCTGACCAATGGCACAACGCAAACCATGAGACATATGTGTGTCCATGTAGCTGGGTCGAATCACAAACCCATCTCCTGTGAGGTGGAGAAGATGCTCTCTATAAAAAGCCATCTTCGTGCTCAACTCCTGAGGCGGCTCTATCCATGTCCTCCTGGTGTCGAGCTGGATCAGGTCCTGACGAATGAGTCTAGTGATCTCCACCCGTGTAAGAGACAGCGAGGGTGCCTGAAGAGAATACTGGAAAGGGGGCAACCTGTCCATGGTGAAGCCATGCGTCTGAAACCATGAAGTCATCTGTGCATACCAGCATGAAGTGTCCCCCTGTAGAGCTAACTGTCTGGAAGACTCAAGGGCCAGTCTAGCATATCTGTCTCTAGTAGTATCCCATAGGCTGTGCACAAAGGACACTGATCTGGTAAGCGCCTCAATCTCCATGGGGGAGGCAGCTAGCTCTGCTCGAATGATCGCGTGAGGTACGGAGGCCTTGGCTCTAATCAATCGGGAGATCATAGATACCAAGGGCCTCTCCATATGTCTCCAACCATCCTGGCCTACAGAAGGTCCCCATACCTGTAGGGCAGCCAATGGATACTCAAATATCTCTGACAGTCCGGCTCCGCCTATCTCCAAACTGTGGCGGAGAAGGACTGGCAGCGATGTCCTGTAGACCATCACTCCTGCCACGTGTCAAGTCCACCCATTGTGAACCCACGACCAACGATCGTGACCACCTGTAATTGTCTTGTCTTTTTGTGCAAAGTGACATTGTAGTCCATGCCCGCCACAAGACCACTCACCATCCCGGACATAGGTGTACTGAAAATTCTGCAGAAGCTCTACTATGGTATGTACATTGGAGGGGTGAAGACGCCCAAAGGTGGCTAGCTACTCGTGTTCGGATGATGGAGGTGGGGACGGGTAGAATGACGGGTAGGGAGATGGAGGCCAGGCATACAACAGAGGGTAGTGGCCAGATGGTGGAGGACGGTACACCGAGTATGGTGCACCGGTCGTTGCCGCATGAGCAACAAACTAAGTAGAATGAGAAGGTGGAGCAGCTGATGGCAGAACGCTTGGAAAGCCACTGTAAAAGGGAGCATGATGTGACGAGGGTGGTTGGGAAAGCGAGGCCACCGATTGTTCTTCAAACCATGATGAAGCTGAGCCCGGGTGCAGAGACTCCATAGTCGATGGCTTCTCGGCGCCCTGTGAACCCACCGAATCATCTATCAGTGCATGGTCTTGGAGTGCCATTGTAGCAACATTAGCAGGACTTGGAGCTGGCTGCAAAACTGCTATGGAATGAGCTTGTGCGCAGGAGGGACACACTTGGCTGACCACGGAGGGAAGTTCCTGAATTGTTGCCATATCATTTGCTTCTTTTACTTGCATGTGTAAAGTTCGGACCATGTCTTTAAGATCTTGCACCTGTCTATTGAGAATTCTCATACGATCTTAAGTTTGTGCAATCAACACATCCCTGTCCATCGATCTCTGAATGTGGCTTAGAACTTCCCTTTGCATACTGTCATATACTGCTTGATGCAGGCCGTGAGTACCTTGCAAAGTGATTGCTGCATCTACAATAGTTTGAAGTGCCTTTCTATCCGCATCTAGAAGTGTGTCGACCTCTGCCAAAAAGTTGACAAATGGGTCACCTTGCCCTGAGCTAGGTGCCCCTGCACTAGTATTAGGTGGCATTGCCATTGTAGGAGCCGTGTAAGAGTGGGCGGCACTGCTGGCGCAACTGGGACGTGTGATTGGGTGTCTGCGACACTGACAATGGGTGGAGTAAAGGTAGAGGTGGCAAGGGAAGTGGCCCCTGTAACAGTTTTTGGAGCGGCGGCCCTGCTATCAGAGACTTTAACATGAGACTTTGAGAAAGGTAAGGTTGTGAGATCTTCGATTTAATCTTTAAGTACCTTGGCCCTTTTGCGTGGATTGCCTTTCCCTTTAGGCTTCTTGGATGCACTTGGCTGCTCAGTGGCATCATCTCGTTGAGCAAAAGTACTATCTGTTTTGTTTTGCATATTTTGAACCACCCAATACATAATGGGAGCCGCATAGCAATTAAACTTTTTTGCCTTCCCCTTTCTCTGTGTCCGAAATCGCTTTGCCCTGTCTTGCAGTGCCTTAAAGACCAGGTGGTAGAAAGGGTAGGGCACAAAGTGGCAAAGACAAGAAAGTGCATCGCAAACTATTGTGGATGATGGAATGACTGCTTTGTCTGGTGCGCACAGTAAGAAGTAATATTGTAAGATGGAGTAGAGTTGCTGATTTTGGGCATGTGAGTGTGTCAACAGCTCCTGGCAAGCACTAGCAGTGTCCTCAAGGGAGAGATTGGAGAATGTTTTGGTGGTAGACAAGGGTATAGGCGCATTCATTAGTCCCATAGCACACCTGACATCCTCCATTGTAAGAGTCATCCCATTGAGCTTCGGAATAGTGATCAACAAAGCACTCACTTTAGCATTGGAAATATTACGAGAGAGGTCAGTCTGTGCAAGATTATGTAGGCCAAGGTGTATCAATTGCTGCTGGGAGAAAACATCCTTCAGTAATAGACTTGACAGCTACAAGTGATAAACCATAAACAGTGGTGCCGTAGAGAGGGCACCAAAGGGACGAGGCACCTGGAGAGTGGTCACCTTGCTTGGCGTAACCGCTGTAGATTGGGCTGAATCTTCATCGGAAGAGTCTGCAGTGTGGACAATTCTGCTGAACTAGGCTCGTAGTCTGACTTGCTTTCACTGTTGTCCCCAGAGGAGGCTCAGGACTCGTGCTCAGACTGGAGGTGTTGCTCCTTATTTCGAGTGAGAACCATCGCATAGATGATGACCACAATTGATTACTGTTTTCTGCAGGTGAATAGATTCCCCAAAAGCATGCGCTGCACTAATCCACACCTGGATACATTGATTGATGACACAGTATGACCTTGACCTCAGTGACCAAGTCGCACAAGAATACAGGATGTAGGGCTGAGTTGTTTGTGATGCTGAACTTGAGCATCTAATACTTGTATGTCCATGAGCGATAGGAGAGAGTGTGGAGATTGAGAGTGAGGTCTGACGCTGGCTTGGGAGGGAAAGGGCCGAGCTCTATGATGTGCGTTGCAGAGTAATTTCGTTAGGGGGCGCTTGGAGAGGGAGACGATTATAGTGTTTTGCGTTTTTTTTTTTGAAGAGGGTTGTATAGGGGTTAGTTAAAAATTAGAGGCCACGTAATATGGTAATAAGATGTTTTAACGTAGGCGATGGGTGAACATCGAATGGCAAACGGCGAATGGCGAGGCCGCTAGGCAGCTGGGCGAAGGGCGAGCAGGGGAGGGCGAGCGAAGGCGAGAGCGAGCCAATGCGAAAGCGATCTGGCTGAGGGTGAGGGCAACGGCGAGCTTGAAGGGAGAATGGCGAATGACGAGGGCGAGCCACTGGCGAATGGCGAATTGCGCTTGGCCATGGCTAGGAAGGGCGAGCAGCCAAATGGGAGTGTCACAAATTGCTGACGTGTCAAGCCACTAAAGAACGAAGTCGACTTGCAGATCTGGGCCGAGGGGCCTAAACCCTAGAAGAAGCAGAAGAAGAAGTTGCTCCAATACACATACACCCACACAGAATTGCATAAAGATTGATGACGTGATAGAGCTATACGGAATCCTGCATTTTACACTGACATATTGATGTGGCAACTGTATGGATGCCCGAATTTTGCACTGACATGTGTTGGCGTGGCAGTGTATGGATTTCCGCGTTTTGCACTGACATGTGCTAACGTGGAAGTGTACGGAATTCCCTGTTAGTAGATGGGCAAAGAGTGAGGGCATATGGGCAGCGGGACAAGTGGGTTTTAGAAGAGGCTTCTCCACTCTTGACCATATTGTGACACTCAGAGCCATCATTGAAGAGGGTAGGGCACATGGCAGACAAATTTATTGTAGCTTTGTGGATTTCGACAAAGCATTTGACATGTTGCCTAGAGCCAGATTGATGTGCAGACTACAGGAGATGGGAGTGCCCATTGAGTTGATTTGGATGATCATGGCTCTATACAGATCAGTGATAGGACATGTACGCACTTCAGAGAGGATATCTGATGTAGTTCACTCCACTATTGGAGTGAAATAAGGTTGTCCATTGTCTCCTACTCTATTTGGTATGCATATAGATGAGCTTTCTGATTACATTGACAGAGAGGGTGACAAAGGTGCCCAGCCGGTAGGGACATGGATTCCATTGTGGTTATATGCTGATGGTATTGTGTTAATCTCTGACTCACCGGAGGGTATGCAGTGACATTTGGATGCATTACATAGCTTTGCGGAGAATTCCACTGGTCATTGAAGCAATGTTTTGAGCAATTACTTTCTTCATATGGTATGAAATCATCTCCAGCTACAATGATAGAAATGATAAAGACAATGATGTCAAAATGGAGCATGATGCTAGCCAACCTTCTATCTTACATCTATTCTTGGCGCCTTTTCCCTACTTGGCACTCGCGTCTCTCAAGCAACTTGCTGAGGGGACACTCAGTGTTGGTATGCCATGATGCACTCCCCCCTTTCGATTACAGTCTTCCGTGCCCTTTCCTTGATCTTAGTTGTACAGATCTGAATCAGGCCATTTGGTTGGATATTGTATATTTAGAGACACAATGGAAGATCAGGCCCTTGCAGCCACCTGGCTTAGGAATGCCACACTATCAGTAACATTTTTAACACGCTCCTCTAGGTTGGTTTATTAGACAGCCCATATACATGGACATACACCTCTCACATGGTATCAAACATGCCGTTGGCCAAATGCGTACTTCCTCACACACTCTGAGAGTGGCAGGCAGATAGGAAGGTACACCACAAGATGCCAGATGTGTCATAAGGAGGTGGAATCAAAGGAGAACTATATGTGTTGTTGTACTACTACTATTATGAGCTCCAAGGGAGGTACCATTGCCTTTCTTGTGAAGGCTTTGGTCCATTGAGTTGGATCATGTGCTTTGATGGTAGAGAGACGATTGTCAGGAACGGGTCATAGTTAAGCACCTTTTCGCATGGGAAGCATATTAGGAAGGCCTTAACACTCTCATCTGAAAGCACCAGACGCAGTGCAACTTTGGAATCATAAATATTGCTTACTTTTTGGAGTCTGCTTGAACCCAATACATTATCTGATCATTGTAACTTTCTAAATACACAGGTACAACCTTCTCAAGGTCTGGTGGTCAGTGTTGTGAACAGACCTGTTCTGGGCATCATATCAGCGACAGACTCAACCAATTTGCTAGAAGTGAACTGGAAATGTGCATATGCTACTATAGCATGTCTTATTAATGAAACCAGTTTTGTGCTTATAAATTGTGACATTGCTAGACTCGCATTTACCATTTACTTTAGTGCAGGTGAAAAAATCAGCGAGCAGCCATATGAAGTAAATATAAGGATTCCCATCGAGGGCTATGATCCTATCGATTTTTCCCTCCATAAACACTGCAGTATGTGGGCTAACGTTACATCGTGTGTGGAAATATTCCTGATTTCTCAGAATGAATGTCTCAAGAAGAGTTGCATGTGATAAGCATGCCATCATGCACTCAATCCATACATTTGGCGACATGTGCTGCATACAATACTCTGTAAGAGCTGTGAGTCTACTCATGCCCCTTGTCAGGCCCTTCTGTTACGTTCCATATAACAGTGTTCTGTAATTAACCATTTTCTTCCTGTGTGGCTTCTACCCAGAGGTCTTCCAAAGACTAGAAACTCTGTACAATGTGTACAGTGTTTTTGAGATCCCTTATTGATGAGCATTGTAGGTGGCCATGGATGTTGTGAAATCATTTATATCTTGTCTGTTTTACCTAATACATATACGATTTCCATTTGTTCCATTTTTTCAGTTTCTCTCCTTAACATCTTCTGAGAACTTCCAGAATTTTTTTGGAAACTATTGCTTTAACCTATTAAGGCTAGTCCTTCAGTAATGTGTCTAGGCTAGTTTTTAATCCTTATAGAAAGGAAGTATAATTCCTCAATCCTTTACCTGCTTCCATTAGCAGTCTGTTTAACATTCCAATGTTACTCAAAAGAAAATAAAAGAAATCAAAAGCCATGCACAGACCAAACACTACTCTGAACATATAAACATTTATGCTTAGTTTAAAACATTTTGATGCCGTTGGCCAGAAAAAAATCCTAATGCAAACATAAATTTTATGGATCAATGCTTGTATGATCAGGAAAAAGGCTGTAGGAAAATGGATGATTGTATTTTGCAAAGTAAAAAAGCGAAGACCCAGCTCTTCTGCTTTACAAAACTCCACCATTGATTGGCTTGTGCTGTGGCCTTTTTTCTATGCTTCATGACTTTACTTAAGCATTACTTTTCTATTGCTTTCAAGAGATGTACATAAATTTTACAGGAGATCTTGATACTGAAAAGGGAGTTGAATCATCCAGCATCAAGGTGCTTGAAGTAGTACCTGTAATGTAGGTAACCCTGATACAAAAGTGCAATTTTGTAAACAAAACCGTTTACCTCTCCTAACATTTCTGCTGTGCAATAGCATTTTAGTTGGAGTAATATTGTTGGGGATCACATACAAATGCAAGTTTGAAGAACAGGTATCACAATGTTTCTTCTGCCAATCAAAGTGCAATTTCTAGTTTGAATATGGTAAAAGAACCTTTGTCTTTGGCAGTGCAAATCAGATGATGCACCCACTTTGCCACTCATCAGTAACAGCCGTGATCAAGTACCTCTCTCTCTCTCTCTCTCTCTCTCTCTCTCTCTCTCTCCCCTGCGCGCTGCCCCACCCCTGTGCGCTGCTCCCTCCTGCGCGCTGCCCCACCCCTGTGCGCTGCTCCCTCCTGCGCACTGCCCCACCCCTGCGAGCTGCTCCCTCCTGCGCGCTGCCCCCCCCTGTGCGCTGCTCCCTGCACGCCAAGAAGGCCAGCGCGCTACCTCCAGCCCAGCTTATTGCCGTACCCGCAGCCATCTCTCTCTCTCTCTCACACACACACACACGGTTACATACCCACACACACACTTTGAGTGCTCTCTTCCCCTTCTCCCCTCTTCTTCACAATATGAAGAGAGGGTAGCTACGAAGACAACCATGTCTTCCCCCATCATCAAGACGCCGACACCGACAACGAAGACAACCTTCATGCTCACGAACAAGAGGATTGCACAACTGGAGAAGGACATGAAAGAATGGCGGATGGAGAGAGAGATATGGAAGGAGGAGAAAGCCACCTTCATCAAGCTATGGAACGAAGAGGAGGACATGAGAGCGGAAATCCAAAATCTCAAAGAGGAGAAGGAGAGAAGGGAACGGGAGAACGAGAAGGAGAGGGAGAGATGGAAGAAAGAGCAAGAAGAGATGAAGGCACAAATCGATTTCCTTCATGCTTCCATCACATCCCTCACCCCCGAGGAAGGAGAGATTAAGGAGGAGGCTAAGGAAGCCCTCAAGGAGGAGATCACCAAAGCCCTCACCGCAAGCATTGAGGACAAATTAGAGGCCACCAAAGAAGGATGGGTCGAAGTGGTCAAAAAGAACATCAAGAAGGTAGCAAGAGAGGAAGCCCAAAAAGATGAAGTACTCATCGTACACACAACCATCGAAGAGGAGAAGATGCGACAAGCTCGCCGTCTCAATGTGCGAGTGACCGGCATCAAAGAAGAAGAAGGGTCTACACCCGAGAGCGATGGGAAAGCTTTATGCAAGAAAGTGGGATACAAGGAAGAAGAGCTTTCTCCAAAGTTTGGAGAGCCGGCAAAGATCCAAAGAAGAGAGCTCTCATCCTCCAATTCGCCTCCGAGGAGTCTCGAACTTCCTTCCTCAGAAAGAGGGTCATCTTGAGAGGGATAGAAGCCCCCCCGATTTATCTTGATGACCTCACAAAGATGCAACAAGATCACCGTCGCGCGTGCATGCCTCGAGTCCACCAAGCCCGCAAAGAAGGGAAGAAGGCAGTATATCGAGATGGTAGGGTTATCATTGATGGCAAGACCATCGCATAGGGACTCGCTGCCTGTGGGACACACGAGGAGATTCATGTCAGGGTTTGGAATTGTAATGGAGACCTATGGACACACCCAGAGAGACTTGAGGAGGTGATGAGAGGTCGAGACATCATTCTACTTACAGAGACACACGAGAGCCTGGAGAGAGAAGTCGACTTACGGAGGTCGCTTTTTCGTACTTGAAGCGACAGGTAAAACAGGTGAATACACTTTACGAGTTGTTGCTTTTGTGTCTGTGCTTTTCGTAGGTACTCCATCGCGGAGGAGGAGCAAGGAGTCTTCGGCGTACACTCAGGGATCCAGAAATGGAATCCGAAACGGTCTGCATAACTTATTGCTCCAAGTACAGACAAGAAAGGAATTGAGAGCTCGTCCCTTGCAATCTCTTTAACGGGAAGGAAATGACCATTGAGTCTAAGATCTAGAATGGAGGGGTTTTCTCAGGCTCTTGTGTTTGTGAAAGGATTCTCCCTCAATAAAGATTCTCTCGGGGGGGGGGGGGCGGGGGCATCCATCTTCTGGTCCCCAAGACTGTGTCGATCTTCTCCCTCGTCTCTTTTGGTCAAAAGACTATTTATTTTCAGCTTATTGATTATTCTTGTGTACTTGCACAAATGTTGATACAATGGCTAAATGCTGAATGCTGAATACTGCATGCTTATACTGATCCGATGCAAAACGTTGAGCTGAACTGATGCAAAGGCTGAAAACGTTGGTGCTGAGAGTATTGACGATGATGAAGGTGTTGGGGATGGAAACCAGAGTTACCGGGGAACGCCCCTACCAAGGCCTGGAACGCCGGAACAGCGTTCCGGCTGGCCTGCAGGTGCTCCGAACGGCCAGGCGTTCCGACAGACCAAGGAATACCGGAACGGCAGGAGGAAACGGGGCCGGAACGTCTCGGAACGTCGGAACGGCAGCAATGGTAAGAAAGCATAAAGGGGCAGATTTTGGGTGTGTGTTTTTCCTTATAAATTGCTCCCCCCTCACCCCTTTCCTTCCCAAATGCAACAAGCCTCAAGGCTCTCTCTCTCTTCCTCTACCCTCGCGCTCGGGCCTCAAGCTCTCAAGCTCTCTCTCTTGGGCTTGCCCTCAATTTTCAAGGCTTCAAGCTCTCTCCCCCCTTCGTCTCAAGAAGTGAAGCCTCTCTCAAGCTCTCTATCTCAAGCATGCATTGTGTCTGTTGTGAACATACGATGACCGCGCATCACCACATGATGCAATCAAGCCATAATAAGGTGGAATGGTATGTTTTTTGTGAGTATTAGAGTCAAAGGACTCTAACACTACTTGTATTCAAAGTTCAAACACAACGCTAAAAATTGCATTATTTGGGTGTTTTTTAATGCCTCCCGTTCCACGCCGTTCCCATTCCGGACCCCTTGCCGTTCCCCTGTTCCGCAGGGAGACCCGTCGCCGTTCCTGTTCTGCGTTCCGGGTAACTATGATGGAAACACTGGTGGGTGCTTGTGCTATGTTTAGGAATCTTGGCTATCCAATGGTAAGTGTCAACAAGGTTGTTGCCATGGATCCCTGGCAAGATTATGGATTAGTATATTGTCAGAAATTGCAAGCATGGCCTTTTCATGTGTCTCTAAAAGTAGCTCAAGTTCCTATGCTTTCATATTTCATGCCATTGTGCCTTTCTTTCCTCCGCTTGGTTTCATGTTGTTAGTGAATATTTTTGCCCTCATAGTTGGGTCTTTGGAAAGTTTTTTAAGGCATGTCATTGTGAGCATTTTCATCTACTTTTGGATATGCTTCGTTATTAGGGTTTCTGGCATAATTGGACCACCTGAAATGCCTTCATTTTTTATGGTGCAAGTGGTGGTCAAAAAATTGTACTCCTAGTGAGAGGCATTTTGCTTGGGAATGTATTTTCACTCACCACTGCTAGGGTCATTTCTATGGCAAATGCCTGAGTTTGGAAGGGTGGCATCGTCATGGTGACATACATCACCCAATTAGCATGGCTACTTTGCCATCTTTGCTATGGGCTTTTCATGTTCATGTCCAAAATTGGTCTTCTAGCCTCTGTACCTAGTTGTTTGATTGGTTGTTTGACCATGTGCATCTCCTTTTCCAAATCAAAATGATTAAACATCACGGAAAAAATGTGTGTGTGTGTGTGTGTGTGTGTGTGTGAGACAGAGAGAGGAGAGGGAGAGAGAGGTTACCTTGTTAAGTAATCCCACATGGGTTTAATAGGTTTTTCCGCTACAAAAGATTTTGGATGATTACAGCAGCTTTTTGTGGCGTGCAGGTTGAGGGAAGGGAGGACACTTTTCAGGCTGCTATTGAGGTGCCATTGGTGTGAACGTCTACCTAGTTGATCTGTTGCCAAATTTGAGGCTTCGCGGATAGCCAACAGCCCAACTCTTTATTTTTATTTTTTTTCATTGAAAGATGATACCTCTGGGTATCGAACCTGGGTCTTTATGCACACAGAGATCCACCTTAATAACTACGTTACCAGCTCCTTTGATTACTTAACATAGCTTCATCCAACAAAAAAAAATGATGTTATGAATAACCTAACGCTTGGAAGAATTGGGTAGAGTAAGTTAAAGCCAAGATGTTGGCCTTAGCATCTAATATGAGAAAGTTTGTTGCTAAAAAGCTTAAAGATCTGAAGTGAAGGGGTAATTAAAAAGTTCAACATTGTGCTCACATAATCTAGTTTGTAGTATAAATTTAAATGGTTGAAAACTCCCTGTTGCAATTTCATTGGTCCATAATTTTCAAGGCAAAAAAATTGATTATAAATCTTGGTAAATACCTTATATTTTGGCACGTTACTAGTTGTATATAGCAAGACCACCAAGTTAGCATTTTATAGATGTCGGACATTTATGATTTCCAAATACATCCAATTTGTCAATATGGTTGTGTGTTGCACTAATCCTTTGATCTTTTTCAGATCCTACAGAGAAGAAAAATACTGTATTAGCTGAGTTGAGGAAACATATGTACAAGGCGTTTATGGTGTAAGATTCTAGAGAGGCTTGGAGACTACTCTAAGAGCATAGCACCCAACACCCCATTGTTGATCACCTCATTTGATGCATGGGGGCAATCGACCTTCAAACAATGTCAAAACCGAACTAGTGCAACTCAAGAGACATCTCACATATATCATACCATCCAAACTCCATAAATGTGTTCTTGAACCTGAGCTACAAATATGGGGAGAGAATGCCAAAAGGTAACTGGTAAAGCAAGGTTTAGGAGTGGCTTAGGCCACATTCTCTCTTCGAGGGCGATCATTGAGAAGGATACATCTTCAAGGAGGGTGACTATTGAGAAGGATAGATCTTCAATGGGGTAGATTTATTGCTTTTGTGTGGGTTTGAAAGCGTTGGTCATAGTTTCTAGGGCACGGTTGTTTCAAAGGATGTATAAGATCAGGATACCCAACGGGCAGGAGATTGTCTAGGGAAAAGATACATTGTCGTATATTAAGTCATGAATAAAGGCTCATCACCCTTGAGGAAGAGAGCACGTCTTGCAAACAAGAGTTGAGTGCATTGAAATAGGAAATAATGGCATCAAGGGGAATGAGAAGAGAGGGTGCCATCGATGAGAGCACTCCCTTTGCCATCAAGGAAGAGAAAATCACAAAGGATACAAAGGGAAAGCATCAAGGTGGGTGGAAGTGGTATAGAAGAGTATCCGCAAGGAGGTGAGATATAAGGGGTATGAGCCTCCCGAAGACCGGCCACGGGAGGGGACCCCCCACCTAGGCACGTTAGCCTCACTCCACGCACTCGCGCACCGTGGGGACTCGACGCAAGGTTCCCCGGGGCACGCTATGACCCGTCGGCGGTGCGGCGGAGCCTGAGGCTACGTGGGGCTAGGGACCCGAGACGCGAAGACCCGCGAAACACAAACGGCCGTCGACCCATGGAACGCAACCACGCCCGAGCCGGCCCCGTCCGAGCCGGGCCCCCGAGAAGGCAACTTGACCCGAGCCGGCCACGTCCGAGCCGGGCCCTCCTGAGCCGGTGCCGTCCGTGCCAGGACCCCTTGAGCAACACCTTGGTCCCTTGGCCGCGTGCGGGTAAGAATCCCCGACGGGCCCCTTGAAGACAGTCCCTCGGCTGCGTGCGGGTAAGAATCCCCGACGGGCCCCTTGAAGACAGTCCCTCGGCTGCGTGCGGGTAAGAATCCCCGACGGGCCCCTTGAAGACAGAAGTTCCCTCGGCTGCGTGCGGGTAAGAATCCCCGCCGGGCCCCCTCCCCGACGCGCCCAGAAGCTGGGGCGTCACACTTGGTATCAGAGCTCCAGAACGAGCTCTTGGAAACGAGCCGAAGACTAACGTGCCCGACGCGCACGATACTCACGACGACTCCAACCGCAATGGCCCGGGTCGTCAAAATCCTGGTGAAGAGAGCTCCAGAAAGCAACCACACGCCTTCCGCCCCGTGACGCGTCCTGAACACGCGGGCCGTCACTTGTGACCCGCGCCGGCCCCGATCCGAGCCGGGTACCTCCATGAAGAAAAGGAACGATGCGAGCCAGACAGGGCTCTTCGTGACGCGTCCCAACAACGGGCCGTCACCCGTGACCCGCGCCGGCCCCGATCCGAGCCGGGCACCTCCACATGACAAAAAGCAAAGATGTGAGCCAGACAGGGCTCTTTACATGAGGAAAAGGCAGATACGAGCCAGACAGGGCTCTTGGTGACAAAAACATAGAAACTCCAAAAACGCGATGAACCAAGCCAACGGTGTTCGTCGCGCCCCGGCCACGTTTTGTGGCCCATGCTGAGCTAAAGATCCAAACGACGTCCAAACAGGGACCAACTCGCAAGTGCTGCATTGCGACGGAACGCTCTTTCAAATTCGGCTTTCAAGAAGCCTCCGCGCGGACCAACGCAGCAGGTGGCTCCGCGCACATCGGGTTACCTATTCGGGGGAACGCTCAAGTACGGGGAATTCTACTTGGGTGTTCAAAGCATATCTTTTCAGCCTTCTGCCAAAACCCCAAAAATACTCACTCACTCACTTTCAAAAATGAGAAAAACAAAGCATGCCGACTTACTTGCATTTTGGGAACAGTTTTGATCACTTGCACTTATATGCACCCCTTTGTCCCCACGGCCTCATGCATAGCCGAGCACTCTTTTTCCCCGTTCGACGCGGTCGTCGAACTCTCTTCAAACGGGGGTGTATATAAGGGGTATGAGCCTCCCGAAGACCGGCCACGGGAGGGGACCCCCCACCTAGGCACGTTAGCCTCACTCCACGCACTCGCGCACCGTGGGGACTCGACGCAAGGTTCCCCGGGGCACGCTATGACCCGTCGGCGGTGCGGCGGAGCCTGAGGCTACGTGGGGCTAGGGACCCGAGACGCGAAGACCCGCGAAACACAAACGGCCGTCGACCCATGGAACGCAACCACGCCCGAGCCGGCCCCGTCCGAGCCGGGCCCCCGAGAAGGCAACTTGACCCGAGCCGGCCACGTCCGAGCCGGGCCCTCCTGAGCCGGTGCCGTCCGTGCCAGGACCCCTTGAGCAACACCTTGGTCCCTTGGCCGCGTGCGGGTAAGAATCCCCGACGGGCCCCTTGAAGACAGTCCCTCGGCTGCGTGCGGGTAAGAATCCCCGACGGGCCCCTTGAAGACAGTCCCTCGGCTGCGTGCGGGTAAGAATCCCCGACGGGCCCCTTGAAGACAGAAGTTCCCTCGGCTGCGTGCGGGTAAGAATCCCCGCCGGGCCCCCTCCCCGACGCGCCCAGAAGCTGGGGCGTCACATGAGATGAGATAAATGAAAGGACATGATCAAAGAAGACAAAATATGATCGTGGAGACATGCACCTCCACCCTGAAAATGTGTTGGAACACTTCTATGCACATAGACTGGATACAAGGGGACCCGTTCAAAGCTTGGAGAGTCATAAAAGTGCAAGGCAAAAGAAAGCTTTCAATTGTACATTTTTAAGAAATTACATAAAGAGGAGTGACTTTGAGAGAACTACCATAGGATCTTGTCTTGTAAGCCACAAGGGTGCTAGACTTTGTTATCTTCACCCATTTAACTCCTCTTATAGATGCCCTTGGCCGCTTATCTTTAGGACCCCTTTCCATACAACCGTAGATAGGACATTGTCTTTAGATTACTCTCCCCTTGAGAGAGTTTTTGTCCTCAAAGACACAAGAGGGAATTTCTTACGAAGAGCACCAATACTTTCCCAAGTAGAACTTCCTTTAAGTCTATCTTTCCACTTAACTAAAACTTGTTGACAAACATGATTTCTTGTTGCTAAATTGGGATAATCTAAAATCTTTTTTAATTTGTGACGTGACTCAATTATGTGAACAAAAATATGTGGATCAGCAACATTGTCTTCCTAACCACTTGGGTAAACGGCTAACATGAAACACAAGATGAATGCATGAATGTGTTGGTAAAACACAATTTGTAAGCACGCTTACCAATTTTCTTAAAATCTTGGTAGGACCACAATACCATGGCGAAAGCTTAGGTGAAAATACAGTTTTTAGACTTTTTGAAATCTTTAGAATCTTTAAAGATATCAACCCTCCCTCTATAAAGAATACTTGTCGGTGTTGTTCACCTGCAAATGTTTTGTAACAATCTTGAGCTTGTCTAATATTGCTCTTAGCAATACATAACATATCAAAAGGTGCTAGTAACAAATTTTTACCCAAGTGTATGTGTTCATTGACCAAACCTACAATAGCGATAGATCGAGGTTGATAACCATACATGAGCATAAATGGATTGATACTGTGGGAACTTGCGTTGCTCTCTGTTTAGTTGTGGAAACATGGATCAGATCCTACGGGAACATGCGTTGCAGTCCTTTTAAAAAAATCCAAGGTGGGCAAATAGTATTTCCAATGTATTTTCTTTTTATTGACATATGCTCGTAGCATACGCTCTAGTACCGTTTTTATTGTCGAAGTCTATGCATCAATCTGAGGATAATCATGTGTACTCTCATTGGGAGTAGTTCCTTGTGAAATACTACTCTCCAAAAATGGCCATTAAATTTTCAATTTTGATCGCCAACAATATTAGACAGATTGTCATATAACTTGTACACATTCTCCATGAGCCACCTTCCAAGTTTCGAAACTTTGATCGTAACCTTATTCTCTAGGACTCTTGTCCAACATTTTCTTAGACAATGACATTAAAGATGCAAATAGAGCGCAAAAGGGTCTCCATGTTGAGGGTTCTACTTGATCAAAAGGAGGTTACGAGAGCAACCTGGAGTCCTAGTGCCAAAAGTCCTACAAAGCATAGGTTATAGAGAACCTAGGTATAAAGATATAATATGCAGTATTAAACTAAAATGAAACATATTGGGCACACCCTAGGAGAGTGGAGGAGTCCATGCAAAGATGGACATTCTTCGTGGAACACAAGAGGCCCAAAGAGGGAAGAGGGCTACTAGTGCAAATCTGCATACAGAGAGACCACTTGGGCAAATCACCTCAAGATGAGATACTCTTCAACCAACCACTACATAAGCATCCAAATGGTGGTACCTTACCTTGAGGCTAGATACATTTTAGCTATTCACAAATAGGGTGATATTTGTCTTATTGGGGTTGATCCCGTTTATTCCATGAATACATCCTCCGTTTTGATTGAGGGTGGAGTATATGTCTAATGAATTTATTGCATCTCTAGTAGTCGTGCGATAAAACCCCAATGTATAGTTACACCTTTCAACAATTGGTGCTCCAGAGAGAAAAAATAGGTCACTCATGGAGATGGCACGATGTATGGTCAAAAACCAAGGTTTGCCACATGGGTTTGGGATTGAGGTTGTCATCTACGCTACATATATACTATAACATGTATTCCACTAAAGTGTTGCAATCTGTCACTCCATGTGAGGCTTGGCATGAAAAGAAGCCATCCATTGGTCATTTGCATGTGTTTGATCATGTGGTTTATGCTTTGGTGTCCAAGAAACAAATCAATAAAATGGATGATATGGCTACGAAATGTTTTTTTGTTGTTACAACCAAGCAATTAGAATTTCCAAGTAATTTTCCAATGCTAGAAGGTGTTTTTCCCTCATGATATGCCTAAATCTTAACTTGGCTCATCTTTTTACAATGTGTACAAACTAGCAATAGTGCATTGTCTTTTGAGTGCAACAATAAGAGACATACCAAGAGAAACCAAGCGTCATTCCTTGAGAATCATGTGAAATGCGCCATCCTTTCAAGGCATGCTGACTTAGAGGGTGAAGTTATGAGAGTGAGAGAGCGCAATCATGTGCACGAGGATATGACTCTACATCGGTACATGCATGAGTTGTAAAGTTTGAATTTCTATAAATCAATAGCTGATGTATTATCATAAACTCCCATAGCATGTCAAAATTAGGGGTTAGGATGAGAGATGCCTCAACATTGGCAGTTTGTTAAAGAGAGGATTTATTTAGAGCACGATTTTTTTTCTTTAATGTTTATTGTACTTCAGCATTGTCTGAAACAAAGTTGATAACTTCTTGTATGTACTTGGGCAAAAGCACTTGTTGTCTTGGACAGTCCTTTGATAGCACTTTACAAACCACATTTTCATGTTTAACATGTAAAATAAATTAGCGTAGTATAGGTCAAAGGATAGCTTTCACCCACTTGGGAGAAGCAACAAGTGATGGAGTGAAAATACATAAGGCCTCAAAAATGATGGCCAGGAGAATTTGGAAAAACCAATCCAACTTTGAGTGTGTATATACCAAACAGGTGATTAGACAAGGGGCTATGTGTCTGAGTGAGGTGGTTGGGCCTACCTACATGGTGGCTGAGAGAGAGGCTTTTGGAATCCACTGCTCCACTTTCCTTTCAATTTAAAAAACGACATCTTGCTTTGATTCGTCTTTTTTTAGGATTTTCTTAAAATCATTTGGGCATACTACTTCCCCTTTATTTAATTTTTTTCTTACAAGCTTATTGGCACCTTCATGTGATCATGATGATATCCACATTAACTATCATATCAAGAGTTTGGCTCATATGTACAATGTGAGATGATGTCTCGTTGTGGGAGCTAAAACATAGCAAAAGATTTCCTACTTTTACACGTGAAAGCTTCAAACAAAAGCACATCTTGGGCACATGAGAATTTTTTCATAAAAAGAGAGAACAAAATTTTGTGAGTTGTATACCATTGCAATAATGAGATGTGTGGCAACCTTGCAAAAATGCATGGAAAGACATACGAAGAGCAACAAAGCATCATACATTGAAAATCATGTACGATATGATGTTTGTTTTAGGTCCTCAGGGGTGAGAGTGAGATAGAGCCAGAGAGCATGCCATGCGCACCTCCTAGACTAGAGTGTCATGCAAGCACATGGGAAATGAGACAAGAGGGTGAAAAAAAAGATACGAGCAACATAATACTAGGGTCGATGCTACTCCCCCCACGTGGATCCTTCAATGAATTCATGGATTATTAGTTGGAGAGATGTTGGATATATTATCTAGTGTAAGACATCCAATTTCACTTACAATCCAATGATAGAGTTCACCAACCACCTGCCAACCACATAACTTATAATCATATTTAATAAATAATCACAACCACCGATCAACCACATAACTTATAATCACATCTAACAAATATATTACATTACATGGGAATTTTTTAAGAGGGTATCTTTGCACAATGTGCACGCCTAGACCTTGTGATTCACCTTTGCTTGGGATGATATTTGACATAAACATCATCACTTAAGGTAATACTTTGGCTAAACTTGTAAACATTGGTGTTGCTATACTTTCTATTTAAGGTCATTTGGGCCATATTTTTGCAGCAAGCACAATAAAGGAACTACTTTCTTGTGTAAAAATTACACCCACTTTGCAGTAAAGCAACAATGATTCTATTTATCCTACTCCATAAGGGTAACTTGTACAATGTAAGTAGTTAGTTTCACTAAAGCAAACAATGATTCTATTCATCGTTTTATTCCATAGCCCAAACTAACTACTTACACTGTTAGTTAGTTTGGGCTATGCAGTAAAGCAAACAATGATTCTATTTACCATTAAGGGTAACTTCTACAATGTAAGTAGTTAGTGGCCATCGTTGACAACAATGATATATTTTCTATGTTGGTTGTTGACGTCCAAGCGACTATCCATTGCGGATTGTGCACATCATCTCACACAATACAGCTGAGCCAATATCTTGATATCGTAATTGTTGTGAAGATATCATGAAATATTGATTATTGAGGTTAAGCAACATGGAACTGACCATTCTATATGAATTGTGTCAACACACAACATTTAATGTTAAATAACTCCTATGGAGGATGAAAATTTCAATATATTTGTTTCTAGTAAAACCAAAAAGAAATCTTCAATTAGGCTTAACACCATGTACGTAAGCTGCCAAGCATGAAGCAAAATTCAATAAGCATACACATTTTGTATCCTACTCAATATTGCATCCTTGGGCTAAACCAACTAAAGGTGTGTTATACACCATCAACGTTCACTTTTGTTATGTATTTTCTGAAATTGTAGAGACCTACCTTGTGACTTTGAGTAATCAAAGTTTCTTTTTAAGCTAGATGTAGTGATAGCAACTTTTATGCTTTATCATTGATGTCCAATTAATCATTTTTATAGTTATACTATGTATGGACTGGTGAAGATAGTAGGAAAAGCTAGTGGTGAGAAATTTATTATGTAATATGGCTATTTAGTGTTGAAATGAAAGTGTGACAAAAGTGTGGGCATAGGCTGATTTTTTTAAATGTTGGCGGTCAAAGGGATATTCATTGTTGGGACCGTGAACCAGGATGAACTTGTCCATATGTTACAAATTGTCTCTCTTTGTTTAAAGGACGAAGAAACAAAGCAATGAGAAAACATTTAAAAAAAAGTCTTTCTGCATAATCACGCAAATGAAGAGCATTAAGATACAATGGTTGAATGATAAAAGCATGCCTAATGTATGATTCTAGTAGTGAGACACCCTTACAAACAAAGTCGTGTTCCAATAGTTGGGGTTCCCATGAGGGCAAGAAGTAGTTTTTCACCCATTAGCATACATTGCAATCTTTTTTTCATCCTACTTTCACATAGAAGTTCTGCAAAAATGGAAAACAACAAAAACACTGCCCTACAAAGCATCATTACATTGCGATTTGACAAGTCAAGTGCAATTGGATCCAATCAATTGATTGATTGCACTTGAGGTGCAATCGATTACAATGGAGTATAGTTCAATCTAAACCAAGTGCAAGTGAGTCCAATGAGCAAGATGGTTAATGGAAGTTGTCAAGAGTGCAAGACGCCGATTGCATTCAATCGTCCTCGGAGTCCATCCATTTGTACTACCTTTTGTTTCATGGCTCTCTTAGGCACATCCCAATTCACTTGTAGTACTCGAAAAAATACCATTAAACTTTTCAGCTTATTCTAAGCCCATCAATCAAGAGTTACAACGCAAGCTACTCTATGTACATAGCACATTGAGCTTTACCAAGATCATTTGGAGCTCTGCATGCTTGTGTAAGCCCAAGTCACGTCAGAATTTGATGTGCATACTCTTGATGAGATACTAGACTCTCTAGACCATGTGGCATATGTGAATTTCATGCCAGGGTGTTCTTAATACTTAATTCATTCACAGACTTTTATCATTCTCTCCAGCAATTCCTTTCTGATTATCAAAGAATGCCCAACAACATGAGGCCACTTTCTAATAATCGTGGAATGACCTGATCTTGGCATGGATAGGTTCACCACTAAGTCCACCCACCTCATTTATCTATATGTAGATGTAGATAAGAGGAGAACACTGGTCTTCATGTGCATGCACCAGCACATGCACAGAGACAGAGACACAGAGAGAGAGAGAGAGAGAGAGAGAGAGAGAGAGAGAGAGAGAGAGCTGGCTGTGCTGACAAATTATGTCCATCGGGATTTGGGCTTTTAAGGTGAGGTGAACATCACCAGGGATCAAAACAGGTGAGGAGAGCAAATACATGAGCAGTGCTCATTGTGACATTAGAGATACATGTGGATTATAAATATGTCTGGTTGCAAATAACATGCAATGAATTTGTAAAAGGTTCCACTCAACAGACTCTGCAGAAAGGTTAGAAGGAATCCAAGGAATGGACTCCAAATCCAACTGGCAGTGCCTTATTTAACTACTTTGGAGGTATGCAGAAGCTAATCCAATCCTGACAGGATCACCGAGCACGAGGCTTTGATACATGTGCCCTTTGGCACAACACATCTTGGCGATCCTCGATAAAATGCAATTCGCTACTTGTAAACCAGAGAGCGTACGTTCCGTCCGCCACCGTGCTATGAAGTACAGCTAATTGTTGCATTAAGAATTTCAATAAAAAATGTACTCCTCCCTGCAGCAACAGGACAAGATGCACACCTAGAACAATGGAAAACAATAGCCCAAATTATCAGACTTCAGGCAGATGCCTTGAGCTTTATTAATGGTGAGGGTCATAGAGGCCTTCTTGCATCCATATTTTGACAAGAAACTGCATCATTTCCTGTTAAAACAGAGTCTCAGCAATCTGCGTTTTCTCTTATAAAAAATGCAATTGACGCAAAGGAACGCCAGCCCACCTTTAGTGGCACAGGACGAGGAAAGGGCCTGCTAGTAGTGAGCAAATCCTCATAGGTAGTCTCGGCACTGCAGCAGCAAGGGCCCAAAGAATCAAACCACAGAATTGAAACTGAAAGCCGTAAATGCCCATTACATAATTCGTACCTTAAGACAGGCTCACAAGCATCTTTGCTCGACCTTTCTCGCCTATTACCAACCCACTGTCTTCTTTGCTCTTCCCATAGCAAGAGGGCTGAGAGTACAGAGGTGCAAATTGAGTCATCAAAAGCATGTGCAGCTCGAGAAAATTTGATATTTCATTCCATAACGAGTTGAAAACCCATACCATGATTAACAAAAACTGTGCCATTTGCTTCGTTGCCCAAACTTTTGATGTCTTGATCATGTGCGCTTCTTGGCGTATTTTGCTCGAGTGGTCTCCGCTGATTTTCCATCTCACCAGAGCTTGTCGCCCACCAATTTCTTTGAGATTGAAGACTGTGACCACGTAAACCTCTCTTAGAACTGTGTACAGCCGATGACTTCTCTACCATAATGTCAGAAGAGGCTTTTGCACGAATCCCAATACAGCCACTGTTCTGTTGCAAGCACAAAAAACCAAGCTCATCATCGAACAATTATGGGACTTTCCACGGCCTTGCAAGGTACAAATAAGCTTTTAAGCAGAAGTGTTTCCTTATTTTGATCAGAAACAAATGAATAAATAGGGGAATGGAGTTGAATGTTTAAGAAGGAAACACACCCCATACATAATACTGTTTCATAAACAAGGATTGTACGACCGAGAGAACACATACACCAGCTGCTGTTCAGCCACACCCATTAACATGATTGGATTATTCGCAAGTTCTTTGCTGGGATGTTGCCTTAAATATGAGTAAACCTGCACCTAACAAAACATCAGAACTCTCAATTTGATCTTTCCAGGTTAATTAAGGCAGCTTAATGTAGCAACATCATTTACACGAACTCTCAATTTGATCTTTCCAGATTAGTTAAGGCGGCTAAATATAGCAACATTATTTACATGAAAGCACTACTTCCATCTGCATTGGCAGGCACTTAAATAGCTTTACATACGTGCATGGATGTGCTTGTGCTTATCTGTGCATATGCACGCACACTTTCAAGACCTACTCCAAGCTCTCAAAAGACATGTCTTATTTTTCGTGTCTTAGTGAAATATGAAAAATCATAGAGAAACGGTTCAGCTTATTCCCTAAGCATTAAATGTCGAAGACGGGCACTCTAACCACGGCTGCAATCCACTGCATAACAGGGTGCTGGTAGGGATTTCCGCTGCAGCTGAGGCAACTGTTGCTGTTGCCCTGCTGAGTGCTGCACTTGCTGAAGGTTTACAGGCCGCTGTTGGAGGTTTGTGTGAGAGTGCACGCATGCAGAAACATGGAGAGAGAGAGAGAGAGAGAGAGAGAGAGAGAGAGAGAGATGAAATGAAATGAAATGTTATATTAACGTCTTCAAAAGGCCAAAGTGACCTATGAGACCAGAAAGTTACAAGGTGGTGGATCTGATACAAAGTCAGAGTAACAAAATAACAACAATACAAAACAAAGATATATACTATGGGATCGTAGATTGGTCGATGTGAACTAAGCAAAAATGGGCGGCTTGCTGGGATAGCTGAATCACAGGAGATCTAGCATCGGTCGTTGGCGGATCTCATCAATCTCCTCCATGGTTAGTAGTCTGACCAGGCGTCGTGCATGCCTGGCCATAGTGCTCCGAATCTTCTGACGTAGCCTCCGTCGATGCTGTGTAGTCCTCCGCAGTCATGGGCGCCTGAATTTCCCCAGTTCAGTTGCACAGTCGATCAGTGTGCCTCTGGTGTGAGACAAGAGGGAGCTCTACTGTGGGAGTGGCTCCTGTGGCTGTCCCGTGTCTGCTCTGAAGAAGTGTGTGATCCGTCTTTGAGACTGGCTAGCCTCGCCACTCATCAGGCTATCTCTGTGTCTGCGCAGCTCGAGCAAGAACAAACCCAGGCATCTCTGATCCTCGTATCCCATGACTCTTGAGAGTGGTCCAAAACCCTCTCCGAACAAGCAATGGAAGCGGCCTCGTATCTCGTAGTAGACAGGGCAGCGGCATGTGTAGTGCAACTCTGTCTCAGGCTCCATGTCACACTAGGGGCCTCTGCTAGTACTCGGCTGTATCTCCTAGTCTCAATCCGTAGCTGGTGAGAAGATGTGCGTAGCTGGCCAATAGCACATCGTATCCCATGAGACAAGTGGGTGTCCATGTATCTGGGTCTCGTCACAAAACCATCCTCCGTAAGCTGGAGAAGATGGTCTCTGTAGAAAGCCATCTTCGTGCCCAATGCCTGTGCTGGCTGTATCCATGTCCTCCTGGTGTCTAGCTGGGTCAGGTCTTGGCGGATGAGCTTGGTGATCTCTGACTATGTAAAAGTGAGAGATGGTGCATCCAATGAGTACTGGAATGGTGGCAGCCTGTCTATGTTGAACCCATGCGCCTGAAACCATGATGCCATCTCCCCATAAAAGCATGTTGTATCTCCTTGCATGGCTAACTGTCGAGAGGACTCAAGTGCAATGCGAGCATATCTGTCTCTAGGAAGTTCCCATGTGCCGTTTATGGAGATTGATCTGGTGAGCGCCTCAACCACTAGTGGGGGGGGGCGCTAGCTCTGCTTGGATAATGGCCCATGGTACTGATGCCTTGGCTCTAATGAGCAGCGAGATCATAGAGACGAGAGGTTTCTCCATGTTCCCCCATCCATCAATGCGACCCGGCCTCCCGTGGTGATCCAATGAAGGTCCCCATATCTCAGTTCCATAGAGCAATGGAGAAGCCACCAAAGTGTCAAAGAGCCAGAGCTTCGTCCGGGGCTCCTGAAACTGAACCTGCGAACACATCCTCTCCAATCTACCCAATGCTGCGTGGGCTCTAGTCAGTCTGGTCTCTGCTGCTCTTCTGAGTGAGAATGCAAGTCCGCTAAAAGCCACTCCAACGTAAGTGTAAGCATCTGTGTACTCCACAATCTCCTGGCCGTATGTGAATGTAGGTGCTGACCTCCTGATCCATTGTGGGGTGGTATTAAACACCATAACCTTGGTTTTACCAAGGTTGACAGACAAACCACTTTCGTGGGCAAACCTATGCAAAGCATCCAATTGACGTTGCATTCCCTCTGGAGATTCGGAGATCAACACAATATCATCAGCATATAACAAAAGTGGAATCCATGTCCCTGCCAACTGTGCACCACTATCACCATCGCTCTCAATGTAGTCAGAAACCTCATCCACATACATACCGAAAAGAGTAGGAGAGAGCGGGTAGCGCTGCTTCACCCCAATAGTGGAGTGAACCGGTGTAGAAAATCCCTCAAGGGTGCCTACATCCCCTACTACTGATCTGTACAATGCCATGATCCCCCAAATGAGCTCTGTGGGTACTCCCATCTCCTGTAATCTGCGCATCAATCTAGCTCTGGGTACTGTGTCAAAAGCTTTGCGGAAGTCCACAAAGCTACAATAGATCCGTCTCCCATGAGATCTGCCCACCTCGATGATGGCCCTGAGTGTCAAGATATGGTCAAGAGTAGAGAAGCCTCTCCTGCACCCTGCCTGCCCAGCTGCACGCATTCCTTCCCTCTCTGCCCATCTACTCAACTGTTGCTCAAGAATGGATGCATACAACCATGCCAGTGTGTGTCCAATCATGATAGTGCGATAATTCCCAGGCTCCATGGGGACTCCTGACTTGAAGATAGGTACAATCGTAGATAGGTTCCAAGTGTCCGGTAGGCCCTCACACATAGCACGGTTAAACATAACTGCTAGAAGCTCTGCTAGTAGATCTTTGGCATGCATGAAATGCTCAGCGACTAAGCCATCATGATCATATGCTCTCCCAGTCCTCATCTTGTCAATGGCTTTCTTCACCATCTCAGCGGTGAAAAAAGCACATGTGTGTGGGCATGGATCGGGGGGGTTGGGAAGGGGCGGCTGTCCAGGTATTGTGTACAAAGATGATGCGTACTGACCCCAGGTCTCTCTGGAGGTAACAACAGGGGGGGGACTGCTCATGAAAGAGCCGCCACGCCTCACGCAAGTCCTGACTCAAGAATAGCTAGTATAGATCCTGCTCGAGTCGAGCCAAAAAAGCCCTCTTCTTCCGCCGCACAAGGCGTCGGAAGTCAATCTGTGACTGTCTGTGAGTGACGTCCCCCAAAAGCACCTCCCTTTGAAGTCTAGCTTTGGCGGCACTCCTCATCGTACTAGCTGTTCTAAGGCATGCTCCCTGATCGGCGTCTCTGCTCAGGCTAGGTGTGTGGGTATGCCTCTGCTGCTGCATCATGTAATGTATGTGTCAGTATAGTAGTTAGCTCCTCCAGAGGTCGCCCCGGGTCCTCAGTGCATAGGCGTCTGTAGATCCCATCTATGTATAGATTCGGCTGAGCCATGACATAGTCCACTGTGCTGGCTCCATGTCTATGTGGGAAGCATGTAAAACCTCCCGCAGCAGGAAATCTCTGTAGGCCATTCAAGATGGCCAATCCATGTGCAGTGCCCATGTCTATCACGTGTCGCCCATACTCAGTATATTCCACATCGTGTGATAGTCTGGACAAGCCCGTCTCTACAACATCTAGCTCTCTCAGCATCTCCTCTAAAGTATCATAAGACACTGTCTGGTGATGGGCAGTCCTAGCATTGAAGTCCCCTAGAATGATAATGTCACCATCTCTAGAGAACTCCCATATGTCATCATCCAAAATAGAAAAAGGGGACTGTCCTCTGGGTGATGCATAGACTGATGTACTCGGGGGAAAGTAGCAAATGGCAATGTAGAGATATCTGCCTCTCTCTGCTTTCAATCTCACCCACATGTACCTAGCCTGCTCATCCCTACAGGCTAATGTATCAATGGCTGCAGATCCTCTCTAAATAACACTACCACTCCCCTCGAGCCCCGTCCTCTGTGCTCTGAGCGTGTCTCCTGTCTGTAATGTTAGGTGCGGCGAAATGAATGTTGTATTTTCTCAAGATTAGTGATCTTTATTGCTCAAGGTTCCTTTTAGTTATTAGGGAAAGAGAGAGCTTTTCGTCTTATGGAGAGTGCTATGATCACGAACAAAGTGAGTGGATTGTGCGTGCAAGTGAATGAGACTGAGAGAAGGAGAGAGAAGATTACGACACCGAGAGGTTGTAAAACCCTCCTCCGAAGGCCCCACTCTCGTCGGCGAGAGTGGTCTATTCTTTGATTGCACAAAGGTGTACAATGCGTATGCAATGGACTGATGCAATGGGACTATGCCGATGACGACGACGGCGCTGAAATCTGAGATCTTCTAATCGCTGAATTCTGGGACTGTTTCGGTGGCTGAAAATGACTGTTTTGGCTGCGTTTTTATGGCTGAAAATGGGGGAACATCTGCAACCAACTTGGGGGCTGATCTGCTTCTGTGTCTAGGCTGAAAATTGCGTGCATCTGCGGCGGTTAGGGCTGAAACCAAAAACGCTGAAGCTACTGGCTGTAATTGCTGATGAAAAAGACAAAACGCTAATGCATCTGCTTCCCATTTGGCTGGCGTTTTTGCAAAGAAAACGCTGGCTGGTTTCTATAGCTGGCGTTAGTGATTGGGCTGAACTGGTTGCCTTGATGCTAGTGGGGAAACGCCAAGGACTGGAGGGTACCGGCGATGGCTGATGGAAACACTAGGTTCTGCAAGAGAGGGCGATCCCAAAAACGCTAGAGGGTCTGAGTGTCTGAGGGGGTACTGCTGAGAAGTTGCCTGTTGAGCGGGAAGCTCCTGCTGCCTCTTCTGCCAGAAAGTGCTAACTTGGGTTTGCTTATATATTAACTTAGCAAAATTGCCCTACCTACTTTGGTTGGAAAGTCACTTAAAAATAATAAGTGAAAATAACCAAAAATAGGAAAATAGGCTAAATGCACTGGAAAATTCCCCTAACTGATGCTAATGGATTCTGATGGGAATTCCGATGATCATGTTGTGTGCAACCGGAGGATGTATCTATGCTAAGTGACTGGGCATGCACGGTCTACGAATAGACTCACAAAAGTGCCATATCACTGCTAAACTAACTTGCTCGGACTGACTGAACCCTGCTGTGGTGTAGCTTGTCCACGGACACATAGGGTTGGGATGTGTCACGTGACATCCCCTCCTTTTCGAAGTGAGGTACTGGTACCGAACTGTATGGCGTCGAGGGAGATCGCCAATAGCATTCGGAATCCTGGAAGGGACTCTTCGCCGGCCCACTCTGATGTGTGGGTCGTGCGGTACTTGAACTTCATAAAGGTCCGCAACGCGTGCTTCTTTGGGCCGCGTCGAAAGCGACACAAAGTCTTATGAATCTCCTTTCTTGCTTCAACTTCGTTTAGAGTCCTGCTTCTTTCGTCTTCAAGAATCTCCATGGCTGAAAATTCCTGAAACCATCTCCGACACAAAACCATGAACATACCCATTCCATGTAAAGTGAAGGAAAAAAAATCTAGTCTTCTCTAAAGACTCTGTATGCAATGTAGATGAACATAGAGACGGAGTGACAACCCATTCATCAAACACATGCAAACACTGCGCTCGAATCTTTTCTGTTTGATCAAAATCAATCAACTGTGGCAAATCACAATGGAAATGCCCATGCTTGGTGCTCACACAATCATGTGCTCATTCGGAAATTGTGTCATGCCAAGGAAGAGACATGGAATGTGACTTCCTGACATACAAACTTGTCAACTTTTCATGAACAATCCGCATACATTCGTGCTCATCCATGAGAGAAACGTGCTCAACATACAATATGTCATGCCTAGTAAAAGGGATCACATAACAATGCTGACTAAAATACAGGAAACCTTCACGAATGAAACACTCGAACAATGCGTGTGTATCAATCATGCGAACATATAATACTTCCTGTGATGGTTCTCTGGACCTAGGCTTGAGAACCAAGATCGGTTCTTCGGGATCTATCAAATCTTCTTGTGGGGGATCTGTGGACCTCGACTCGAAAGCCAAGATCGATTCTTGGTGACTGATCGAATCTACAACGAGGTTAGCTTTGCTAGAAAAAGCATCAACTAACACAGCATCCTTGTGAACAATCACATCTTCTTCATGCAACTCATCATGCTTGTGAGAAATCACATCTTGATCAAGCAAATCATCATGCTTGTCATTGGCATCCAAATCATCATGCTTAGCAATATCATTCAAATCATCATGCTTATCTTTGTCATCCAAATCATCATGCTTATCATCATGCAAATCATTGTGCTTATCATTGTCAATCAAATCATCATCATGCTTCACACAATCATGCAAATCCTGTGTGTCATGCTTTGGAGAAGGAGAGACGGAGAGAGTCTCCTTTTCGTGATTCTGTGCAAAGTACGCATGTACTTGAGAAAAAAGTCGCAACATCTCTTTGTTCTGTCGGTCGCTCTGTTCTTTGAGGGCTTTGTTCTCACGATCAAATTCTGCTTGTCTTGCTGGGTTCTATGCTTGTCTTGCTGCTTGTCTGCGTTCCATTTCTGCTTTTCTTTCTTTGAATTCACGATCAAATTTGGCTTGTCGTTCTTTGGCTTCCAAGCGTGCTTGCTCATACTCACGTGCTATGGCTGCCATTCTTGCTGCATTTCTTGCTTTGCGTTGTAAAGTCTGTTCCATAGACAGCAGGTTCAACTCCTCCATTGGAGTTAGTGCAATCGTTGTCGTAGATGGGGAAGGGTCGGAAAAACCTCCTGGTGGGGAAAATTCTTCTTCGCCTCTCTCATGCTCATCACTTCCAAGCGAAGTATCCATTCCGCTTCAAGTGATGATCATTCTGAAGTCGTGGGTTCTTGTGGGTTCTTGGGGGTCTTGGGTTCTTAAGTTCACGAGGAACTTGGGTTCTTGAGGGTCTTGGGTTCTGAAGTCACGAGGAACTTGGGTTCTTGGGGGTCTGGGGTTCTTAAGTTCATGAGGAACTTTGGTTCTTGGGGGTCTGGGGTTCTTGAGGTTTTCTTTCGCTTGCAAATCGAGTTGGAGAAGGATCTTCTCTTCACCCGAGTTCTACTCCTTTCTGTGGGCGCACCCCTTGGCGGCCTTGCACTCACACCAAGGTTGCTTTTTCCCACCTCACGTCGATTGGCCGGCCGCTAAGTGCACGGTCCGCTCTCAATGAGTGAAAAGAGACACAAGGGGAGGCTGGACAAGCCCTTCTTTCTAGGGATTCCTGTCACTCTTCAACAAAACACGATTAGGAATCGCCACGCCCAAGTAAACTTGGGTTCGTGCGATCACAAGAAGCAAAAAAAAATTCTTGTGGTTCTTGTGGTTCTTGTGGTTCTTCCCTTGAGTAATGCAGAACACTTCCAAAGCTCTGATACCAATGTTAGGTGCAGCGGAATGAATGTTGTATTTTCTCAAGATTAGTGATCTTTATTGCTCAAGGTTCCTTTTAGTTCTTAGGGAAAGAGAGAGCTTTCCTTCTTATGGAGAGTGCTATGATCACGAACAAAGTGAGTGGATTGTGCGTGCAAGTGAATGAGACTGAGAGAAGGAGAGAGAAGATTACGACACCAAGAGGTTGTAAAACCCTCCTCTGAAGGCCCCAATCGTTGGCGAGAGTGGTCTATTCTTTGATTGCACAAAGGTGTACAATGCGTATGCAATGGACTGATGCAATGGGACTATGCCGATGACGACGACGGTGATGACGACGGCGACTTGATGGCTGAAATCTGAGATCTTCTAATCGCTGAATTCTGGAACTGTTTCGGTGGTAGAAAATGACTGTTTTGGCTGCGTTTTTATGGCTGAAAATGGGGGAACATCTGCAACCAACTTGGGGGCTGATCTGCTTCTGTGTCTAGGCTGAAAACTACGTGCATCTGTAGTGGTTAGGGCTGAAACCAAGAACGCTGAAGCTACTGGCTGTAATTGCTGATGAAAAACACAAAATGCTAATGCATCTGCTTCCAATTTGGCTGGCGTTTTTGCAAAGAAAACGCTGGCTGGTTTCTGTAGCTGGCGTTAGTGATTGGGCTGAACTGGTTGCCTTGATACTAGTGGGGAAACGCCAAGGACTGGAAGGTACCGGCAATGGCTGATGGAAACGCCAGGTTCTGCGAGAGAGGGCGATCCCAAAAAAGCTAGAGGGTCTGAGTGTCTCAGGAGGTACTGCTGAGAAGTTGCATGTTGAGCGGGAAGCTCCTGCTGCCTCTTCTGCCAGAAAGTGCTAACTTGGGTTTGCTTATATATTAACTTAGCAAAATTGCCCTACCTACTTTTGTTGGAAAGTCACTTAAAAATAATAAGTGAAAATAACCAAAAATAGGAAAATAGGCTAAATGCACTGGAAAATTCCCCTAACTGATGCTAATGGATTCTGATGGGAATTCCGATGATCATGCTGTGTGCAACCGGAGGATATGTATCTATGCTAAGTGACTAGGCATGCACGGTCTACGAATAGACTCACAAAAGTGCCAGATCACTGCTAATTTAACTTGCTCGGACTGACTGAACCCTGCTGTGGTGTAGCTTGTCCACGGACACATAGGGTTGGGATGTGTCACGTGACATGTAAGCTGTCTCCCACTTGTATCCACTAATGTGAGGCATGGATTGCCCAGGGGCCTGATGTGTCTCAGAGTAAAAGATGATGTCTCTTCCAGTAAAGCTATCCTCAAAAGCACCCACATCAAGACGCATAGATCCATTACAGTTCCAGGCAGTCACTTTGAGTGTGGTCCCATAAGTCTCGCACCGTCATGTGGAGCGTCGCTCTAGTATTACCACTCTTCTATCTCGGTAAAAGGCAATCTTGCCTTTTTCCCTTGCTGCTCTAATCTCCGGCATTACTTCGTACATATGAGTGATCTGCGAGAGGGTGAGATCATCCCCCAGAAAGATGCCCGTCTCTTTAAGAGTTGGTCTTTTCTTCAAGAAGGACTTCTTCGCTTCCATGGAGCGAAAACGGAGGATGAGTGCTCTTTCTTTTGAAGTTTCCCCACTGCTTCCATTTTTCTTTATGTTGCCCACTCTCCAGGCTCTTGTGTGCATCGGCTCATGAACCCCCATCAAGGCCATGAGTTCTTTTATCTCTTCGTCCACATTGCCTTTGTCTTTAAGACCGCAAATTCTCACATGTAGAGCGCGCACCCGTCTTCTTTGCTCCTCCTCTAGTGTCTGATTAATGATAGTGGGTGTGGACGTAGACGTTATCTCCTTGCCTTTTCCTTTCTTGGCCACCTTGATCCATTTCTCAGCTTCATCCGCGTTCTGTTGAGTTTTGGTAAGAACATCCACCCAAGAAGTCGTCATCTCTTTGTGTTGCTCTTCTCCCTCTTTGATGGCCCGCACTTGCTCCTTGATCGTGTTGATTTCTTCGATTACTAAGGGTTGCAGTTCGCCCTCTTCCAGTGTGTTTCTTGATCGTGCTTCGGCGAGATCTTTCTTGAGTGACGCAATCTCTTCATCCTGAGTCGTCACTCGGTCTTCTAGTGTATTTATCTTGCTCTCTTGGATCAGCAAGCGTCCTTCGAGCATTTTTACTGTGCCCAAGAGATTGCGGTTCATCTTGGTAATGGTCTCCGTCATTTCCTCTTTGCACTTTTGAATGGCATCCTCTAGGGGGTCGGCTTTATCGTTCAGCTTCCTCATGCTTGATCGCCGTCCCACTAAGCGCATGTGTGCATCCACACTAGCAGCGGGCGTGGTAGCTGGGCGAGTGGGGGAACGCGAGGAGGTATGGCAGGGGAGGGGTAGCGCAAGGGCATGGCACGTTGGGGGGGCTAGGCAAGTGGGGCAGCGCAAGGGGCACGGGCAGCTGGTAGAGAGCGAGCAGAGGGCGAGGGACCGGGCAGCAGAGGGCAGCACGATAGAGTTGAGAAGGAGAGAGTATGATAGGCAAAAAGTTAAAAGTTAAAAGGTTAAAAGTTAAAGAGTTGAAAGTTAAAGAGTTAAAAAGTTAAAAAATTTAATTTAAAGGGAGAGCGCACGATAGGCAAAAGAAAAATGCAATAGAGTACGGGTGAGAGAGACAACGCTTGTAGCTGCCTGTGGCGTGACGAAACCCCGCGACCTGCACAGCCTACTCCTGCGCGTGCAACCTTCGCCTCTTGTGTGTGATGCCCTCAAGCCTCTGCGCATCCTACCTGGCTGTTGCAAGCGACTCCTTCACTCACACTTGCCTGCACATTGCTTAGCTCGCTGCTGTGTTGTGGTCGCCTGAACCTCTTTAGGGTTATAAACTTGCTCGCGCTGTCACGCTGCAGAGGGCTGCCCTCTCAGAGAGAGTCTTCCAGCCAGTACTCACTTCGCGTTGCAAAGGGCGCCATCACTGAGAGAGAGAGAGAGAGAGAGAGAGAGAGAGAGAGAGAGAGAGAGAGAGAGAGAGAGTTTCAATGTCGTAGGAAACTATCCCAAGAGACCTTAAAGATCTATCCGACGAGGAGAGTTGAACTCAAGACCTGTTATTCAGGAGGGAAATGGCATAACCTATCTACCACACTTGGGAGATAGAAAGGTTATACCATTTTCCTCTTTTTATTAGCGCGCGCACACACACACCCGAGGGATGGATGGATAGATTTTATTTGTCCTCGGAGGTCAAATATGACCTATGGGACCAAAGTTACATGTGATGTAGCATGTGTGTGGCTGATGAGAGTCGTAATGGAGAGCCCACATTGTAGTTGGGAGAGGAAAGTGTATAGGTCTAAGTCGTGGCTAAAAAGTTCACGGAAGTAAGTTCGGATGTGACCAAAAGCTGAGCACTCTAGTAGTGTGTGGTACTCAGACTCTCAACCTTGAAGTGAGCATAATGTGCACAGTCAATTTGACTCTTCTCCCTTGCCCCGACGCCTTGTCTCCCATTGAAGGGAGTGGGAGCTAAGCCGAATGGTTGTGATAGTGCGTATCGCTGACAAGGGATAGACTCAAGCATGTAAGCGTGAGTACGGTTTCCCGTTTTAACAAAGAACATGGTTTTGTAGTTGAGGGCAATATCGGTGGTGTAATGTATGAAGCGAGATCCACTGGATTCCTCCCAAGCCGTAATACGTTGGCGTTGTAGAAAAGCTTCATTCACTTGTGAGTCAAGTGAGACGTCATTTGCAAGTGTAATGCATCCCATCTCCCAAACCACTTCTTTATGTCTTGCATCCATCCCGTGCTCACGATCTTGCTTTTATGCGTCTTTTGAACTTTTTTGCTTGCTTCCCATGAAATTCTAGGAAGACGATGTCAGGGATATTAATGTATCTTTATCATGTACTCCACAACCCTTTCCATGCCCATAACCTCAATTGGAAGAGATCCCGACTCCAGAAGTAAAAGCATATATGGTGTTTGTGTTTTAACTTGGAGAAAGCCTGTAAGAAAACGTTTTTTGGACATTCTTAAACTCTTTCCAAGTAGACGTTAAGATGCTCCCACCCCACACTTCAACTCCATAAAGAAGAACCAGTGTCAAAGATGTGTCAAAAAAGTACTTCTTGGGAACCCAACACTTGATGTTTTCCGCATTACACATGTTCTTAAATGTATAGTATGCTCTCTTTCCCGCTTCCAAACGACGCATAGCACATTCATGCCACTTGTGATTGGCCGGAACCTCAAGGCCAAGGTATTTAAAGCTCTCAACAACTTCAAGTGTCTCATTGTTATACACTTCTCCTTATGGTTGGTTTTCACAAGCATAACCTTTGATTTGGATCCATTCACAATCAGCCCACTATGCAAGCAAAAGTTCTCAAGGACAACCATAAGATTTTGTGCATCTTCTAAATATGTGCTAGAAGCACTATATCATCCGCATACAACAAAAGCATGATTACCGCATTGCAAATAGTGAGCTCTTCAATGTCTTCTTCTTGCATAAAGTCAAGTACCATTTGTTCCAATTGATCGATGCATAGACCAAAGAGACTTGGTGACAACGGACATCCTTGTTTAACCCCAATAGTGCTTGCAAAAATTTCTCAAATTCCTCTTCCCATGCACAATTGACACATCACCTTCTCGAGAAATCGCAAGCATAAACTAACTTGGCACTTGGAGTTCTTCCATCCTTTTCCGCAAATTGTTTCGTGGAATCATATCAAAGGCTTTCTTAAAGTCCACAAAATAAAAATACATTCGCTTGCCTTTCAATCGACTTTCCTCCATGAGAACATGAAGAGTGACAAGATGATCAATGGTGCTATGGCGTCGATGAAAACCCGCTTGTCCTTTTACATGCTTATCATTCTCTTCAATCCAATCACTCAATTTCATCTGCATTACGCACCCAAACAACTTTGCCATAAGAGATCCAATCATTATAGTCCGGTAGTTATTTACATTCTTTACATCCCCTCCTTTATGCAAAGGCTTCACCCAATTAGTACTCAAATCATAAGGTATACCATGTTGAAGTGCAAGGTTGAACATAGCGCATATCCACTCATGTGTAAAGTCTCCAATCCATTTAATCATCTCCAGCTTGATACCTTGAAGATCTCCCGCTTGGCCAACTTTTCAAACCCACCGCATATATCCTCAATAGTAAAAAAAGAGGGCATGCATGGGAATGAACCATAAAATGACATTATTTTAGCATTTGGTTGCTCATATAGTTGCCTACAATGTGTGTACATATCCACAAGACTCAACTTACCAAAATTCTCAAACCCACTTGCCTTTCAAGTTTCTCCAAAATCTTCCACATGCATGTGCCTTTTCTTGGACTTGAAAAAATTGTTGCTTTACTTTCCATCTTCTCCTCTTTTGAATCAATGCCTGTATGTATGCAAATGACTTTGATAGTTGTCTGTGTCTACAGTTGCATCAAGCTTTATCAAGGACTTTCAAGCATCTTAACATTCTTTATCAAACCATCTTTTGCGTGATCTATCTTTGTTGATACCATGGACATGTTTTATGGCAAAGCATTCTTCGACACAAGAACAAATAACTTTCTTGAAAGCTTCCCATTTAGTTTCCAATGGTGCGTCATATTGAAGCTTTGTCATCCATAACTTTTGCTCAACCATTTCTATGTACATTGGTGCCCGTTTGAAATTCATACATAGTAATAACTTCTCTTCCCTTTGGCTGAGATTATCATGCTTAGTTGCTTCTCCGCATGCAAGCTCAATACATAAGGTCCGAGTGTCTGATTCCGGGGTCCATTGGCAAAACATAAAGCTCTTTATGCTATTGATATATGATGGCTTTGGAGAGTAGCATATAGTCAATCACACTATCCCCATTATGTTTTATACATGTAAATCCATTGGTTCCACTCCACAAAGATACACCATTGGCAATGAGCATACCCGTGCTATTACACGTGTAAAAGTAACTTTCCATAGTGATTTGGCTCTTTCTCATCCATTGAAGTACGATCATACAAGTGAACTTCCTCCAACTCCCTTAAAAGGTATGGCATATCAAATTGTTGAGTATCATATTGCAATGTTTTTGTGCAACCATTCATATCTCAAAGACAATAGCATCATTTTCGCCTTTGAAATAAGAAATATCCTCTTCTAAATCAAAAAATGGTTGATCTCTATCCATGCAAGCTGTTGCTAAATTGGCTTTATCTGACATAAAAATAATTCTAAATGAATTATTGGATTTATAAGTGAGAGGGTTTTCTCGCTTGGAACACCAAGGAAAAATAATTCTGAATGAATTATTGGAATTTTAAGTGAGAGGGTTTTTCTCACTGGAGACATCCGAGTACAGAGTATTTCTAGTGAGTCATTCAAAGTAATGACGGGAGCATTGTGAACGAGAATATCTGTAAGGCCACCAGGAACGGGTACTTCTGATGCGTCACATCGGATGGGTGACAGAGAGCATCGGGAAGAAGTATCTAACCATCCAGGAACGGACATCTCTGATGCGTCATAGGATGGGTGGCATAGAGCATCGTGAAGGAGATTGTATGTCACAAGATGGGCACCACGTGCCAATAGAAAAGAACAGACTGAATAGACTTTTAGAACTTCAATAAAAACAAAACTGAGAGAGAGAGAGAGAGACGACACGCGACACAGAGTGGCGGAAATCCACCCGAGAGAGTATTGGTCCCAAACCTTGGCGCCTCTTTCGGTATTTCTTTATATTGCATCAACACAGTACAAGCCGATACTCCAGACTCTGCACCTTCTCCAGGAAGCATGCCAGAGAATGAGCCCTAGCCTCATATTTAAAGGCCCTTGGCCTGAAAAGCAATTACAGTACAAAGCCTTTAAAACTCAAAAGCTTCTGATCCAAAAGCAAAGCCAAAAATTACCAGCGTAAATCACGAAAATCCGTACAACCTACCACGTCATCAGCCAACGCAAAACGCGGAAATCTGCCCTTAGGTTTAGGGTTAGGCTTTCTGCAGTTTTAGGGTTTCTGGCAGCAGAATTAGAGTTTGCATGTTTTAGGGTTATGGTTTTCAAAATTAGGGTTTGCATGTTTTAGGGTTAGGATTTCCAGAATTAGAGTTTCAACAGTTAGGGTTTCTGGCAAAAATTAGGGTTAGGGTTTTTTGCTCTCGGGCAACCACGTCATCACTTTGTGACACTTCTTCTGTTACTTGTTCTTCTTAGAATTTAGGCCCCTCGGCCGGTAGCTCCGTTCTTCAATAGGTCGACACGTCAACAGTTTGTTACATCTCCCTTCTTGAAAGAGAGTAATCGTCCACGATTACAACATATCTGCAAAACAACTCAAGTTAGCTCAAAAAAAATTCCGAGGGACATTCCGAGCGACAATCAGTTTGCTCTTTTTATTAAGGAGTTAGCTTCTCCTTTCTGCTCTTTTGATCAAGGAGTTAGCTTCTCCTTTCGGCTGTTTTGATCAAGGAGTTAGCTTCTCCTGTTTGCTCTTTCGGTCAAGGAGTTAGCTTCTCCTTTCATCCAGATCGGAACTCTTGATATTCCGGCGTAGTATAATTAGCCATCACACCCAGACCGTACTGATCTTCCACGGGTGTCTTGATGCACTAAAATTACATACCCAAGCAATCTCATCCAATTAGGAATATTCAATAGTTGGCACATCACAATGCAACACAAATGCTTACATATGCATGTTACAAGACATAGAAACATAAAGCCGCCGATGAACACCCCCCCGCGAATAACCATCCAAGTCCGGGCCATAAGCTATTCAACGACTCCCTGATCACTCCTCCCACAAATAACCTAAAAAGGTCCGTGCCATGAGATATAGAGGCCTTTTACAACCAAACGTCCCCCAGACCGCAACTTGCGTCGTTTGGAGGTGCTAAGAGTAACCACTGCTAAGACTTCTTAATACTCCCCCCGTAAATAACCATGCAGGTCCGGGCCATGAGTAAAAACAACAATTTTCAATCATTCAATACTCCCCCCGCAAATAACCACAAGGGTCCGGGCCATAAGTATGAACAAGCATTCTCAAACATCTTTTCTCACTACTCCACCCAGGAGTAAAATCACCAATCATTGAAACCAGTATTAAACCAGAGTCAAACAATTCAAATCGGCACCAAGACAGGTTCAAAATACATACCATCCATTTCAAACAATACTTTCTCAAACAAAGTTCAAAAGTATCTAACTATAGAACAACTAGAGAGTTCATTCAGGGTTTTGTTCAGACAACCGAACTTTGAGGACAACTGGCTTGTCCTTTTGCATCACGGTGATGGTTCAGTTCCCAACTTGGAGAGTGGCATCATTCTTGTCATGCCAAGGCATGCCTAATAGAATGTCAAAATTGCCCAACTTCATAATGTGGAAATCGGCTTTTCCATGATAATCTTGAATAGTCACTAGAAGAGCACCAATGAGTGGTACCACTTTCTGAGTTTGCCCTGTGGCTAGCTCAGCTTCAATTTCTCCACCCTCTGCATCATAATCAAAGTCCATCTGCTTCAAGAATTGTGGATGGATAAAATTCTCTGTAGCTCCTGGGTCAAAGAAAATTAGGGCTTTCAAACCATTGACTTTGCCATATGCTCGACACAATTCATTTGTACTTTCAAGGCGTATGCCATAGATGTCAAGTACTAATCCAATGGCCGGTTTAGCTCGTTTGGCTGGAGATGGTCCTTGGTTTCTGTCGATCGTCGACGCGGGAGTCGGCTCTGCAGGTCAGTCAGTGCGTTGGGGACAACCAAAACAGTTATGTCCTGTTTGAAAGCATCCAAAACATCAGCCTTCTTGTAGTAAGGTGTCTCGTTGTTGAGGTGTCAAACGAGGCCTTTGTGGTTGACTTTCACGAGATTCGAGAATTTGTTCGTTGTTGCCGAGAGTTGTGGTTAGCGGCCGGGGATTCTTCTGTGGTAAACTCTAGCTTTCCCTTCATCAGTTTGTAGCCGACCGCAGCATGGTCCGTAAGTTCTTGCATGGTAGAGACTTGCTTGGATAGACAATATTCCTGCAATGGTGATGGTAGTCCAATGGTGTATCGCTCGCACTGGGCCTCCAAGGAAACAGACCTACAAAAAAAAAAAACACCGGAAGGTACACGTCGAGAAACCTTTGGTTATATTCGTCCATGGTTTCGGTGGCACGCATTTTCAAGTTGCCCCACTGTAAGGTGCAACGGAATGAATGTTGTATTTTCTCAAGATTAGTGATCTTTATTGCTCAAGGTTCCTTTTAGTTCTTATGGAAAGAGAGAGCTTTCCGTCTTGTAGAGTGCTATGGTCACGAACAAAGTGAGTGGATATTGTGCGTGCAAATGAATGAGACTGAGAGAAGGAGAGAGAAGAGATACGACACCCGAGAGGTTGTAAAACCCTCCTCCGAAGGCCCCACTATCGTCGGTGAGAGTGGTCTACTTTGATTGCACAAAGGTGTACAATGCGTATGCAATGGAGTGATGCAACTTGGTCTATGCCGATGACGACGACGGTGATGACGACGACGATGACGATGACGACGACGACGACGACGATGATCGCTGAAATCTGAGATCTTCTAATCGCTGAATTTCGGGACTGTTTCGGTGGCTGAAAATGACTGTTTGGCTGCGTTTTCTGAGGTAAATCTTGGGGGATCTGCTGCAACCAATGAGGGCTGAATTTGCTGCTCTGCTATAGGCTGAAAACGCTGTTGTCTTGATGTCGCTAAGGCTGAAAAACCAAAACACTGGTTTTTAGGGTTTCTGCGTTTTTAGGGTTTGCTTATATAGAAACTTAGCAAAATTGCCCTACCTACTTTTGTAGGAAAGTCACTTAAAAATAATAAGTGAAAATCCCAATAAATAGGAAAATAGGCTAAATGCACTGGAAAATTCTCCTAACTGATGCTAATGGATTTTGATAGGAATTCCGATGATCATGTTGTGTGCAACCAGAAGATATGCATCTATGCTAAGTGACTGAGCATGCACGGTCTACGAATAGACTCACAAAAGTGCCAGATCACTGCTAATCTAACTTGATCGGACTGACTGAACCCTGTTGTGGTGTAGCTTGTCCACGGACACATAGGGTTGGGATGTGTCACGTGACATCCCCTCCTTTTCAAAGTGAGGTACTGGTACCGAACTGTATGGCGTCGAGGGAGATCGACAATAGCATCCGGAATCCTGGAAGGGACTCTTCGCCGGCCCACCTTGATGTGTGGGTCGAGCGGTACTTGAACTTCATAAAGGTCTGCAACGCTTGCTTCTTTGGGCCGCGCCGTAAGCGACTCAAAGTCTTCAGAATCTCCTTTCTTGCTTCAACTTCGTCTAGAGTCGTGCTTCTTTCGTCTTTAAGAATCTCCATGGCTGAAAATTCCTGAAACCATCTCCAACACAAAACCATGAACATACCTATTCCATGTAAAGTGAAGGAAAAAAATATTGTCTGTGCTAAAGACTGTGTATGCAATGTAGATGAACATAGAGATGGAGTGACAACTCGTTCATCAAACACATGTAAACAATGCGCTCGAATCTTTTCTGTTTGATCGAAATCAATCAACTGTGGCAAATCACAATGGAAATACCCTTGCTTGGTGCTCATACTATCATGTGAAACTGTGTCATGCCAAGGAAGAGACATGGAATGCGACTTCTTGACATACAAACTTTTCAGCTTTTCACGAAACATCCGCATACATTCGTGCTCATCCATGATAGAAACGTGCCCAACATACAATATAGCATGCCTAGGAAAAGGGATCACATAACGATGCTGACTAAAATACAGGAAACCTTCAAGAATGAAACACTCGAACAATGCGTGCGTACCAATCATGCGAACACATAATACTTCCTGTGAGGGTTTTTTGGACCAAGGCTCGAGAGCGAAGATCGGTTCTTCCTGAAGGGGTTCTGTGGACCTAGGCTCGAGAGCCAAGATCTCTTCTTCTTGAATGATCGAATCGTCCTGTGGGGTTCTTTGGACCTCGACTCGAAAGCCAAGATCGGTTCTTCGTGATTGATCGACTCTACAACGAGGTTAGTTTCGCTAGAAAAAGCATCCACTAACACATCATCTTGGTGAACAATCACATCTTCTTCATGCAACTCATCATGCTTGTGAGAAATCACATCTTGATCATGCAAATCATTATCATTCAAATCATCATGCTTATCTTTGTCATCCAAATCATCATGCAAGTCATTATCATTCAATTCATCATGCTTCTCATCATGCAATTCCTGTGTGTCATGCTGTGGAGAAGAAGAAACTGAGACAGTCTCCTTTCCGTGATTCTGTGCAAAGTACGCCTGTACTTGAGAAAAAAGTCGCAAGAACTCTTTGTTTTGTTGGTCGCTCTGTTCTTGTATTGCTTTTCTTTCTGCTTTGTCTTTTGCGTGTCTGCGATCCATTTCTGCTTCTCTTGCTTTGTTCGCTGCTTGTCTTTCTGCTTCGGCTTCTGCGTGTCTGCGTTCCATTTCTTTGAATTCACGATCCAATTTGGCTTGTCGTTCTTTGGCTTCCAAGCATGCTTGCTCGCGCTCACGCGCTATGGCTGCCATTCTTACTGCATTTCTTGCTTTGCGTTGTAAAGTCTGTTCCATAAACAACAGTTCTAACTCCTCCATTGGAGTTAGTGCAATCAGTGTCGTAGATGGGGAAGGGTCGGAAAAACCTCCTGGTGAGGAAAATTCTTCTTCGCCTCTCTCATGCTCATCACTTCCAAGCGAAGTATCCAATCCGCTTCGAGTGATGATCATTCTGCAATCGTGGGTTCTTGTGTGTTCTTAAGTTCACGAAGAACTTGGGTTCTTGGGGGTCTTGGGTTCTTAAGTTCACGAGGAACTTGGGTTCTTGCGGGTCTTGAGTTCTTAAGTTCACGAGGAACTTGGGTTCTTGCGGTTCTTGAGTCTTGAGGGTCTTGGGTTCTGGGGGTTCTTGAGGTTTTCTTTCGCTTGCAAATCGCGTTGAGAAGGATCTTCTCTTCACCCGAGTTCTACCCTTTTCTGCGGGCGCACCCCTTGGCAGCCTTGCGCTCACACCAAGGTTTCTTTTTCCCACCTCACGTCGATTGGCCGGCCGCTAAGTGCACGGTCCGCTCTCAATGAGTGAAAAGAGACACAAGGGGAGGCTGGACAAGCCCTTCTTTCTTGGGATTCCTGTCACTCTTCAACAAAACACGATTAGGAATCGCCACGCCCAAGTAAACTTGGGTTCGTGCGATCACAACAAGCAAAAAAAATTCTTGTGGTTCTTGTGGTTCTTTCCTTGAGTAATGCAGAACACTTCCAAAGCTCTGATACCAATGTAAGGTGTAGCGGAATGAATGTTGTATTTTCTCAAGATTAGTGATCTTTATTGCTCAAGGTTCCTTTTAGTTCTTATGGAAAGAGAGAGATTTCCGTCTTGTAGAGTGCTATGGTCACGAACAAAGTGAGTGGATATTGTGCGTGCAAATGAATGAGACTGAGAGAAGGAGAGAGAAGAGATACGACACCCGAGAGGTTGTGAAACCCTCCTCCGAAGGCCCCACTCTCGTCGGCGAGAGTGGTCTACTTTGATTGCACAAAGGTGTACAATGCGTATGCAATGGAGTGATGCAACTTGGTCTATGCCGATGACGACGACGGTGACGATGACGACGACGACGACGACGACGACGACGATGATGATCGCTGAAATCTGAGATCTTCTAATCGCTGAATTTCGGGACTGTTTCGGTGGCTGAAAATGATTGTTTGGCTGCGTTTTCTGAGGTAAATCTTGGGGGATCTGCTGCAACCAATGAGGGCTGAATCTGCTGCTCTGCTATAGGCTGAAAACGCTGCTGTCCTGATGTCGCTAAGGCTGAAAAACCAAAACGCTGGTTTTTAGGATTTGCTGCGTTTTTAGGGTTTCTGCGTTTTTAGGGTTTGCTTATATAGAAACTTAGCAAAATTGCCCTACCTACTTTTGTAGGAAAGTCACTTAAAAATAATAAGTGAAAATCCCAATAAATAGGAAAATAGGCTAAATGCACTGGAAAATACCCCTAACTGATGCTAATGGATTCTGATAGGAATTCCGATGATCATGTTGTGTGCAACCGGAGGATATGCATCTATGCTAAGTGACTGGGCATGCACGGTCTACAAATAGACTCACAAAAGTGCCAGATCACTGCTAATCTAACTTGATCGGACTGACTGAACCCTGCTGTGGTGTAGCTTGTCCACGGACACATAGGGTTGGGATGTGTGACGTGACACTCACTCTGCCAAAATCCGGACTTCAAACATCGAAGTCATGTAACTACGTGCAAAAACTGTCTTGAAAGCTTGCCAGGTCCTTGGAGCATGTTGTTGTGTCGCGATTGAACTCCACCATTGCATAGCATTGTCTCTAAGAAATCCCGCTGCTCGAGAAATCTTGGATTCTTCTGTATAGTTCCCCAAAGCATAGATGTTGTCAAATTGCTGTAGGAACTGCAATGCTTTCTTGAGATCTTTCACCCCGGAAAAAGTGAAAAATTTGACTGTCGTGCCACCATCTTTGAAATCTTTGGGTTGGTTAGGCGCATATCCCTAGTATGGATAATAAGGGCAAGGGTATCCATAGGGGCTCCAACCATTGTACCCTGGTGGCGGTGGTGGTGGAGGTGGGGGCAATGGTGGTGGCAAAGGCGGTTGCACTGGATCAGGGTCAGATGGTTGCACTATATTCCTGAAGACTCCCAAGATGCCGGAGGAGGAGGTACCACCTAGGGCGTCAGAGGGGGTAACATGTAGTTCAAAAATTGTTAAAAACTTTGCAGCATCGGAAGATTCTGCTAAGGATGCCGCGAAAGAATGTCCTGGAGTTCGTTGAGCAGGAACTGCAAATATTCTGCCGAATCCATGAATTCCAAGTACTGGGTTCTTAATTGGCTTATGCCCTGTAAGACACTGCGGTGAAGACGGGAGCGCGCCCGATGCGCGATGAAGTAAGGATGGAAGTGGCTAATAAGTCCGGGTTGGAGGGCGAGGATCCCTCAAATAAAATTCCAATAACTCTGTCTGCTCTTTTGTAGGACCGGTGTGCTTTCAAAAAAGCACACGCCTGATGCTCTAATACCACTGTCACAAGACGGGCACCACGTGCCAATAGAAAATAACAGACTGAAGAGACTTTTAGCACTTCAATAAAAACAGAACTGAGAGAGAGAGAGAGAGAGAGAGGCGACACGCGACACGGAGTGACGGAATTCCACCCCAGAGAGTATTGGCCCCAAACCTTGGTACCCCTTTCGGTATTTATTTATATTGCATCAACATTGTACAATCCGATACCCCAGACTCTGCACCTTCTCCAGGACGCATGCGAGAGAATAAGCCCTAGCCTCATATTTAAAGGCCCTTGGCTTGAAAAGCAGTTACAGTAAAAAGCCTTTAAAACTCAAAAGCTTCTGGTCCAAAAGCAAAGCCAAAAATTGCCAACGTAAATCACGAAAATCCGTACAGCTTGCCACGTCATCAGCCAGCACAAAACGCGGAAATCTACCCTTAGGGTTAGGGTTTTTGCAATTTTAGGGTTTCTAGTAGCAGAATTAGGGTTTGCAGGTTTTAGGGTTAGGGTTTTCCAAATTAGGGTTTGCAAGTTTTAGGGTTAGGGTTTTCCAAATTACGGTTTCAACAGTTAGGGTTTTTGGCAGAAATTAGGGTTAAGGTTTCTACTCTCGGGCAACCACATCATCACTTTGTGACACTTCTTTTGTTACTTGTTCTTCTTAGGGTTTAGGCCCCTTGGCCGGTAGCTCCGTTCTTCAGTAGGTCGACACGTCAACAGTTTGTTACATTGTACCATAAGTTCGATAGGAAAGGACTAGGTGATGGGTATTCCTGATGCGTCACAAGGTGGGTGAGGGGTGCATCGGAAAGGAGATATCCATAGTCGAGAGGAAATCCGAATTGGAAAAGAGGAATACGCATAAAGACGCAAGCACAAGAATAAAGATGGGTTCTGAGAAGCTTTTCTTAAAAAGTTTCCGGGAAGAGCAGACGCTTTCCAGCGAGGAATCTATGTCTGCATTGCCTTTGTGCATGTGGTTGCATCCAGGGACGCCTAGGAAGTGTTGTGAAAAGCATTGTTTTAAACTTATAAGGTTTTATTGAGTTTTTGGGCAGGTTCAGACCAATTTTAAAATATGCCGACCGCCCACTTAATAAGTGGGTAGCCACTTAGAAAATAAAGCAACAAAACCAACTAGCGAATTCTCTCTCCCTATTTCGGGTAGAACAAAAAAAAAAAAAAGCCCGACGCGATCTCTACGCGGCAAGCCTTTGCTCATCTATTCTTGCTGTGGCAAGGGAGCTATAAAAGCACCACATGCCCTCACTCAGAGGAGAGGTTACCAACGTCAGCAAGAGAAGACTCTACCGCCAGATAACGCAAGAGATCGCGAGACTACGAAACACGGAAGTCGCTTTTCCCGCGCAAGAGCGACAGGTATCTATTGTGGATTCGCCATACGAATTCTTGTCGCGTGCTTGCGTGTGTGTTTGCAGGTACTTCATCGCGAAGGAGAAGCGAAAAGGCTTCGGCCTACGCTTGGGAATTCCGGAAACGGAATTCGGAAATTGTCTGCGGAGTCTCAACTCCGAGTACAGACGGAAAAAGGATTGAGAGCTCATCTCTCGGATTTCCCTTACGGGAAGGAACGACCATCGAGTCAGAGAATTAGAACAGAGGGGTTTTCTCCGGTTCTTGTGCTTGTAAAAAGATTCTCCCTAATAAAGGATTCTCTTTAAGGGGGGGGACCAGCCCATCTTCTGGTCCCCAGTACTGTGTCGACCTTCTCACTCTCTCTCTCTCTATTTATTTCTCTCTATATCCTTTGGCTTCAGTATTAAGTGATAAATTCTATTTATCCGAGTATATTTTATATTGTTATGCGCTCCCGTCTTGTAACAGTGGTATCAGAGCATGATCTCCTCTCTTTTTCTGCAAAGGAGGACGACTCTAGGAAGATACGGGAAGAAGCCATGACAAGCCAAGACAGAAGTAAGCAGGCGGAACCCTAAGCCGTGTAGGAAAAGCTTGCAGAGTTGGGAAAAAAATTCCTCTCTGCAAGAAGTCGACACAAGACTTGGGATTCTCTGAGAAGGCGACAAGAGCATGATGCTCAAGAACCTAGAGAATCCAAGGAGCGGAATGCTCAAGATCCTTCAAAATCCAGAAAATATCCATGAGAGTCAATCCAGAACCATAGCCAAGAAATCACATCATTCCGGGAAGGATATGAAGAAGGTCTTTAGACCTCAGAACACTCCGGTCATGTTCTCCGGTCAAGTTTGATACTTTTGACAGAAGGGAAGATGTCCTTAAAGCTACTGCTTTCATTCGACAGTTTGAAGTTGCCTTTGCAAACGGCAATTTCTTAGAAGTGTCGAAGGTGAGGCATGTAACCAAACACTTCAAGGGGGGTTACAAGTACTTGGTGGTATACCAAAGCTCTGCAAGGAATTTACAACAAGACTTGGATTCAATTCAAGGCTGAATTTCCCGACAAAATTTTTCCTCTACGCTTTGAGGAAGGCATCCAAGAAGATTGGGATTGGTTTGCCCAATAGGAACACAAGTAAGTCAAAGCAAGTAGTGGTTCACTCTTGCCAAGGTAGCTCCACTCTCGACCCTCTCTGAGGGAGGAAAGATGAAGAAATTCAACAAAGGATTTTTGCCCAAATTTTGTAGACGCATCTGCAAAATACTTTGCAGTAGATGGTAGAGTCAACAATAAAAGCTGAAAGTGTACACCTTAGTGTACAGAGAATCCAATCCCCGTAGTGGGACGGGAACCATTGAACACAAAAAGTTTGGAGTAAGGGAATTCAATCTAACTCCTGAGTTCTTGAATAGAAGACCCTCGAACTTTAAGTGAGAGGGCAGGTTTTCGATCAAAGTTACATCTTTGCGGAAATCATAAAGTGCATTGTGTTTGTTTGCTCTTTTGCACAAGGTATGGTTATGTCTAACCGGGACTACTCACTCTCGAGTGTTTATGAGAGCAGGATCAAATTGAAACATTGTTTTGTGAGATGAATTGGTTTGCTTAACTAGCCGTCTGGTATCCGGTAATTCTCGAACAGATTACTTGCTACTGCGGGTAGGAAATTATGAAGGAACCATTCTGAGCTTTCCAACAAAGAAAAGCTTTCATTAAGCTTGAATACTCTTTAAGCCCACACCCCCTACCCGGTAAGGGAAGATATGGTAGTGCTTTTCGCACAAGTGAATGAACACTCTCTTTACGAGGGAAGGAACAAGCGACGACTACGGCCTGTGCTTGAGGAATCCAAGGATTAAAATCCTAGATTATTTGATGAGCGGGTTTTGCTCTAAGATCGAGCCAAGGGATCATCAAGTTGAGCGTCTTCGCTCTAAGGATCTTACGAAGGGAAGGTAATTTCCCAAGTTCACTGAAACTCTTAACATAGCTTAAGAATTATGTACACTTTTGAGTACATGGATAACACACGAAGATGCAGACCTATGCGGACGAGAGTTTGTTATACTCTCTTGAGTTTGTTATGCTCTATGACTTGGGCATTCCCTATGTGGGAGGACACAAGAGGTTTAATACCCTCTGGACTAACAGCGCAGGATTATGCGCAAGGACAAATACCTAGATTCATTTCTGGGAAGATTATTCTTCTCGAATTTAAGAAGACGGAATCAAGTTAACAGAGTCTCGGATAAGGAAACTTTGGATCAGAACAATTGGCCTACCCAAAGCAAAGGCCCGGAATAAGAACTTACTTTGGTAAGATGACACACTTTGTCTGCCGCAGGAAGATTCATATGAGCTTAATGCTCTCGACGTGCCCTACGCGGGAGGACATAAGAGGTTTAATATCCTCAGGACTAATAGCGCAACGTTATGCGCAAGGACATAGACCTAGATTGATTTCTAGGAGGAATATTCTTCTCGAGGTTGAGAAGGCGAAAGTGAGTTAACAAATTCTCGTAAAGACGTGAATGATGAGTTCTTACGTGGCTCGTAAGTTTATGATTGGTGAAGGATATCCTCGAGGTACTAGAGGAAGGACATGAACCGGTAAGGTAAGTACTGAATTATTGAATTTCTGTTTAATTTAATTTCTAAGTTCTCTTTTGAGAAAGGACTAGCTCAACTCACCATTGAGCAAGATTTGAAATTTTCCAGTTTCTCCCCGGCAATTCAGTTGGATCTCTACAGTTGAGGACAACTGTTTATCAGTGAGAGGGATGTTGCTAAATTGGCTTTATCTGACATAAAAATAATTCTAAATGAATTATTGGATTTATAAGTGAGAGGGTTTTCTCGCTTGGAACACCGAGGAAAAATAATTCTAAATGAATTATTGGAATTTTAAGTGAGAAGGTTTTTCTCACTGGAGACATCCGAGTACAGAGTATTCCTAGTGCGTCATTCAAAGTAATGACGGGAGCATCCTATGACATCTCTGATGCGTCATAGGATGGGTGACATGGAGCATCGTGAAGGAGATTGTACCGTAAGTTCGGTAGGAAAGGACTAGGTGATGGGTATTCCTGATGCGTCACAAGGTGGGTGACGGGTGCATCGGAAAGAGGATATCCATAGTCGAGAGAAAATCCGAATTGAAAAAGAGCAATACGCATAAAGACGCAAGCACAAGAATAAAGATGGGTTCTGAGAAGCTTTTCTTAAAAAGTTTCCGGGAAGAGCAGACGCTTTCCCGCGAGGAATCTATGTCTGCATTGCCTTTGTGCATGTGGTTGCATCCAGGGACGCCTGGGAAGTGTTGTGAAAAGCATTGTTTTAAACTTATAAGGTTTTATTGAGTTTTTGGGCAGGTTCATACCAATTTTAAAATATGCGGGCCGCCCACTTAATAAGTGGGTAGCCACTTAGAAAATAAAGCAACAAAACCAGCCAGCGAATTCTCTCTCCCTATTTCGGGTAAACAGCCAAAAAAAAAAACAAAACAAAACAAAACCGACGCGATCTCTACGCGGCCAGCCTTTGCTCATCTATTCTTGCTGTGGCCAGGGAGCTATAAAAGCACCACATGCCCTCACTCAGAGGAGAGGTTACCAACGTCAGCAAGAGAAGACTCTGCCGCCAGATAATGCAAGAGATCGCGAGACTACGAAGCACGGAAGTCGCTTTTCCCGCGCAAGAGCGACAAGTATCTATTGTGGATTCGCCATACGAATTGTTGTCGCGTGTTTGTGTGTGTGTTTGCAGGTACTTCATCGCGAAGGAGAAGCGAGAAGACTTCGGCCTACGCTTGGGAATTCCGGAAACGGAATTCGGAAATTGTCTGCAGAGTCTCAACTCCGAGTACAGACGGAAAAAGGATTAAGAGCTCGTCTCTCGGATTTCCCTTATGGGAAGAAACGACCATCGAGTCAGAGAATTAGAACGGAGGGGTTTTCTCTGGTTCTTGTGCTTGTAAAAAGATTTTCCCTCATAAAGGATTCTCTTTAAGGGGGGGATCATCCCATCTTCTTGTCCCCAATACTGTGTCGATCTTCTCACTCTCTCTCTCTCTATTTATTTCTCTCTATATCCTTTGGCTTCAGTATTAAGTGATAAATTCTATTCATCCGAATATATTTTATATTGTTATGCGCTCCCGTCTTGTGACACAAGCATAAAAGGGGAAATCATGATGAGGAATGCTGCAACTGGCTACAAAAGTGGGTGCTCTTTTGGTGTCATAATTTTCAACCATACATAACGTTTGTACTTGTCATCTTTCACAATTGATGCAAAATCTTCCAATCCTTTCATAACTATACAGGCTACCCCTCCTTGCTCTCTTTGTTGCTTGAGATTCTTTGACCACATCAATGAATATACATTGTAATCCTCCAAGCCGTTAATCCTTTGTATATTATGCTCCCAAGTTTCAATAAGAAGTACAATATCGGCTTTGCTTGTTAGTTCATCAATGCCAACCCCCACATTCCATGGGTATCCATTGCAATTCCAAAAGTATATTTTCAATTGTAACTTGGCCTCATAGATCGTGCATTCCTATTTTTTCGAGGGACTTGCCTCCTCCTTGGGCACATTTTCTTTGTGAGAGATCCATAGTTACAGGGGACGGAGGGGATGGGGCCTAGGAGCGAGGGATGGCCGAAACCGGGACAGGGACGGCGGGCTGGGAAGGCTGGGAACAGACAAAAGGGGTCAATCCAGGCGGGAACGCACGCAGACATCTTGGGGACGAACGGGGACGGCCGCCTAGTCAAAGGACTTTTTTAAAAAAATTCGAATTTTGCGCCGTTTCAAACGGTCAGCAGCAGCTCTTTTTTTGGAGGTGGCTATAAAAGCCAGCCTTTGGGTCACTTTGACATATTCTCAAGGCTCAAGCTCTCATTGCTCAAGCCTCTCCTCTCTACCTTCGGCGCTTCGCAGCTTCGCCTCTACGGTCTACCCTCTCCTCGAGGCTCGAAGCTCTACCTTTGAGTCTCCTCTCTACCCACTTGGCACTCTCTCCCTCCTCTTCCCTTGAGTCTCCTCTCTACCCACTCTCTCCCTCCTCTACCCTCTCAACTTTCAAGCTCTCCTCTACTCTCTCTCCACACAAGCTCTCCTCTACACTCTCTCCACCATCATGTCATCTCAAGCCGGCTCTTCTCAAAGGAGGCCCGCCATGCAAACATGGGAAGACCATGGACATGTAAGCTATGCCCGTACAAGAGAACAGGTGGTGCAAACAAAGTGCGAAGCCATCTTCTTCATGAACCCGGCCACGAGGTGAAGTTTTGCCCACACATTACTCCCGAAAAGAGGTTGGAGCTTCTTGAGAAGCTCACGGTGTATGAGGTCGCGGAGGCAGCCAAGAGGCGCCATTTTGTTGCCATTGATCCCTCCGCCGCGACACTGTGAGAGCAAAGGCAAGCCAACCTTGGCTCCACCTCGACTCTTCATACTAACACAACATGCTCTTTTTTGTGTGGATAGGTCTCCGTACTTTCGAACCATGGTTACGAAAATAGGGGATATGGCCCCTCTTATGTGCCACCTTCATTGGAGAGGCTTCGCACCACCCTCCTTGACAAAGAGAAGCTTGCCATGGAGCAAGCGGCCCAAGCAACAAAGGATTTGTGAAAGACCAATGGCGTCTCTCTCCTTGTAGATGGATGGAGCAACACCCGCAAGCGGTTCATCCACAGAGTGGTGACCTACTCTCGAGGGGAGATGTACTTTGTGGAGTCACATGATGCATCCGACACTGGCAAGTCCGGGGAGATGCTTGCTGCGGAGTGGACAAGCACCATAGACGGCTCGGAGAATGTCCTTTGTATGGTTGCAAATGGAGAGGCGTCAAATAGGGCAGCCGGGGCTATCATTGAGGGCATGTATCCCACTATCCATGTCACATTTTGCATGGCGCATTGCCTCAACAACCTCCTCAAGGACATAGGGAGCTTGTTATGGATTTCACCCACCATTAGTGACGCCAATCAAATTGTGTTCTTAGTGCTCAACCATCAAAAAGTGCGCCACGAGTTCTCAAAGAGTAGCCACTTGTCCTTACTCATGTTCAGACAAGATTTACATTCAATTGGCTTATGCTAGGCCGCTTGTCTACATGTGGCGGAGCTTTAAGGGGCCTCTTTCTCAGTGATGAGTTCCATGCCATGCCGGAGTCTACATCAGCAACAGGGTTGAAACACCGAGAATGGGCCGACGACGCCGCTTGGTGGGAGAAGGTGAAGACTCTTGACGCCATGGTCAAGCCTATTCTACACCTACTTCGAGTTGTGGATAGCTTGCAGCCATGCATCGACAAAGTCTACGAAGCTATGGATCGGATGATGGAGACACTTGAGAAGCTTGTGCCTGCCCCTATTCAGTAAGCGGAGATTCGTGGCTTGTGTGAGTCCAGGTGGAATGGATACTACTCTCCACTTCATGCGGCAACTTATGTGTTTGACCCCGAGTTTCAAGGAAGGCGTCAAGAGACCGACAAGGAGGTGAGCAAAGGATGGCAACTTGCATTAGAGCGCCTTGAGCCTAGCAGTGACATTAGGTGCAAGGTTAGAGATGAGCTACTCAACTACAGGCAAAAGAAGGGCTCCTATGGATGTGTAGATACACAGGTTGATCGCAGAAAGATTGGCTCGGTTTTGTGGTGGGAAGACTATGGAGGAGATGGCCCACATTTGTAGCGCTTGGTTGTTCATGTCCTTAGCCAAGCATGGACCACTAGTTGCTTGAAGCAACTATGGAGTGTGTACAACTACATTGCCTCTAAGAAGACGAATTGCCTTGGGGTCCAGAGGGCCAATGATTTGGTGTTTGTAAGCGCTAACTTACGCATGCTTGCCAAGAGCGCCACACACAAGGCAGATCCCTTCGCTGAGTGGGAGATGGCACAAAAGAATCCATCTATGGCCGAGACATTTTTGGAGAAGCTAGAGGAGGACTGGGAGCCTGAGCCTCAGTGCGAGCCTCATGAGGCCTCATATATCGCTGATGACCACGACTACGACGATGATGTGGAGCAGGCGAGCACTCCGGAGTTTGATGATCATCGATCACTCTAGAGTCTAGAGTCTACTCCTCTAGAGTCTACCTAGCCCTTTGTAATTTTTGTTATCCTTGAGGCTTGTCCTTTTTGAGCCCTTGTGGCATGCACTTTTCATTTTGTATCCATCGATGTTTTCTTAGCACATTTGCGCCTATATGACTCATGCTCTTTGGGCGAGTTTTTCTTGCCGGAGATACATTTCTTGGGACACATTGTCTCAGCAGCAAGAGTACAGATGGACCCGACCAAAGTTGAGACTATCCGCGATTGGCTTGACTTGAAGAATGTTCATGAAGTTCGAAGCTTTTTGGGCTTGTGCTCTTACTTCCGGCGGTTCATTCGGAAGTTTGCAGAGATAGGTTCGCCTTTGCACTTGTTGACTCAGAAAGGAGTCCCTTTCTCGTGGGGACCGACAAAGGTGACTGCTTTTCAAACACTAAAGGAGAAATTGACTCTTGGACCAGTGTTGGCTTTGCCAGATTTACAAAAGTCATTCGAAGTTTATTGTGACGCTTGTGGTCGTAGTCTGGGAGCCATGTGATTGCTTATGAAAGCAGAATGTTTTCAAGGCCAGAAGTGGTAGCCCAGATTTATGAGAAAGAGCTATTGGCAGTGATCCATGCTCTTACACAGTAGCGACAATATCTACTCGGAGCCAATTTCACAGTTTTTGCATATCATCAGAGTCTGCGCTACTTCTTGTCATAGAAGCAGCTTTTGGAAAAACAGATGCGGTGGGCTAACATCTTGTCACAGTTTCACTTTCAAATTGTCCATGTTCAGGGACAGAAAAATTTAGTGCCAGATGCATTGTCTCGGAAGCCCCTCATCTTGGTTATTTCCGCGATCCATTATAGAAGCTTCGAGTACGCCACAAATCCAGACTTCACCGATATTTTTACTCAGATACACAATGGGGAGACAGTTCCAGGATATTCCATACGGGATGGCTACTTGATGAAGAAAATGATGTTGTGTATCTTTGAGAGAAAAGGTCTTGACAAAGTACCATTGTCCACCGTTTACGGGTCACCACAGCATCAATACCACCTCGAAGGGGGTAGAGCGTTATTTCTTTTAGCCAAGACTTGAGAAGGATGTGGACAACTTTATTCGCACTTGTTTAGTATGCAAAAAGGTCAAGCTTGACAGGCATAAGGCACAAGGATTCCTACAGCCTTTACCCATTTCCACCCGTCCTTGGGAAAGTATTGCAATGGATTTCATCTTTGATCTCTCGAAGACACAGAGTGGGCACAATGGCATTTGGACTGTCACTGACAGATTTAGCAAGCAAGCTCACTTCCTTCCAGTGAAGAAAACAGTCAAGCCGGACCATTTAGCGAGACTGTTCATTAAACACATAATTCGGTTACATGGCATGCATGAGACAATAGTCTTCGACAGAGATCCCCAATTCACGAGTTTGTTTTGGAGGGCTATTTGGGAGAACATTGGCACACGGTTGCAATTCTCGTCATCTTTCCACCCTCAGACAAATGGGCAATCTGAGATCGCAAATTCAATTGTTTTGAATTTGTTGAAGTCTTACATGTCACGTCACACATCCAACCCTATGTGTCCGTGGACAAGCTACAGCATGACCAGGGTTCAGTTCAGTCAAGTCAGTCTAGAATAGCAAGTGATCTGGCACCTTTGTGAGTCTGTTTGAAGACCGTGCATGTCCAGACACTTAGAAGAGATGCATATCCTCTGGTTGCACACACCATGATCATCAGATTTCCATCAAAACCCATCAGGAGCATTTTTACAGTGCATAGACCTATTTTCCCTATTTTTGACATTTTTCACTTATTATTTTTAAGTGACTTTTGTTGGGAACTAGGTAGGGCAATTTGACTAAGCCAATATATAAGTAAACCTAGCGCTAGCACTTTCTGGCAGAAGAGACAGCAAGAACACTTGCTCAACAGGCACCTTCTCAGCAAGACTCCCAACAAAGGAACCCTAGCGTTTTGCAGGAGGCAAGGCCTAGCGTTTTCAGCAAAAGACAAATCAGCCAGCATTTTGCACTTCCAGTTTCCTGGCGACAACAGTACCCAAATCAGCCCTAGCGTTTTTCGATTGCATAGCAACCCGGCAACAGCATGACAGCAGATCCCTAGCGTTTTTGCAACACGGACAAGAATTCAGCCCCTAGCGTTTTTGGTTTGCAGATCAACCTCAACGTTTTTGCAGATCTTCGCGACGGAATCAGCCCTAGACTCAGCATTTTCAGTTTTCAGCAGTCAATCTCCGTAGTAGAACCCCAAACCTCGCAGATCTCACCTTCTCGCAGCAGATCCTCGCCGCACGGTCAGATCCAACGTAGTTTGCAAATTCAGTCCGGAAAACGCAGATTTCAGCATCTGCGTTTTCAGCGCGTCGTCGTTGCATCATCGTCATTGACATCGTCATCGACATCGTCACCGACATAGGGTCAAAATTCAGCAGATAAAGATTTGCAGATTTCAGCCATTAGCGTTTTCAGATTTCAGCCCGTCTCGTCGTCGTCCTCATCGTCGTCGACATCGGCGGCAAGTCCAAGCATTGTAGAGATTTGTGCAATCAATAGTAGACCGCTCTCACCATAGAGAGTGGGGCCTTTGGAGGAGGGTTTGACAACATTCTGGTGTCGTATTCTTCTCTCTCTATCTCTCAGTCTCAGCACCTTCATTCACAGTGTTTACCACTTTGTTTGTGTCCATTGCACTCTCTCACTAAAGAAACGGAAGGCCCTCCCTTCCGTAAGTACAAGGAACCCTTGAGCACAGTTCGGAGCACTCATCTTGAGCAAAGTTCAACATTCACTTCCACTGCACCTTACATTGGTATCAAAGCTTTGGCAGTGTTCTGTATCACTCAAGGAAAGAACCACAAGAACCACATTATTTTTTTTGCTTGTTGCGGTCGCACGTAACCCAAGTCCTCTTGGGCGTGTCGATTCCTAATCGTGTTTTTGAAGAGTGACAAAAAACCCAAGAAAGGAGGGCTTGTCCAGCCTCCCCTTGTGCCTCTTTTCACTCATTGAGAGCGGACTGTGCACTTAGCGGCCGGCCATCGACGTGAGGTGGGAAAAAGCAACCTTGGTGTGAGCGCAAGGCGCCAAGGGGTGCGCCCGCGGAAAAGAGAAGAACTCGGGTGAAGAGAAGATCCTTCTCTAACACAGATTGCAAGCTAAAGAAGAACCTCAAGAACTCAAGAACCCAAGAACCCAAGACCCACAAGAACCCAAGTTCCTTGTGAACTTAAGAACCCAAGACTTCAGTGGATGGTCATCACTCGAAGCGGAATGGATACTTCGCTTGGAGGTGGTGAGCATGAGGGTGGTGAAGAAGAATTTTCCCAACCAGGAGGTTTTTCCGACCCTCCCCCTTTCCCATCTACGCCAAGGATTGCACTAACTCCTATGGAGGCTTTCGACAAGATGATGATGGACAAGAGGTTAGAATGCGAAGCAAGAAAAGCAGAAATAGAGCGTGAACACAAAGAAAGAATGGCAACCATAGAGCTTGAGCACAACGAAAGGAAAGCCGCCTTGTTCCGATTCTTTTCTCAAGTGCAGGCACAGATGCAAGAGATTCGGGAAAAGAAGACTCTCTCGGTCTCTTCTTCTCCCAAGCATGACACACAGGATTTGCATGATGATAAGCATGATGAATTGCATGATAATGATGAGCATGATAATTTGCATGATAAGGACAAGCATGATGATTTGTTTGACCAAGATGTGATTGTTCACAAGAATGATGGGTTAGTTGATACTTTTTCTAGTGAAGCTAACCTCATTGCAGATTCGATCAATCACGAAGAACCGATCTTGCCTCTCGAGTCAAGGTCCAAAGAACCCCCTCAGGAAGAACCGATCTTGGCTCTCGAGCCTAGGTCCCAAGAACCCCCTCAGGAAGAACCGATTTTGGCTCTCGAGCCTAGGTCTAGAGAACCCCCACAGGAAGTACTATGTGTTCGAATGATTAGTCAGCACACATTGTTCGAGTGTTTCATTCGTGATCGTTTCGTGTATTTTAGTCACCGTCCTTATGTGATCCCTTTTCACAGGCATGACATATTGTACGATGCGCACGATTCACTCATGAATGAGCACAGATGTATGCGGATTATTCATGAAAAGTTGAAAAGTATGCATTCAAGGAAGTCACATTCCATGTCTCTCCCTTGGCACGACACAGTTGTAGAAAGAGCACAAGAAAGTATGAGCACCAAAGAAAGTATGAGCACCAAGCATGGGCATTTCCATTGTGAATTGCCACAGTTGATTGATTTAGATCAGAAAGTCAAGATTCCATCTCAATGTTTGCGTGTGTTTGATGAACGGTTTGGCACTCCGTCTCTATGTTCATCTACATTGCATGCACAGCCTTTAGAAAAGACAAAGAGTTTTTCCAGTCACTTTACGTGGAATAGATATGTTCATGTCTTTGTGCTGGAAGTGCTTTCAGGAATTTTCAACCTTGGAGATTCTTGAAGAAGGTGAACCTACGTCCATCGACAAAGTTGAAGCATTGAAGGAGCTACAGAAGCCTTTGTGTCACTTTCGGCACAGCCCAAAGAAGCAAGCGTTGCAGACCTTTATGAAGTTCAAGTATCGCACGACCCACACATCGGATGTTATTGGCAATCTCCCTCGACGCCATACAGTTCGGTACCAATACCTCACTTTGAAAAGGAGGGGATGTCACGTGACACATCCAACCATATGTGTCCGTGGACAAGCTACAGCATGACTAGGGTTCAGTTCAGTCAAGTCAGTCTAGAATAGAAAGTGATCTGGCACCTTTGTTAGTCTATTCGCAGACCGTGCATGTCCAGACACTTAGAATAGATGCATATCCTCTGGTTGCACATAGCATGATCATCAAATTTCCATCAGAATCCATCAGGAGCGTTTTTACAGTGCATAGACCTATTTTCCCTACTTTTGACATTTTTCACTTATTATTTTTAAGTGACTTTTGTTGGGAACTGGGTAGGGCAATTTAACTAAGCCAATATATAAGTAAACCTAGCGCTAGCACTTTCTGGCAGAAAAGGCAACAGGAACACTTGCTCAACAGACACCTTCTCAGCAAGACCCCCAACAAAGGAGCCCTAGCGATTTGTAGCAGACAAGGCCTAGCGTTTTCAGCAAAAGACAAATCAGCCAACATTTTGCACTTGTAGTTTCCTGGCGACAGCAGTACCCAAATCAGTCCTAGCGTTTTTCGATTGCAGAGCAACCCGGCAACAGCATGACAGCAGATCCCTAGCGTTTTTGCAACACGGACAAGAATTCAGCCCCTAGCGTTTTTGGTTTGCAGATCAACCTCAACGTTTTTGCAGATCTTCGCGACGGAATCAGCCCTAGACTCAGCATTTTCAGTTTTCAGCAGTCAATCTCCGTAGTAGAACCCCAAACCTCGCAGATCTCACCTTCTCGCAGCAGATCCTCGCCGCACGGTCAGATCCAGCGTAGTTTGCAAATTCAGTCCGGAAAACGCAGATTTCAGCATCTGCGTTTTCAGCGCGTCGTTGTTGCATCATCGTCATCGACATCGTCATCGACATAGAGTCAGAATTCAGCAAATAAAGATTTGCAGATTTCAGCCATTAGCGTTTTCAGATTTCAACCCTTCTCGTCATCGTCCTCATCGTCGTCGACATCGTTGGCAAGTCCAAGCATTGTAGAGATTTGTGCAATCAATAGTAGACCGCTCTCGTCATAGAGAGTGGGGCTTTCGGAGGAGGGTTTGACAACATTATGGTGTCGTATTCTTCTCTCTCTATCTCTCAGTCTCAGCACCTTCATTCACAGTGTTCCACCACTTTGTGTCCATTGCACTCTCTCACTAAAGGAACGGAAGGCTCTCCCTTCGGTAAGTAAAAGGAACCCTTGAGCACAGTTCGGAGCACTTATCTTGAGCAAAGTTCAACATTCACTTCCGCTGCACCTTACATTACATCTCTGATCAAAAGACTCAATGTGTTTGGTGGAATTTGCCTACAATAACACTATTCACTCTTCGATGGGGAAAGCGCCATTTGAGATAATTAAAGGTGCACACAAGGCTCCTCCCTTTCTCAGCACTAAAGACAACATTTTTGAAGCTGACCAGTACACAAGACTTGGACGCTGCTTTTCCAAGGTTCGCGAGGCTCTAGAGAAGTCTCAAGAACGACACAAGAAGGCAGACGATCGACATCGACGCGACTTGAAATTAAAGGAAAACGATTGGGTGCTCTTACGTTTTGAAAAGGCACGCCTAAGGAAACAAAAGGGAAAGAAGTAGCTTTTTCCAAAACTTAGCATGAGGTATTATGGCCCTTTCCAGATTAAAGAAGAGATAAATGACGTCTCCTTTCGACTCAAGCTGCCGGATACTTGGAAGATTCACAATGCATTCCATGTGAGTCTCTTAAAACCTTTTAAAGGTGAAGTGTCAGTTGATGGGGAGCCTGATGAGCAACCCGAAGTGGAAGAGAGCGAGAAGATACTCGTTCCTCCTGAACAGATTTTGACACACAAGGAAAGAAAAGTGAAAGATGAAGTGATTCGGCGGGTCTTAGTTAAATTCAAGAACTATTCGGCATTGGATGCGAAGTGGATGGAGGAGGAGGACCTAGCAGATACTCCTCTGATTTTGGAACTTTACCTTGAAGCATTCGATTTAGCTACGTCTACTCCGAGAGATCCCGCAGATCAGCAGGGTTGAATCTGGTGCAGAGGGATTGCACAAGAGGGGAGTCACTCCGCTCCTTTGTCACAGATTACATGGATTCAATAGAGTCACTAATATCCATTTGGGTTTCAGCGATACTGTTGTGCTGACAGTCTTCTGCTATATTACTTTATGAAATGGAATTCCCGAAATTGAACATGAATGATTTGTACTCTCTCATGTGATTTGTTAGAGTGCACGAACTGAAAGACGAAATGACTGCAACATTTCAGTCTTATAAATCTCTATAGACATGATCGCAATAAGGATTAGTTAATCCAACATCAGTGAGGTCTGGGATGGATCTAGATGCGAATACTGAATACATAGCTTGCAGTCATCGTCTGAGATTTGGAATGAATTTTTTTGTGATTGATTTGTCAAGTGATCTCCTGTGATGTCATGTGCAGTGATGTGATTGTCGTCTTTGTACATGTGCTAGATGTGTCCTGTCTAGTGCGTCGATACTTAGAGTCAGTGTCTGCTGAAATGGTTTATGGCCTCCGTTTGTTTTGCAGGCGTAGTCAAGGACGATTACAATTCTTTCAAGAGCGAGGTGCGAGGTATGTCATAAATTGATGACGTGGCAATTCTCCCAAACACACCGCGGACAGATGATGACGTGGCAGAACAGTACAGACCCCTGTGATTCGCACTGGCATGCTAACGTGGCAGTTTTGTACGGACGCGCTGATTGCTGACGTGGCAGAACAATACTGAATTTCGCTTTTTGCTGACAGCTGTACAAAATTTTTGTAAATTGTGTTGGCTTCTTTTACGGTTGCTTTTGGGGCAGTTTGCTTTTAAGTTTCATTGCTTTTGGGGGCTCTGCTTTTAGGTCCAAGGGCCTCACTTCTCAGAGCATCTGGACGCAAAGTCTGAGAGCTAAGGACCCGCGGGAGTTATACTTTGCTCAAAGATTAATACGAAAAGAAATACCGGAAGGGGCACCAGTCTTTGGGGCCAATCTCTCTTGGCACGAAACCACGCCGGTCGTGTCGACTCAATAATTTGTGAAGTGTTTTAAGTGAATCTCTCTTGTGTCGCGATAGAACCTAGACTTGGGGTGCACAAGTTTGTTACACCACCCAATGGACACATGATCAAGAAGTCAAAAAGAACAAGCCTAGTCCTCACCAAACTAGTAAGGCTTTTCAAGGAAGTTGATGACATCAAAAACAAAGTATGTAACAACAAGAAATTAATTGTAGAAAATCAACAAAGCCTCACAAGAATTACCAGACATCTAGAAGAATTTATCTTGACACACCAAGAAGAAATTCATGAGCCAATAAATGAACACACCAATCCCTCACCATTACAAGGAGTCTCCATTTTTATAATCCTAATGGAGAATTTCAAAATTTCCTCAATGTCATATTGGATACAGGAGCCAGCTTGTCAATAATTAATGAAAGGTTCCTTCATGAATGTTTTTGGGAAAAGCTTGATGAACCTATCATCATCCAATGTGCCAACAAAGCAAAGCATCCAATGAAGTATCGGACTAAAATGTAGCTACTACTTGGAATAACCAGGATACCTATCTTTGCCTACCTCTGGCCTCAAACAAGTCATGATATGATAATTGGCTACGATATTATTACATTTAAAGATAGTTATTTTCAATTCAAATCTTATTATGACGTAGAAACCTTGTATATTGTCTTGGAATTTTTGAAAATCAACAATAAGACAACCATCCATATCTACTACTTTTGAAACGAACTAGACTATGGATTTGGTTAGATATAAAGGAGGTTGCCGTCGTGGCAAACAACCCCCATCTCGTCTCTAGTCACCCCAAGCGGGCGGGTTACAACCGGTTGACCAAAATATTTGTAGCTCATATGCAATCGAACTGTGCACCGGGATTGTAGGAGATTGCAACTACACTACACCCACATACTTGCATGCACAAGGCAAGCAGCTCGCTTTAACTTGAAACGACGTCCCCCCCCCCCCCCCCCCCAAAAAAAAAAAAGTGTGATCGGTTGTGCCGGTCACCTCCACCTACATGGGGCCAAGCACCCCGATACTTAACCATAGCCCTACGCTATCCACAAAATTCATTTAGAATATCCCCAATCCTAAGGCATAAAGCCCTATCCACAGAAAATGTTGCATCTCTATAATAAAGAATCTTACCCAATGTCCTGATTTCTTCAAAAGGCAATTATATAAGACAAGAACCCCGCATTTCCTACTTCCAAAACAATGTCCAATATTACCTAGTATACAAACAAGGCAATTGGAATATGTGTTTCGGGAAATTCGCAAGGCCACAGAATTTGCTTGGGATGAATGTGTGTATATGTTTGTGAGTGTGTACACACACGCATGTTTCATGTACATATGTATGCAAAGACTGAAATTCTCTCTCTCTCTCTCTCTCTCTCTCTCTCTCTCTCACACACACACACACACACAAAACACACAAGGAGTAAAGGCTCCTTCTCTGCTTGCAAGCACAGGAGACCTCTCTCTCTCTCTCTCTCTCTCTCTCTCTCTCTCTAACACCATACAAATACACTCACGCACGCGCGCACAGAGGGGCGAAGGTTACCCGGTGCGGCGAGTGGATTGTGTGCGCATTCCGATAGCTGCAATGATGACTATCTAGTCCTCGAAAACACCTAAGTAAAGCTGAATGCGATAATCCTTCACATTTTTCCAATTGAAGTCAAAGGGACTACTTCTCTTCCTCAGTTGTCTCCCCTCTTCGAATCCCTAGTGGGTTCACACTCTGGCGGCAAAAACTCTTCGTATTGCTCGTTCTTTGCTCTACCACCGCCCTGGGGACTATCTAACACAGGCATTGAGGGGGTGGGATCTGCGGTGGGATGAAGGAGAGCCGTAGATCGCGGCAAAGTAATCTCGGGTACCTGAGATTACTTTGCACCCGAGATTACTTCGCACCCGAGATTACTTCTCGACCGACCCTCGAACCCTTGACCTCACCTTTGCGACTCCCGTGCCCTAACCACGAGCACCCGCATGTTTATTGTGATGGTATGGGCCCGAGATTACTCTTATACCAAAGGTGCCGACACTCGATGCTCTCACCATAGATCCCATGCCCCCATGCCCGTGACATATAGTCCTGAAGTACCACCGCCCACAAAATTCAAACTACTCCTCATATTTTTCCAAAAAGTCTTAAAATGCTCTTAAAATTTTTCAAAAATTTCCAAAATATCCCTTGTCATTGTAATTTCTCGCAAACACTTCCAAACACTTTCCTTTTTACAACTCTTCATAGGAAGATTAGTTCTCCCTCAATTGAAGATGATAGAACTAGTGTATCATAAAGAGACATCCTCATGATCATCCAAGAGGTCATCTGCCTTTTTTTCTACGTTCATTGCTTGTAGTATGTTCTCCTCTAGTGTCACTCGATCCAAACTTTGTTTATGTATTGAGAAGGACCAAGAAGAACATTCATTTGGAATGCACAATCCCCATTATTTCCACCTTGTCAATCATCTGCAGCAATTGACAAACATGCATCGTGGATATTAGGAACATAAGTGCACTCTACACTAAAGCTCGTACAGTCTCTACTTCAGATTCTGATTAAAATCCATTTCATACTTAACTGTCATTCTCAGATTGGGAATAGCAAATTCCATTGATACTACTACCTCTATGCCATACACCATTCTGAAAGGTGTCATGCCAGTAGTGACCTTGTAAGCAGTTCAATATGCCCAAAATGCTCTCTGAAGCTTGGTGTCCCACTTATGCGGTTCCTTCTGAACTATCTTTGGTGACGATAGTCTTAATGGTTTTATTGTTGCTCTTTGTTTGGTCATTGCACCTGGGATAATACAGTGTGGATTTCTAGTGCTTTACTGAAAATATCTCACTTAGTATCTGAATGGTTTCATTAATAAAGTGAGTGCCCTGATCTATTTCTATTGGACATCCATATCTGCATATGATGTTTTCATACAAAAATATAGTTTTGGATTTAGCAGTTGTATCCGGCAAGCCTTTTGCTTCAACCCACTTGCTGACATAACAGGTAGCCATAACAATATACTTTTTCTTTCTTGGAGTTACTTTTTTGAATGGCCCCATAAAATCCAGACCCCATTTTATGAAAATTCCCAGTGGATACACTCGAGTCAGTGGTGTCATATCAGTTGTTGTTGGCCTCCCCATTCTTTGGAAAATGTCACACGTTTTGCAGAAAGCTCTGACATCCGCCTTCATAGTTTGCCACAATAATCCTATCTAGAGGATCTTCTTATATGTGATATCAGTTGAAAAGTGTCCTCCATCATCTCCATTATGAGCTTCAATGATTACCTCTATTCGTCCTCTCATTGGCACACATCTACAAAGCACACCGTCAATGCCTAGTTTGTAAAGTGATCCAACTATGATAGTAAATTCAGACTTTTTATGATTAGTGCTTTCCTCTTATTCTGGGACCAGTCATTTGGAAATTCCCCTAGCTGAAGAAAAACATAAACGTTCTGCCATTCTGGGTATGGCTCCTCTTCAGCTATATTTTGGAATAATTTAGCATCTATTGGCTCATCTCTCAATGAAGTTTTTGAACAACCCTCTATGATTCTGGAAAGGAAGTCTACTCTACAATATGTGTTTTCTGGTTTATGGAAAATCTTAAATTCAAACTCCATTAAGAACATCATCCACCTGATTAGCCTTCCTTGTATAATAACCTTGTTAATCAAAAACTACAGAGCTTGATGATCCACATAGAAATGAAACAAATTGCCCAATAGGTAGTGTCTGACATTTGTAGCCATGAATACCATCCTTAGTGCTTCTCTTTTAGTAGTTGAGTACCCTTGTTCACCTGTATTGAATTTGCGACTGGCGAAGTAGACTAGGTAGTCCGTCTTTTCATCAAGTTAGGCCAGTATGGCTCCCATAGCCATGCCATAAGCATCTACATGTACATGGAAAATTATATCCTAGTTAGGTTGGCGAAGTACTGGCTTCCTTCTGATCGCATCTTTTAAGCATTCGAAACTCTATTCACATTCTTCAGTCCAGATAAATTTGTTTCCTTTCTTGGCCAGCTCATATAAGGTAATTCCTTGGTTGCAAACATATGAACAAACCTCATGTAGAAGTTTATGTATCCCGGAAACGAACTTAACTCAAATATCGTGGTTGGCACTCTAGCTTGGTGTATGCACTTGATCTTATCATTTGCCATTTCAATCCCATTTCTAGACATTATATGCCCCAGAAGTTGTCCCTTCTAGACCATGAATACTGACTTGAAGGGGTTCAGACAGATCCTCTTCTCTTTGCACCTTTCAAAAACCATTTCCAAAAACAATAAGTGCATCTCTTTAGTGGAGAAGACCGCAAAGTCATCCACAAAGATCGCCAAAGACATATGCAAAAATTAGCTGAAAATTTCCATCATACGTCGTTGAAACGTTGATGGAGCATTGCATAGCCCAAATGGCATCACCAGATATATGAATGCTACCTATTCAGTGATAAATGTAGTTTTGGACCTATCCTCAGGTGCAATCTTTAATTGGTTGTAGCCATTATAGCCATCCATAAAGCTATACATTTCGTGGCCTACAATCTCATCTAGCATCATTTCTGTAAATGGTAATGGAAAAGGATCCTTAATGGTCTGGCCATTCAGCTTCTTGTAGTCTAAACACTCTCTCAATTTTCCATTCTTCTTGGTGACTACCACTATAGGAAACAACAAGCCACTACTTGCTACTTCTGTGATGAACCCTGCTTTGAGAAGATTATCAATCTTCTCCTTGACTTTCTTAGCATAGTTAGGGTTTATCTGTACCTTTACAACCTAACGGTTTCGCATCCGGCTTCACTGGTATCCAATGTTGGCACACTTCTAGATCTACGCCTTTCAGGTCAGTATGTTCCCATGCGAATACATCCTTGTATTTTTGAAGTAGTGCCTTTGCCTTCTCTTTGATCTTCGGCTTCAGGTGCTTGTTGATCTTGATCATTCTAGGATTGTCTTTTGAGCTAAGATTCCACTTCTTTATCTCTTGATCATCTAGGAGTAACCAATTTGGGCCTTTTCCCTTTTGTTTGGGCCATGTACTCTGCTTCCTTCTCAGTTTGAATGCCAATACCATAATCATTAAAAGGATTACTTATTTCCAGAAGATCATTATGAATTTTTGGTGCCAGTGCTGTTGGATCCCCTTGATCAATGTTTTTTAAAGTGGTCTCCTTTCTGGGATGAAATCGAACTTATATGATGCTGGCTTTTTTGGCAGATGCCCATCTAACTGAAAGTTGTTCTCCAGAGTTTAGGTCGGTGAATTGCTTAGGATATTGTCGCTTCTTTCTTTCATCTTGCTCTTTATTCACAAGCACAACACTCAGATCAATTTTTGTCAAAGGAAAGATATTCATAGAGGCAAGCATCCTTTCAATTTTCCTTGTCCCATACTTCCTGCATAATTCTTCAAGCCTCGAAGCCTTTTTCCAGCTTCTGGTATTACCCGTCTTTATCTAAATTCTTATGCTAGATCCCTGAATGGTCAAAGTTTGATTTGCATAATCATTGAATAGCACCATCAGTTTTGAGCTAAGTTCTTCCTAACAGCATTTTATAAGCTCTTTGCACATCGAATACCAAAAAATTGGTTTTGAACTTCTCCTTTCCTACCCTGATTTGCATATTGTCAATGAGTCCAGTAGCTTGGACTACTCTGTGGTCAACCATTCTAACTGTGAATGGGGTTGGTTTCATCTCAATTATCCACAGCTCCCCAAGGATGTTTACTCCAGCTCCCCCATCCACAATTACTCCAGACAATGGTTCCCATTGCTTCCTGAGTTTGCAGTCTATGTGAATTATTGGAACCTCATCATTGCAAATGGCTACCAAGTCCACTGCTCTGGCTTTAGCTTCAACTTTTCTCTTTGTTTTAATAAACTTCACAACTGCTGGTAATGTTCGTCTGATATCATCTAACTTGACAGTTAACTTCTATACCCTTTCACAGACTTTGATGTAAATCTTGTCTTGCTCATTACCAAAATTGTTGTCTGAACTGAAAGATTTGTCCTCAGTATCTTCACAATTCCATTCTGCTTCTTGGCTAGCCATTAGCTAAACCGGAGATAGACCCTCTGGTTGGCCCTCCTTCACTTCAGTTGACCCAAATGCAATCAAGTCTGCCCTGACTTGTTGTACCTAATTGTCCAGGCTTTGCATTGCAGCTATCATGGACTCATCTAGTCCAGATACTGCCTTCTCCTTCTGGACCTCTCAAGACTGTGGCGGTAGTTTTTGAATCATCCAAGCTTCAAAAAAATTTGGCTATTTTGATAGCTTTTTAATCAAATTTTCTGTGACTCTTACTGCAAGCTCCCTTTGCTCCTACCATTCATCCTTTACCTTTGCCTTGCCCTTAGCCTTCCAGACTGCTCTCTGCTACTCCCACTTCTTGTCTGTTTGTCCTCCTTCTCTTCTGGGATCTCTTCAATGACTACCCCTTTACTTATGGTTACCACCTTGATTGGTACTCATTCTGGTCCCTTCAGGTTAGTAGTTTTTGTATTTGAACCTTCTAAGCATTAGGCAACAAAGCGACCCTACTTGACGCAATCGTAACAATTTAGGTTTTGTTTTTCATAATTTCCTTGTCCTCTGCCCCTACCAGTGTCCTATGCCCCTACCACTGTCCTATGCCCCTACCAGTACTTGTACTGGCTCCATTATCCTTGGACCCACTGGTCCCATCTGCCTTGGGTGCTTCAAGGTTGGTTGGTGCAATCATTGATAAGTCCTTGCCTTTCTTGAAGTGATGAATACTTATTCCATAGTTATTCCATATGTGACCATAGGCTTTGGAGTAAGTGCAATGGGAACATTCATCAGTCCTATGATCCTTGGATCTTCACTTTGAGCACCAAATTTCTGTCTTCTTGACTGAAGGTCTTGTCTTTGTGATTTCATCGATTTGCTTTGACATTCTCTCGAGTCTTCTGGTCCATGACCCTTTCTTCTTTCCCTTCCCCTTATCGTCTGCTTCACTCTCTGATGAGGTTTACGTAAAGCTTGAATTGGAATCCTCTTTAGTAGAAGAATCACTCTCATTAAACCGCCTTTTCTTATGCCCCTTTTCTTTCTTCGCTTGCTGCTCCATTTTCAAATCTCTTTGCACCAGATCATTGAACTTCTTTGTTGGCGTTGGTACTTCCTGCTCTCTCAATTTCTTGTTTTTGAAGCCATTTAGGAATCAAGCTCTCATTATTCTCTCAAAAGGGAATTCCTATAACTGTCTTGTTAATTCTTTAATTTATTCAATGTATCTTGTGTGACAGGCCGCAGCTTCCCTTGCTTGATTTTATTAAGCTCACACATAATATCCTCATCTCCCTTATTGTCTGAATATTCCAATATGAAAGACTTTATAAGCTTGCTATAAGATCTGAGTTGGCAAGCTGGGTAATGGTAATACCATTTTTGAGATGCCTCCTTTAAAGTCTGTGAAAATTACTGTCTGCATTCATCTTCATCATTATCTTTGAGTTTTGCATATTGTTCAAAGGCCTTAATATGCACATCGAGATCATCTTTTCTTCCACCTTTGAACACTGGGAAGGAAATCTTCACATTACAAGAGATTTTGGCTTTATGCACTGGCTTTCTGTTTTTGGGTTTTCTCTTGTTGTAATGATCAGTGTCAGCATTCCAATCATTATCTATTTTTGTTTCCAATATAGTGTCCTCAACTTTCTTCTTAGTTGGCTTATGTGTTGTTATATGACTTCTTTTGCCACTCTCACTTTCTTCAGTATGTCTTTGATTCCTCTAAGATCCATGGGAATGGATCCTCCTTTGGCTCTCTCAGCTTGTCTTCGCATGGAATGAGTAGAGTGCTGAGAATCCCTTTTTTCCATTAGCATTTCCTGGTCCTAGGGCCACATCTGTCTCATTTCTAGGTTGCTGATCCATTTTAGAGCCTCGCTCTGACTCTTCTAGAATTGGGCTAATGCCGTTGGGATCCTCCATGAATTTGGTAGCTCGCCTTCAACCTCTTTTGGGCGGCATGTTTGATGTCTATGCGCTCTAGCACCAACTAGGAGATAGTTCACCTATCTAGAGAAGCTTTAGCCCAAGCCACCGTGATCGCCAAAATGGAATGAGTTGAATGAGTTCAAACAAATATTCCAAGTTGGAAATTAGAGTTAGTTTAGTTCAGACTAAAGACCTCCATGAATCTGGTAGCTCGCCTTCAACCTATTTTGGGTGGCATGTCTGATGTCTATCCGCTCTAGCACCGACTAGGAGATAGTTCACCTATCTAGAGAAGCTTTAGCCCAAGCCACTATGATCGCCAAAATGGAATGAATTGAATGAGTTCAAAAAAATATTCCAGGTTGGCAGTTAGAGTTAGATTAGACTTTAGTACATTGAAAGACATAGTGGGAACCGGATATATGGAAATGATAATTGGAACTCGAATTGTATTATCCAAATTATAAAATTATACAACTGGAGTCAATACTGAATGAGCTTCTAGCTTAATGAAAGTACAAAGTACATCAGCTAATGGCTCAAGATACAAATATGAGGCTTGGGGTTAGGGACTCAAGAATTGGATCTAGATTCTAGGCTCTTGGATGTAGAATATCGGGTACCCAAAATGAAGTAATGGGTCCTATTTATAGTCTTCGGATTGATGTCTGACCAATTGTTTATTGTGTCAGCAATTACCGTGGTAACTGTCTTTGGATTACCACTTTTGGAACCCTCTAGTGCAGTCATCCGCCAACCATCTGCTAGGGGCTGTTCTTGCCATCTACAGGGAGTCAAAATCCAAGGGACTTTGGGTAGATTTGTTGACAACAACTATTTGTAGCCAATAGCACTCCATATGACCAATATCGCTCAAGTCCACCTTGGCACAAGTGTATCCTTATTTCAAGGGATATGGTCCCACAATAAGCTTTCCACGTTTCTAAATATGTACATCGGATCCAATGGTTGATTCTTAATTTTGTCCAATAGGGTAATTCATAGAACACTGAGAACCTGGTCATCCCTACGGGAAGGCACTCATCATACCTCTATAAACACTCTCAAGCGGACATCCTTACCGACTCATAGCTCATGGTTCTCTAGAAGACATGCTCGATGGCCTTCATAAACATTCTCCCTTAGTACTGGCAATTGACGTGCCTATAGCCTTGCACCACATGTGACACATGCATTGTAGCAACTAGTTTTAAGTCTTGCACACAAACTAAACAAGCATGAGAAAACTTTTTTTTTTCATAGCATTTATGGTGTGTTGGATGCGTACTTGAGCATTCTCCATAGCTAGGATAGCCATGCATCATCCACATTAGAATGCCTCTAATGGGGTCATTGTGTTGACCTTCATATTGGCTCATGTTCATTTCTTCTATGCTTGTCCATAGCTATTGTAGCTCTTCAAGGAGGAGGGGACAAAGATATATATCCATACTCTTTGATTTATACAGGCCTGCCACAATCATGTTGGCTCATGTTTATTTCTTCTATGCTTGCCCATAGCTATTGTAGCTCTTCAAGGAGGGGACGAAGATATACATCCATATCTTTTATACCGACCCAATACAATCAATCTTAAGAACAAGTATCCCCTCTTAGTTGTTAGCCATAGTGGAATATTTCATGTGAAAATGACAATGGGCCATACATTGTAGGATGTGGATTGTCAATACATTGTCATACATGGACAAACCAAGCCGCAAATTCCTTGGCTCTTGTTCATAATATTTCCACATGTCCTCAATGTGCTTCCTTGACACACTATTCATAGGAGTCCCTAGCATGCCATCTTAACATTCATTCTCTTTATGCCATGATGCTAAAGCATCCATTGACTTGCGATGGAAGAAGTGCTTGATGCGAGGCACAAGCGAGAAATGTCAAAGCACCTATTTTGTCCTTGGAGATCTTTTTGATATCTATCTACTTCACACTTTGGACATTTCTCTATGTGTACATACTTCTCTCTAAACAGAGTGCAATCATTAGGGCAAGCATGTATGGACTCGTAATACATTCCCAACTATTGTAGAACTTTCTTGGATTGTCTTTGGAGGCTAGCATCGTGTTATTTACTGGCAATACATGCTCCTTAAGTAACGCACATCAGAAAAGAAATAATACAAATTGCAAAAATAGTCATTGCAAAATTGAAGTTAACACAGCTTAGCGCCCTCATACAGTGATGTGACAGCCTCACATTTTATGTCAGTATAGGCAAGCCTCTCTGAATCCATGATTGTTTCAATCATACCATTGACCTCTAGCTCAAACATCTCTCGGTCGAGGTGATAATCACCGTTATCACCTTTCAAGCTTGAAGGTGATCCAAGCATATAAACGCCTATAAATGCACCTTGTGGGTTGCAGAATTGTTGTTTGATATTCACCATCAAAGTCTTAATGAATTGAAAGTAAATAGTTTTTCAATATGCAAAACGCCAAATAATTGAATAAGGTGTATCTTACTACTATTGTCCACACATACTGATAGATTATGATTGGCAATGACTCAATCTATATTATAGATGGATCAAACTCACCATATCAACATATATTTTGCATTGCAATGTGTCAAGTTTACACACATTCCATTTAAATTGATTATAAGGGCATGACACCCTAACTGAGAAATAGACACCTTGATCGGACAGGCCACATCATCATCGCTACTCATAATGCTTGTGCACACAAACCTAAATTTAGTGTTTGGGATCCCATTCAACCCAAAACACAAATTCTAAGCTCTAAACATAAACTTAATTTTAAAAACAAACTTAAAATGGATATGTAAATGAAAAACGCAAAGCCTAAAGCTACAATGCAAATCCTAAACCTACAATGCAAACATAAACACAAACCTTAAACCTAAAATGGCACAATCAGCTTATGATGCAAATCTAAACTTGCACTACAGACCTAAAACACACGCTTGAAATGTAAACCAAATCTCAAAATCCAAACTTATAATGCAAACCTAAATCACAAGCGCAAATCTATAATGCAAGTGTAGATCTGAACTCAAGATCCAAACCTAAATGACAAGTGTAAACTCCAAACTTAAACCTAAAATTATAATGCAAATGAAAACCTAGAACTTAAATCAAAATTTATAATGCAAATCTAAATCGCAATCGCAAGCCTAAAACTTGAATTGCAAACTTTAAAGGCTCCAATGCAAACCCAAACTTAAATTTAAAATGTAAATCTTAATCGCAAACGCAAACATAAAACTAAAACCGTAAGCCTTAACCGCCGCAAACGCAAACATAAAACTTAAACCGTAAGCCTTAACTGCAAGCATAGACTTAAAATCTAAACTTAAGCCACATAAGCAAACCTACAACCTAAATCTTAACATGCAAGCCTAAATCACAAGCACAAACTTAAAAAATAAACCGCAATCTTTAATTAATCACAAGTGCAAACTTTGACTGCAAGCACGAACCCAAATTTGAACTTAAAATGCAAACCTAAACTTCAAGAGCAAACATAAAACCAAAACCACAAGCTCTAATCAGAATTTCAAACCTAAAACTTAAAGCGTAAGCATAAACCTAAAACCTAAGCACTTTTTTTGTTGTTGTAAAAGTCACAATTGTGAGTGATTGTTTTAGAATTCCAACAAGAAACATACAAATCCACCTCAAGCTCATGTTAAGCCTCAAGGGACAGAAAGTTACATCAGAGCCTAATCAACCGTACCAAGTACCAAACTATTGTCGGGCCTTCATACAGGATGGCTCGATCGGATGGCGAGAGTAACCCTAATCTAGTCATCCGAGTTTTGCTCGTTTCCCACCACAAATATTATCTCCTTACTTTCATGTACCATCTTTGAGAAGCTAGCCACAGATAGGTCGCTGTTAAAAACCCGACAGTTCTTGGTCTTCCAAATATTACTGAAGAAACTTTTTTAGCAATTTGAGACAGACTAGAAGCGTAGGATTCCGCAAACGCTTCCTAGCAAGGCACATATACTTCTTAAAGAACCCTATCTTCCACGTTCTTTGTATCCATTTGCAAACCTTCCTTGTCAGGCCTCTAATTGCCGAGCATTCTATGAATAGGTGAGCGAGGTCTTTGCTAATCAATCTGCACCTTGAACATCTATCATACCTGATACCGCGTGCCTGAGTCTTGACCCCTGTCGGCAGAGCCCCCCACAACACCTTCCTCAAGGGGCCGAATCAATCAGCTTCGTGCGATAACGCTTGGTAAATGTCCTTGGTTTGAGGTTTTGAAAAGGCAGTTCTTGGGCCATTTCCAAGCTTTCCACTTGAAAGTGGAATCCCAGACCGGCATCAGAATATTGCCCAAGCCTTCTACAACTCTATTGACAAGTAGCCTCTCAGTGCTATTGTGTTGAAACTGGGCAGTCAGTTGGTCAGAGGATTTCCAATACTTTTTGTTTCCATCCCAAAAGTTGACTAACTGTTGGAGTCCTTTATTGTTCACCCTTCTTGCAATTTATCTCCAATAAGAGTTCAGGATTACACCACCAGCTTTACACAGCCAAGGGGACCACTGTGAGATGGAGTTCTTGAAGCATCTGGTTAATTCACCCCATTCTAGTACCGAAGCTGATCTATTGCACTTTTGTACCAGCTTTTGCGCAATGCCACCCAGTCTCAAGCTAGACCAACTTGGGGCTAATAGTTTGTTGTGCACCTCAATCCCTTTTCATTGACCACATTTAGAGCCAAGTTTTGCCTTGTCTATCATATCCATGGTCATGATAGTCCAATACTGGTCTTGTTTGGCTACTGATACCACAAATTTGGCACATAGGGCCTCAGTATGCACAATGGGGTTGAGAATCCTGAGGCACCTTTAATCTCACCTTCTCATTTTTCTCTAGATATTTTCCAAGACCCACTAGAACCTTTGCTCGTGTGTAATTTCTACCCCTAGGGGGACGCCTACATGTCGAAAAATCCTTCCTCTAGACACAATCTCCCTTGTCCACACCGATGGGTCAAATGAGTCGTTTTCCATAAGGGAGATTAGTCTAGACTTCTCAATACTACACTTCGACCCCGAAGCCACATCAAATGCCTGCACAAAACCTAAGCACAAATTTTAACAACAACAATAAATCCAAACCTAAACTCAAAACATAAACCTAAACCACAAGCGTAAACTTAAAACCTAAACGTAAACTTCTCGCCCTGAAGCGGTCCTATCTTAGATTTGGTGGCCTCTCAGGGGAGCTAATGAGGAAGTGCAAAAGAGCAACTGAGGTTTTGGAATGGGGGGAAGCAATCGGATACTTTAAGAACTTCATTTTTGCATTGGTCCCCTTGGCTCTCTAAAATATTGGGGCCGCCGCAAAGCCCCTATTGGATAGAAATGGCCAGGAATGTGAATAATAAGGGGCTCGTTCGACTAGAGCAATTCTGGGATGGCAACAAGAAGTGCTGGAAAACTACTGACTCTTTAGCCATCCAATTTCAACTGAATGGCTTTGAGATCTTACTAGTCTATAGGGTGATGAAAGAGCTTGCTAAGGTGGTGATTCCAATTTGTGAATCCAACTTTGAATGGGACGCTTGGAGATGGCTAGGGAGTAGCCTCTTTTGGAAACCACATTCTAAAGGCATTTACTATGCATTAATGTAAGAGGCTAATTGGTGTAGCTCACTCAACAAATTATGGAAGAGGCACTGGACGGAAAAACGGTGGGAGGGAGTCATGGAGAACATCTGGAAGCCAAGGTGGCCTTAGTATATGAAGATATTTCTGTGGAAAGTGATGTGGGGAGCTCTGCCAATGGGTGTAAAGATACAAGAAAGAGGAATCGGGTCCGATCGTTGCTCGGGGTGCAGAATAGCTAGTGAAGACCTAGCCCACCTTTTCATGGGATGCCAGGCAATCAGTGGCATGGCTGGGAAAATATGCAAGTGGATTCAAAGGACATGGCAAATTAAGTTCTTCAAGACTGATCTGTTCTTTGGTAGTAACAGGTTGGGAAGTCTTGCTCTTCTTATCTGCACTCAAATAATCAGGTACTACTTCTTTCACCATATTTGGCAAGCAAGGAACCGCCGCGTGTTTGATGGGGATCTGTGGCAAGCTTTTGTGAAATCATACAAGAGAGCAGAGTGACGATCCACAAGATCGGAGGCAAACAAGCCTCAAAGGACTAGTCTAGAACAATACATGTCATGATGACATCTTATAATAAGTAAAGCCTAGGAGTGGTTTCTCTGTCAAGCAGAAAACTTGTAATCTTTTGACCCTCAAGGCTCAATTTGAGCTCGAGGTTGGTGTATATTTATGATGTTCTTAATACTATCCACTCACAATTGTGAGTTTTGCCCAAAAAAAAAAACTAAACGTAAACTTAAATTGTAAGCACAAACCTGAACCACAAGGTTAAAGCCCAAACTTAATATCCAAACCTAAACTTGAAATCCAAATTTAAACAGTAAGCATAAACTTAAAACCTAAACTGCAAGCACAAACATAAACTGCGAGAGCAAACCTAAAACGTGAATGTAAAGCGCAAAGAATTTTTTTTTAATGTTTTTGGTATTGTTTTGCATAGACTAAACTTACTAGCAATCATATCTGGTGGCTGTTTCTTACATCTACCAATAAAATACCTGTTGTTATGGAGCATACAAGATGAGAGTGCATACTTAGAATAAAATCGTAATGTCAACCTAAAATGCAAAGCCTTCAATTGCATTGAAGCAAATAGGCGTGCCCAATTTTGGAAAAGCGAGAATATGGGGAGATCCTCTTGAGATGTTTGAGGAGAAAAGAGGAAGGGAGGACACATGTGGAGAGAGAGAGAGAGAGAGAGAGAGAGAGAGAGAGAGAGAGAGGATTATATTTATTGGAGCGGATGTGCAGAGCTGGAGAGGAAGTAGGCTGGTCTTGGGGGGGTGTCTGTCCTCCTCGCGATGGAGCTGCACAGCACGCGCGGGAAGAGATAGAGGAGAGAGGCGGGGTATTTTAGCTCTGGTGAGGGCAAGGGGGATCTACCGAGATTCGGGTTAATTCAAGCGTAGATCCACTAGAGCCATTAAACCAAGCAATTAAGTCACCCCAAGCTCACAAAAATAAAAATTCTTTCAAAACATATTAAGTGCATAAGTGAAGGGTGAGTTTAGGAAATGAAAAGAGAGATGAAGGTGGAGGGTCAAAAGACATGTGAAGGTGAAGGTGTTTCTCTTCTTTTTTATTTTCCCTTTAACATTTTCTTCTCTTTAAAGTGTTCTTGTGTTCTCTCTCTCTCTCTCAATGTTATATCCGTCATGTCCAACTAATATTGTTGCAAATCTATGTGCTTCATCATTGTTCATTGCTACGTGCTTAGCACATCATTTTTGTTGTTGTTGAATGAATCTTTGAATTAGAAATACCTTTTAAATTTTTTGAAGCCATTAGGTCTCCCCAATCTTAGATATTTTGATTTGGGTTGAAACAAATGGAATCAAGGTAGATGCTCCCTTGAGAATGGAGGTAAGAAGGGAAAGGGAAAGAAAAGTCCTTGTCACATTAAATAAATATCTCTCTTTGAACGTGTTCGTGTGTCTATTTTGAGCGTACAGGTGGTGGAAGGCAAAATGGGCATAGAGGAGGTTTGTTTCGCTTGTTGTAGTTCAAGGGTACATGGGTGCAGATGAGAGAAGGCTTGGTTCATTGAAGCTTGATCGACTCCATTACAGCTTGATTGACTCCAATGAATTTTTGTATTGATCGACTCCGTTGTAGCTTGATCAAATTTTTGTATTGATACACTGGGTTGGATTGAAGAGAAACTCATAGACTGTGGCATTGCAAAACATGACGATGACTTGAGCTCACAAGGGTATCTATCTCACGCGAGACGTGGTCGTAGAGGAGGGCAACGAGCTCACCTAGAGGTGAGGAGGGGTTGGATTGATGAGGATTCCCAAGGGAATGGTTTTCTCTCTCTCTCTCTCTCTCTCTCTCTCTCTCTCTCTCTCTCTCTCTCTCTCAAGGTGCGCAGGGACATGAAATGCATGGTTGTGTCTGTGTCTTATTGCTTTGAGCTTGGACTGTGCAGACAAGGAATGGCAAACATGCAATGGCAAAGTTTGAGGGGGGACACACCCTCTGATGATGACGGGTCACACACGTTCCCTTTGGAATTGTTAGATTCTCCTTAGATTCCAAGAATTTGAGGGAAAATTGAATGAGTTAACGGATTGTAGACCGAGTAGGATGCTCAAATAGGTAGGTATACTTTGCTTCTCTAAATATCTAGCATGCCATACTCAATTTTTCTTTTGGCTATTCAACCTCTAAGGCCTTAGCGTTACGGATTCAGTACACATAATTGGAAATCTCCACAAATTCCTCCACATTGATAGATTTCACTAGCAAATGAGGGTAAACTTACCATCCAATCACGTGATAGCCGCTGATCGGGGGTTCAACTCACATGTTAACACTAGACTGGTAACCTAAAGGACATAAAAGTGTCCTTTCAGGGTTTGGGAAAAAAATTCCAAAACCATAGTAGATCCACTCATTTTGAAAAATCCTTTCATGAGCTTATAGTTCAAAGACTTCTACATATGGAAAAATTGAGAAACTTGTAAGATTTCTCATTTCTTGGTCACTACAAGCCTCCAAAGTTGATGAACCAGTGCATTTTGCCCAAAACAGCAATTTCTTACGGTTGATTGCATATAAATAAGAGTGGGGATTTTTGTAGGATAGGAGATAAAATTCCCCGTTAACTTCAATGGGTTGGCGATCAAAACATATGGTTGCTTTTACCTCACTAATTTTTTTTGGGCAAAAGATATAGGTACAAAAAAGTTGCATTTTTGCCATTCTGCGGACCTATCATCAAAGTTTCTATAGTCACGCTCAATATAGATACTGTATACATGTTTTATTAGTTTCCTTTGGACCTTTGGATTCAAAAGGAGCCATGGAGCATGTCAAAAGGATAATGGATCTCTTACTAAGTAGAACATTGGGGACAATGATAAAGAGCTAAAGACTGTAAACATGAAAAAACTGGGTTTAGCATTATGACCTCTAGAAACCCATAGAAAACTACTCAATATCTAGCCAAGTTTGTAGTTTATGACTACATATGGTTACTACCTACAAAATACACACAATTGGCCTAAGAAACTAGCAATATTGAGAAAGTTATACTTGCTACTCTCAAATGTCTTGTATTCGTCAACAATCAAAAAACTCAACCATCATCATATACTATACTATATAGTGTATTAGGTCCCCCAAAACTCAAGGAAGATTAGCTTTATGTTATACATTACACTTACACAATCAAAATTGAATTTGGATATCAAGAAAGCCACCAAAAAAATCATAAAATTGCTAATTTTGACCAAAAAATAGGATTATGCAATTCTTGTAAGTTGGTCATAATTTTCAATTTTAACACTTAGCTCTCCCTACAAGCATCAAAACATGTTGAAAACTATGAAGGCTTATCCTTTAGCAATCTAAACCTCACAAACATGAAGTTTAGAGTGGTATAGTTGCAGAAAATTGAAAAAAAGTCAAAAACACGATCGTTTTAGGTTCAAAAATGTTGTGCAAGAGTAAAATCAATGATGAAATCGATACTCCAAAAAAAATGTCAAGTTTTTTCAGCTCATAAGGCGAATTTGTAGATATATAGTACCTAGAATTCATTTTCATACTCTTCAAATAATTCAAGCAAAATGGTCACTTAACAGAACACCAAAGTGTCCAAGGACATAAAAGTGTCCTGTTACCTTTCTAGTGTTAAAAAAAACAGTTCAGTTAGTCAATGCCTTGCCCTTGTGCAATGATAGACTACCCTCTCCTACTAGCACCAAGTGCCAACCTAATCGCTGGCACGCATCCATCGTCACATCCTTCCTCTCATATTTCCACTTTTGCTTGCAGCTCAAAGGTATTATCTTAGTTTTTTTTTTTTTAAAAATCTCTAGCTGGTATCCCCTATTGGCTAATGTGAATAGAGATGGGGTACTTCTAAGGCTAAAACTGAGACACACAAAATTAAATCACTCCCCGCCTATTTTCTTCTTTGCTCACATTGGTTGCGATGCTCACTATGTGACTAAAAACGTGTGTACATGTGCGAACACGCTTGTACACATGCACCAAATTATTATAGACACATTTTGTATCTATACTAAGGATAAAGGGGGAGAGAATTTCAGCTTCCCCCCCGCCACGTGACTGAAGCTGCTTAGTCCGGCGCACCCTGTGGCCTGCACAGGAAGCAGCCGAGTGTGTTCTCTGCAACTTTGTGCTCGCGTAGAGAGAGAGAGAGAGAGAGAGAGAGAGAGAGAGAGAGAGAGAGAGAGAGAGAGAGAGAGAGAGAGAGAGAGAGAGAGAGAGAGAGAGAGAGAGAGAGAGAGAGAGAGAGAGAGAGAGAGAGAGAGAGAGACGCTTTTTCCCAAACACTGTGAGAGAGACAGAGAGTATTATACCTTCCTGTTGAAGATGATGAAACAGGAAACAGAAGGAAGACAGCAACTCAGAGTAGGAAGAAGATGGAGAAGGAGAAGACACAGAGCTTGCGTATGAGATCTCTGTAGTCTATATCTCTGTATTTGAATAATAGAGTATATACAAACTCAGAGCTACAAAGCTTATATGAGACCCTAAGAGATAAGGTGTCCTTTCACACCAGATGTCCAGGGGGGAAAACCCAGTGGGAGAAAAGTGCCCCTGGTGAAGCGCGTATACACACTAACACTACTACATGTCTACAAATCCCCCCTGTAGTGATAGTGTGAATCCGTACAAGGTAGCAGATCATCATGTGTATGAGAGTAAGCCCAAAGCTTTTCGGAAAGCTTCAAACTTTTCTCGTGATAACGCCTTCGTAAATAGATCTGCAATGTTATCCTGTGTAGGACAGTAAGTTAGTGTGATCTCCCCTCCATGTAGCCTTTCCCTGACATAGTGGTAGTGAACCTCTATGTGCTTTGTTCTTGCATGAAATACTGGATTCCTCGCAAGTGCCATAGCACTTTGACTGTCAGTGAAAATGGTAGTGGGTGCCTGTTGACACTCACAAAGATCTGCCAATAACCTGCGTATCCATACACAATCAACTGTTGCCGTGAAAGATGCCCTGTACTCAGCTTCACAAGTTGATGTAGCCATTGTGGGTTGCTTCTTGCTTAGCCAAAATATACATGCATTTCCAAGGAAAAAACAATTCCCACTTGTGGAATGTCGTGTGTCAAAATCACCAGCCCAATATGAATCGCTGTAACCAAGAAGCTGCATAGAACTGTGCTTTCCATACATATCCCCCCTTGGAAAGAACATGGAAAGATTAGGGGTACCTGAAAGGTAACGAAGTATGCGCTTCACAGCCTGCCAATGATGCATACCTGGGCTGTGCATGAATCTGCTTGCTTGTGAAACCCCAAATTGAATGTCTGGACGAGTGTTGCCTGCCAAATATATCGAGCAACCAACCGCTGCTGCATAAGTATGTACATCAAAAGGTTTTCCAGCATCGTGCATGCTCAACTTTGATCCAGTTTCTACGGGTGTAGAGATTGGTTTACAATTTTGCATACCAAACTTGTCCAAAATTTTATGCAAATATTTTGCCTGCAACATGTATATGCCATCCTCTGATTGCACAAACTGAATACCCAAGTAATAATGTAGCAAACCAAGATCAGACATCTCAAAGGTTTTTCTCAAAGCATCTTTAAACGCTTCAATTTCATCTGCAGTATTGCCTGTAAGAAGCATATCATCCACATAAAGTGTTAGCATAATGAGAACTCCATCTCTCTTTTTGACATACAAAGTACTTTCTGTTGGACTATTCTCAAATCCCTGGCCAATCAAATAAGTATGTATCTTCTCATACCATGCTCTTGGAGCCTGTTTGAGACCATACAAAGATTTACGCAATCTACATACCTTTTGCTCTTGACCTTTTACAACAAAACCACTTGGTTGACTTACATAAACTTCTTTCTGCAAATCACCATTCAAAAAAGCAGTTTTGATATCCAACTGATGCACTATCCAACCATGATGAGCAGCAATTGCAACTAGTGATCTAACTGTGGACGCACGAGAAGTAGGAGCAAAGGTTTCATCATAATCTATGCCTTTTTGTTGCGCATAGCCTTTTGCCACAAGCCTTGCTTTGTACCTGTCAACAATACCATCTTGTTTCCTTTTTACCTCAAAAACCCACTTTGTACCAATAGGCTTTTTACCTGTAGGCAAGTCCACTAGATCCCATGTATGATTCTTATGAATAGAATCAATTTCTTGCTGCATAGCATCTTTCCACTGAACACACTCTAAAGCTTGTTCAAATGAATCAGGCTCATCTGCATCACAAAGAGTGCTAAAGCAAGCCAAATCTACTTGCTCTCTGCCAAAAGTAGTACCAACACGTGTTTTTCGTGGCAACGGTGCATCCAACTTGCTATCCTGCAAAGTTTTTTGAACCCATTTAGGCAAAGGTTCTTTCTTCCCTGAGAACTTCTTGCTCTTCACGCACAATTTCCTCTACATCATGAGGTGTCACATGTTGATCAAAAGATTGATCAAGATTATCAACCTGTTGTGATTCTTGATTCTCCACAAAAGAAGGAAGCAAACCTTCAAATACATCATGTGTCTGCATATCAGGTACATCAAAAGCAACCATAGGTTGAGAAGTAGTTTCTGCAAAAATTACATCACGACTTTCAAAAATCTTGTTTGTAGCAGGATTGTAAAGTCTATAACCTTTACTTCCACTATTGTACCCCACAAATATACATTTGATTGCCTTATCATCAAGCTTCCCATGTAACTGCTGAGGGATGTGAGCATAAGCAAGACAACCAAAAACACGAAGATAACTGACTGAAGGTTTTCTGTCATACCAAGCTTCATATGGAGTAATGGTCTTCAAGGCACGAGTAGGACACCTGTTCAAAACATGTGCTGCACAAGCAACTGCCTCCATTCATAGCTTATGAGGCAAATTCTTAGCCTTGAGCATACATCTAGCCGTCTCCATTAAAGACCTGTTCTTCCTTTCTGTAACACCATTCTGTTGTGGTGTGTATGGCATAGTGCATTGGTGTTTAATGTCTTTCTTTCCCAAAAAATCCTTAAATGCACCTGACATGTATTCACCTCCTCGATCGGTACGAAGAGTCTGTACTTTGCAACCTATTTCATTTTCAACCATGGCGACATAATGTTGAAAAATTGCAAACACATCTGACTTTGCTTTGAGTGGATACACCCAACAAAACCTGGAAAAGTCATCAATGAAGGTCACAAAATAAAGGTTGTTTCCTATAGATGGCGTCCTCATAGGACCACATACATCACTGTGTACAAGCTGCAACTTTCGTGTCCCTTTAACTGAACCATCCTGCAAAAATGCAAATCTGTGCATCTTTCCAAGAACGCAACCTTCACATACATGTCTTGGTGGCATCTCCAATAAAGACAAATCATGCACCATATTATGACGTTGTAAAGTCATCAAACTGCCATAACCAACATGCCCAAATCTAGCATGCCACAACTCAGCATCCTGCATGGCCTGAGTCTTTGTTTCTGTAGTACATACCTGAATCTGCTTTTCATAACGATCTAGCACAAATAGTCCATTTTCCAGCGTACCTGTAGTGATAAGAGAATAATCATTCTCTCGATCTCGTACAACACATCTGTCATCCTAAAAAATGACCCGAAGACCATTTTTTGCAAGAGAGGATACAAACAACAAATTCTTCTTGATCCCTGGAACATATAAGACATCTGGCAAGCATAAATCTGAACCATTTGAAATGGCAATCAAAATCTTACCAACGCCTTTGATCGGATAAGAAGCATTATTTGCACATGTCACCGTCTTTCCTACTGGAGCTGCATCCAATGAACAAAACAAATCCTTCCTTGAAGTAATATGCCTGGATGCACCACTATCAAAGTACCAAATCATTTGTGTCTCGTCAAGACTGTAAGCAGAAAAATCTGAATATACTAAGAAAGCATAAGAATCCTGCACAAAGTTTGCAGACTCTTCTTTAGCTGTAGAAGAATCACCAGAAGCTGAAACAACCAAACTTGACTCTTTCTTCTTTTCTTTAGCAATTCGCTTTTTACACTCACTAATGTAGTGACCAGGTTTCTTGCAGTAGTGACATTGACCTTTCTTCTTGGACTTGTCGGAATCACCTTTAGACTTCTCTGAAGATTGTCCTGCACCAGACTTGGAGTGATGAGCACTCTCTTTACCCTTGTTTTTGTTCTGTACAACAAGAGCATGATCCATACCATCCACCTGTAAAGACTTGTTCTTACGTGATTGATCCTCCTGCAATAGCAAAGCCACTAACTCTTCAAAATGAAGAGGCTCAGGATTAGCTCGCAAAGACAGAGTCAAAGAAGTCTGAAAAGTCAAATAAGATGGTGGTGGTGAATTGAGTGTTTTGGAAACCAAGTCCTTCTCTGGAATCACTTCATCAATGCTAAGTAATTGCTCTTTAAGATCCCTGATTTTTGTAAGATGCTCGACGATATCGTCACCTTTGTCCATCTGTATTTTGTCAAGTTGTTTCTTCAAAAACTCTATTCTGGCAGCGTTTCTTCCTCCAAACATAGCTTGAAGAGTGTTCCAAGCATCCTCAGAAGTTCTGCAAGATCTGATATGTGGTGTGATTGTCCTCTTTATGGTTAAGGCAATCACAGCCATAGCTTGTGCATCTTTAGTATCCCATTTCTTTTGCTCTGGAGTGACTTGTGAGGGTCCTGCACCAACAGCTGCACCACGACCAGGCATGGCAGGTGCAATGCTACCTGGACGAACTTCATCTCCAGATACATAATCCCACAATCCTTTACCAACCAAAACATTTTTGGCCATAAAAGACCAAAGAGAATAGTTGGTACCATCCAATTTGTCTTCGGATGTAAACGCACCAAAAATCTCTTTCTCTGTAGATTGAGCCATACTGTGGATGCACACAAGAGAGCAAAAGAACCTCCAAGAGATTCACAAATCTCCTCTCCAATGTAAGCAAAACTCTACACAAAATCTCAGCACAAAGCTAAGACAAGCTGCTTCCCAAAAGAACTGTTTACCTGAAGAAAATCTGTCAAAAAGCACACCCTCTTGATCTAAACGCCTCTGAAAAGTAACTTCTGCTACGCTGCTCAGAACAAAATTCTGAGGGCTCGAACGGCTTCAAAAGGGGGATAAAACCACAGGTCACCTATTTAGAATACTCCCGGAACGTCGAGGATGCTCCCACGAGTAAATTTTCCGAAAACTGCCTGAAACTGCGATTGCGCACGCGGACGTGAAAACGCAAGTAGAGGCTCTGGAAATCAGCTTGCTCTGATACCAATTGTTGAAGATGATGAAACAGGAAACAGAAGGAAGACAACAACTCAGAGTAGGAAGAAGATGGAGAAGGAGAAGACACAGAGCTTGCGTACGAGATCTCTGTAGTCTATATCTCTGTATTTGAATAATAGAGTATATACAAACTTAGAGCTACAAAGCTTATATGAGACCCTAAGAGATAAGGTGTCCTTTCACACCAGATGTCCAGGGGGAAAAACCCAGTGGGAGAAAAGTGCCCCTGGTGAAGCGCGTATACACACTAACACTACTACATGTCTACACTTCTGGCTTCGCCAGAGAGAGAGAGAGAGAGAGAGAGAGAGAGAGAGAGAGAGAGAGAGAGAGAGAGAGAGAGAGAGAGAGAGAGAGAGAGAGAGAGAGAGAGAGAGAGAGAGACCCCTCTGAATCTGATGGCGGGCGGCACAGAGAAAGAGAGAGAGACGCCGCCTATTGGCCATTTTTGATGTGGTTTGAATGTACACAGTGCACAAGTGCATCCTGCTCTCTCTCCCCCTCTCTCTCTCTCTCTCTCTCTCTCTCTCTCTCTCTCTCTCTCTCTCTCTCTCTCTGATTTTCAATGCTCTTCCCTCTCTATCACCTGCTCCTGCTCCTACGATCTATCACGTGGTCCGTTCATCCACCCGTTTGCCCACCACCCAGTTCTCATTCGAGTGTGTAGGCTGCAACACCTGGCCCGCCATCATCCGACCTGTGCAGGGAGCCCCATGAATGCATGCATCGCTAGCTTCTTCTAGCGCCATCTCTGCCTCTACTCCCAGAATTTCTCCAGCAGGCCCTTGCTTCGAAGTTACTTTTGTGGTGGCTAGGCAGCATTCGAGAAACAATCGTTTTTCCAAACATACAAAATTCATTTTCAAAATTTTGGAAAATTAGGTCATTTTTTGGGTTTTTACACTATTTTTCTCTATTTTGGTGTGGAATTTCTCCTTTTCCCCTTGCTCTCAATCAACATTTATGGAATTGAAAATGGCACGATAGTAAGCTGAGACACATTTTTCCGAACACTGTGGCTAGGCAACAAACCATGCTTAACAATGAGCTAGGTCGAGTGGTAGGGTCACGACCCCTAGGCTGCAAGTGGCGTTACAACCTGATGTGGCCTACGATCAGAGAAGCTACTCGCCTCTACTTTGCAAACTCATCCGCCCCCATAACCCTTCCCTTCCTCCTGCTATATGCTGGGTCACGACTCCTAGGCTACAAGTGGCGTTACAACCGGCCAACGTGGCCTGCGGTCAGAGACTGCTAGCCTCTACTCATGTGAAATCTCATCCACCCCCATAACCCTTCTTTTCCTCCTGCTCTCAACCTACAAGCTCCTCCACCTGCCAAGATTCTGTAGCTCCTTGCACCTGTAAGCTCCTCTAGTTACAGACCCCTCCCCACTTCCAGCTATGCTTGGCACTGCATTGATCGACATATATGCCAAATGGAGTGCACTTCATAAAGTATGAAAAGTAGAGGAGCTTCATGACATGAGGGACATCGTCTCTTGGAATGCACTGATTGCAGGATATGTCCAATTTGGGTAGGGCCAAGAAGCTTTGAGTTGTTCTTAGTGAATGCAAAGTGAGGGTGTCTCTCTAGACGCAATCACATATGCTTGCATCTTGGAGGCATGTGGCACTATGCGAGATGCTCCCGCTAGTGGTGGTGAGGAGTGGACTTCAACACCAACTCTCTTGGGCATTCATATTGAACGGCTGGCTATTGTTGGCCTCGCGTACACTTGCACCTTCAAGGCATGTGGCATTACACAAGAAATCAATTGACATGGGCAAAAGAACTCACGATGGTATTGTTAGCCGGGGGTTGTTGAAAGGAAACGTGCTCGGCATTGCCTTGGTCGACATGTATGCCAAAAGTGGTGCACTTCATTAAGCACATAAAGTACATAAGGATCTTTTTTTTTGGGACGTCGTCGTCTTTTGAAATGCACTGATTTGTGGGATATGCCTAACTTGGGCAAGGCCAAGAAGCTCTAAGCTGTTTCCAGTGGATGTGAAGTGAGGGTGTCACTCCATATGCAATCACATACACTTGCATCTTGAAGGTAAGGGTCAGCAATCCCTTGGCTGTTTTTAGCAGATGCAAAGAGATGGCATCTCTCTAAATGCAATCACATAAACTTGCACCTTCAAGGCATGTGGCAGTACACAAGATGTTGATATGTGCAAAAGAATTTATGACGGTATTGTTAGTGAGGGGTTGTTGAAAGAAACCGGGGAATAGTGAGTATGATCGCCCATTACGTCGATATAGAATCTGCTACTCTTAAATGCTTCTACTTCTCATATCACAATTTGATGACCCTTAAAGTAATCTCTCTCTCTCTCTCTCTCTCTTTGATGTGTTGGAAGTCGACGCTGCTCCTCCACATGAAGTTATATATATACTATAATAAAAGGGGGACAAGCAAGATCATCTCGATGCATGATAACCAACAAGAGGCACAGTCCATATATTGTAGTGTAGGACCCTATGTAGGACCCTAAAATTATAAGGGGAGCTACCAAGCTGATCACCATGGCCACCATAATAGGAAATGGGATCCCCTTTCAACGTGATTGTTGCCTTAAGGTCTCCTTGCTCTCTCTCTTATTCCTTCCCTTAACAGTCGTAAGCAATCACGTACACTTTCACCTTAAGGGTATTTGGAATTACATTTGAAATAAATGCATTGTCTATTAACCAATAGGCAAAAGACAAGCAAGATCACCTCGATGCATGATAACCAACAAGAGGCACGGTCCATATATTGTAGTGTAGGAGCCTAAAACTATAAGGGGAAAGTTGAGCATCATGGCCACCATAATAGGAAATGGGAGCCCCTTTCAACGTGATTGTTGCCTTAAGGTGTCCTTGCTCTCTCTCTTATTTCTCCCCTCAGTGACCGTGAGCAATCACGTACACTTGCACCTTGAAGGCATTTGGAATTACACAAGATGCGGATATGGACAAAGGAATTCATGATGATATGGTTCGCCAGGGGTTATTGAAAGAAAACGGTGTGCTTGGCATGGCCTTGGTCGACATGCATGACCAGGAAGCTCTGGGTTGTTTTTAGCATTTGCAAAGAGAGGGCAGGCATCTCTCCAAATGCAAATCGCGATGATATGGTTAGTCAAATGAGAAAATGGTATGCTTGGCTCTACCTTGCTGGACATGTATGCCAGATGTGGTGCACTTCATTAAGCACAAAAAGTGATTGAGGAGCTTCCTGTCCGAGATGTCAGGGGCTGCTTGGCTCTGCCTTGCTAGACATGTATGCTAGATACTGTGGCTAGGCAACAAACCATGCTTAACAATGAGCTAGGTCGAGTGGTAGGGTCACGACCCCTAGGCTGCAAGTGGCGTTACAACCTGACGTGACCTACGATCAGAGAAGCTACTCGCCTCTACTTTGCAAACTCATCCACCCCCATAACCCTTCCCTTCCTCCTGCTATATGCTGGGTCACGACTCCTAGGCCGCAAGTGGCGTTACAACTGACCGACATGGCCTGCGGCAGTCAGAGACTGCTAGCCTCTACTCATGTGAAATCTCATCCACCCCCATAACCCTTCTTTGACCATGCAACAAAACGTATAGGGGTGCAAAGCCTTAATCATGGAGTAATACAAACATGAACAAGGTTGGGCATTGGGCAACATAGAAAAAAGAGGAGGCATAAGCACATACATGCGTAGGGCTGGGCAGCCGTTGGCAACCAAGCAAAGCCATAGGCTTTGTGCAACTGAGGGGCTGACTAAGGAACAATGCACAGAGAGAGAGAGAGAGAGAGAGAGAGAGAGAGAGAGAGAGAGAGAGAGAGAGAGAGAGATGCTAAGTAAGAGCAAGGGGTTTGAAGGTAAGAGAGGCCATGCTGCCGCCGAAGGTGGCGCCGTTTTACTAGTATTATATAAACGAGTGTGTTACATGTCCTTCAGATGGGGGGGAGAGAGAGACCATGGACGGTGAGCTCCAACACTTATATACTAAACCCACCGTTGTTTAGTATATAGAGAGATATCCACATTATCATGTGCGCACGCTCAAGCACGCATGCACACACACACACACAAACATATGCTTTATAGAAATCTACGTACGTAGCACACACACACACACACTCTTATACACATTTGCATACATGTTTATCCACACATACATATGTATATATATGTATGTGTACATATACATACATGCACATACACATGCACCCGTACTCTTTTACGTGTGTTCTAATTCGATACCTTGTTCTTAGTATTGGCAAAGTAATTTTTTTCATGACAATTGGCTTCTATACTATTTACACCTTTTGTAGTATAAAATAGTATTAACTACTTTTCCTAGATGGGCCAAAATGTCAATTTAAGTGGAATCTTGCCAAGAAGCCGTGACAAAAGAAGAGGGAAGTTCAATGAGGCGAGAAAAGAGAGAAAAAAGGGGGAAAAGGGGGGGGGGGGGCGGGGGGGGCGGGGGGCAGAGAGAGAGAGTGTCAAGACGGCTTTTTGTAGCATTTGTCAGGTGACGGGGTGGAGAGACAAGAAGATTTTTTCCTCCCTCTTAAGCATGGAGATTTTGGTCAAAGGGCCTAGTTGAATTAATAGGCAGCAAAAACATTTGAAGCTTAGGGCAAGGACGAAGTGGTAGCACGAGACTAGGATGCGGGCTAAAGTGCGGAAGAGGCTGATGTGCAAGTGCAATGACTCTCTCTCCCTCTTAGGTTCTCCCACCTCTCTCTCTCTCTCTCTCTCTCTCTCTCTCACACGCACACACACACACCTACTTGTCTGTGTGTGAAGAAACTGCACGCGTGCACGTGTTGTGTGTGTGTGTGCACGCGTGCACGCATGGAGCAGAGCAAGGTCGAAGTAGGGGATGGGGATGGCATAGTGCAGTGCTATGCGGAGCTAGAGAAGGGGAAGGGAGCATCGATCATGTGAGGGTCAAAAAGGATCTCTCTCTCTCTCTCTCTCTCTCTCTGTGGTTTGTCTACAATGCTTCAACAGAATCTCTCTCTCTCTCTCTCTCTCTCTCTCTCTCTCCGGTTTGTCTACAACACTTCAACATTGCAGCCAGTTGGAACTGATGCTGATAAAGGGAGGAGGGGGGCAACAAAATGTGCATGCAATTGGCCGAGCAGGAGGCTTAGTCCGTAGTGAAGGGGTGACTATCGTGGCTTGTTGAGACAGCCAATGCAGGACAAGACGACGATAGTGGGGGAAGAGGGGTGCTTCATCGCAATGCACTGCAAGGGACGGTGACTGGAGGGAGGTAGACATGCACGCAGGGCAGGGGGAGGGTAGGGTGCTTGCTTGATTTTTCCTTTGGGAAGTTTGGAACCGGAAGGGCATCTGCGTAGATTCCATCTAAAAAAGTTGGAGCGTGTAAGGTTTGTTTGGGAATAGATTTTGGATTAGATACAGTGTCTGGGAATACATTCGGGATAAGTGGAGTGCTAATTTACAAACAACCATAAACTAACCATTAAAAAAACCTGAAAACTAACATTAACCACCATTTAAACTAATTCACCTAAAAATCATTTGAAACTAATCCTAACTAACCCTAAAAGAAGCTTAAACTAATACTAAATTATCCATAAAAGTAATCCTATACACAATCTTAAACTAACACTAAAAGAAACCCTAAAACTAACCTCGAATAGCTCTAAACTAAAACAAACCTACAACTAATTTTTACTCTAAATGCTAAAATAAACTTAATTACATAAAATTTAATCTTAAATGACACAAAAATCAATTTTAAACAACAACCACCATAAATATTAAAAGAGTGAGGATAACATTCAAATTTTCTACATTCACAAAACTTTAAACCTAAACACTAATAATTTGTCAAAAAATTAACTTAAACAATAAACTATATGTATAAAGAGCTTTATAAAACACCTAAATCTACTACTAGTTTTGCAAATTGAACTTAAAATTAAGAAAAAATCATTTTATTTTATTTTGTCCGTTTGTGTGTGCGCGCGCGTAGATCTACACAATGTACATGTATTTTTACCTTGATTTTCTAAGAAGGTTTTCAATGATTTTGAAAGGAGGGAGTTTCCGCCTATCACCAATAAGAATAAGATTTTTGGTGGATTTTTTACTTGCCCCTCCTTCCACATGGCACATTGCTGGCCTTTGTTTTAATCGCCCAACCTAGGTTTTAAAACCCCACGAGGAACAAAATACATGAGCAAGAACTCGGGCACAAGAAAAAACTCCTCAATGATTTCTCCAACACGGTTTAGCAAGAACTCATCTTCGTAGAAAATCTTCATGTCCTCTCTCTCTCTCTCTCTCTCTCTCTCTCTCTCTCTCTCTCTCTCTCTCTCTATATATATATATATATATATATATATATATATATATATATATATATATATATATATATATATATATATATATCCCTCCCTCTCTCTCATTCTCTTATTCTCTCTTCTGAATTTCACATGGGTGGAAATTCATGATGAGATTGCTAGTAAGGGAATGTTCTAGAAAGATGTGCTTGGCGGCTATCCCTTTGGTTTATATGTATGCAAAATGTGGTGTTGTGACAAAAGCACAAAAAATTATTGACTTTCATCTTTGGAGAAGGTGTTGCATTAAGCAGCCATCATTTATAGCAATTTCTTTCTCCCAACTTGGGCAACTGTAATGCGTATGAGTTCAAGTTCTCCCAATGGCTAGAATGTGGTACCCTCACAAAGTTTTTGATGGGCTTCCTCTCCTGGTAGTCATCACTTGGAACACATTGATTGCAGGATATGCCCAACATGGATGTGCTAAGCAAGCACTTTGCTATTTTCACTAGATGCAAAGGGAAGGCCTCTTTCCAAATGCAATTACTTATGCTTTCACCTTGAAGGCATGTGGCCTTATGAAAGACGTTGATATGGGTGAGAGAATTCATGATACGCATGCTAGTCTAGGGCTGCTGGAGAAAGATGTTGTTCTTGGTGGTGCTTTGCTTGATATGTATGCCACACATGGTGTCATCATGAAACCACAAAAAGTTCTAGAATGTCATCGCTTGGGATTGTAGCATATTCCCAACTTGGATGTGGCAAGGAAGATATGGGCAGTTTTATTTAGATGCAAATGGAAGACCTTTCTCCATATGCTTGCACCTTGAAGGCATGTGGACTTCTCCAAAACCTTTACATGGATGAGAGAATTCAACAATGAGAATGCTAGTCAAGGGCTACTTAGAAAGGATGTGGTGCATGTGGCCTTACAAAAGACATTTACATAGGGAAGAATTTATGAGGTGAGATTGCTATATTGTTAGTGAGTAACATGTATGCCGGTCCTAGTATACAAGAGGCGCTACAAAATATTGAATGCATGAGAATCAAGAATGCTGCTTGGAAGGATATACTTATTCGCTAACAGCAAAATGTGCAAACTTCCCCAATCGCTAACCGCAAGGGAGCATCTTGCTATAACTGCAAGGCATCCTGCTAATCACAAGGCATCTTGCTAATTGCAAAGGACAAAAAGAGAGCTGATAACCTCAGCTTATTCTCTGTTAATTGTGAAATCATATCGCTAACCGCGAGTTCTATATGGAAACAAGATATTCTTTTAGCAATTGTTTTCTTTAAGTGATTCATCAAACATGATTAACTAACTCCTAATAACTCAGAGAGAGACAATTTATCAAATAGTAACCATTTATCGAACAATTTTAATCATATGCTTGTTTCTTGTGATATAATCATGTTTTTTGGACAGTTTAAGGGAATTCCTAAGCTTGACCTACCAATCATCGTGTATAACAATGCAAAATCATAAATTCATCTTACCGGATTAGCAATGCGTTTGACTATCTCTCATGGTTGAGGTTGAGCGGCTTCGACTTCTTCTACAGCTTGAGCTACGATTGGAGTAGTTGATGCCTTCCTTTGCACCTTTCTTGGAGGTGGAGCAGCAGGAGATTCCTTTGAGCTTTGAGTCACTCGCTTCAGAGCCATAGTATCACAATAGAGAAGAGAGAAAGAGAGCCACAAATTCGAGGGACAGCACGAAGGCGGTAAAGTAAGAGTTGGAGATGGAGATGGAGATAGGTTGAGGGTGAGAGGAATTGACACAAAAATACTAAGAACTGTTATGTGTGTATTGAAAGTGAAGGGAGAGGGGTCTTTATATAGTCTCTAAAGGCCAAAATCAAAAGCTAAGAATTGTAAAAAGTAGAGAGATAAGTTCGTGTGCTTTCACGGCTTTTTTTAAAAAAGCGCACATAGCCCAATGCATGGCTTTGATACTCTATTTTAAGAACCTTGGCTTCCAAAAAAAGAAACTCTAAACTTGACTTACTTCTCTAAAAACACGTTTTCTTTTTTAAAAATATTCATTCTTTCTAAAAACACTCTTTCTTTCCTAAAACTACTTCTTCTTTCCTAAAACTTAGCCTAAAATTTCTCCTTCTTTCGCAAGGGTCTACTCTCATCTTCAATTATACTCTTAAGGCTTAAATTTCCCATAGCAACCTATTGTTCCCACATAAGTAGGGGCCATAATCAATATTCCAAGAGTTCGATTTCCGATCTGATCATTCCATTGGAATGCTCTATGACTTAACAAAATGTGAACCTTAAACACTTTTGCAAAGTAAATGAAATAATTTTTATTGAAAAATGTTGGGTACATTACAATGTTAGAGTGAAAGTGTGTGTGTGTGTGTGTGTATAGCTCTAACAGGTTATGTGTTTGTTATTTTTTTGCAAGTTTTTCTTCAATCTTGAAGGCTTTTTGTGCTCACATTGTTCAAATGTGAGTACTCTTTCTTTTTTTCTGTCTGCACACGCATGCGCACGCGCGCACACACACACATGCACATGAACACAGAAATAAATATACACACACATATGTTTGCACATAAATATGCACACTACGTGAACACACATATATTTATAAATAATTTGTTATAGTGAATTATAAATTTTTAATTCAATTCTTTATTTGTCAATTTTGACAAAAAAGTTTACTTAAACAAAGTAATTGAAAATTGTTTAACATGAATATTTAAAAAAACAAAAAAATTATTGATTTGTTTGTGTTTAGATTCATTTAAACTTGATTACTTTATATTTATGTTATTTTATTTTAAGTTTGAGCTCGATCGAGTAGATGTTACCATATACATGTGGTAATGATGTGTGTCAACACACTTAGGACCGTCGGGGCATTTAAACTTAATTACTTTATATTTATGTTTAACTTTATATTTATGTTATTTTAATTTAAGTTTAAGTTTGATCAAGTAGATGTTACCATGTACACGGGGTAGTGATATGTGTGAACACACTTAGGACTGCTGGGGCATTTTTCCCCTCACTAAGAGGTTTCCCCCCCGTACATTGTATAATATGCCCATCACTCTAGGGATAACTTATATTTCCATTGCACACTAAGTAACTCTGTTGTGGGCATAGTCGCCAGCATCACCAGCACATGCCTTCTCACTTTCTCCAATTTGGGTGAGCTTTGGTGAGCATCAATAGGTTGCCAAATTCTTTGGGAAAACTTGTAGAGCTTTGTCTGCTCAGAATTTTGATTCCCCTCTATTTCCACTGCGCAAGCATTTTTGTCCATTTGTGAAATTGTTTTGTTAGTGCCATTTTCTGAATAACATGTCCTTTATAGTCTTCTTTGGGTTGTGTTACATAGCACATGGTGGTATCGCTTTGTTTCTCCTCTTTTCAAGCAGTTTTTATATCTGGTGCATGCACTCGCCTTGGCTGACAATAACACAGATGTGTTCGAAATGTTTTCTGTGCTAAGGTTAAATTGGATGGGGACAATTACCCAACATGGGCTTACATGATGCAACATGTTCTTGTATCAAAGGGAGTTTGGAATGCTGTGCAGGGCATTGATGTACGTCTTGGTTATATGGATACATGCGATGTTGATGATGTTGCAAGTTTTGGTGGCAGGATTGTTGCTACTAGAGCTGTTTTGCCTATAGTTGAGCATGCTCGTTTGGATGTTAGAAATGCACAAGCTCATGCATTAATTGCATTATCTGTGAAGTTCACTATTACTCCTCACATTTTCTCAGCTAAACAGTCTTGGGATATTCTAGTTGGTCTTTATGCAAGTCGCAGTGAGGCTAAAATTTCTTTACTGCGTAAACAGTTGGAGTCAAAGATTATACATGAGGAAGATGACATGGACACTTTCCTTACTGGTATCAAGGATATTAATGAGCAACTCATTTTTGTAGGCAAAGTCATTTCAAAAAACTCCCTTGTGCAGATTGTTCAGAATACATTGCTAGATTCCTATTAGACTTTTGCTAGTACTTGTAGACTTATGACCCAAGGAAATCTTGATGTTGTCAAGTTTGATGCATTATGTACATTGTTGTTATAGGAGTCACTTTCAAGAAAAAACAGGGCTAAACAGTGTGCAGTTGAACAAGGTTTTATTGCTTCTCAAAGAAAAGGTGGTAACAACAATGTAGCCACTTCTCATGGTTCTTCAACGAGTGGAAAATCACATGTTCCTAATGCTTCTGCTAGTAACACAAGTCTAGAAATTCTATTGAAAAGATAAAAAAGAAGATGCATTGACGTTATTGTAAAGCTAATGATCACTTAAACAAGCAGTATCCTAAATTGAAGGCAAAAGAGACCAAGAAGAAAGAGGTAGGTTTTACTACAAGTGTAGCTATTGTAGAATCTTTTGTGAAAGGAGATTGTGATGTTGATGTATATGTAGAGTGGAAATTTAGTGTAGAGTGCACTTATGATCCTTTGGTCCATGATGCATACATGTTAGCTGGTGCAAATTCACAGGTGTGGTACTTTGACAGCGGTGCTACAAGGCACATTACATTACATCGTGACTTGTTTACCTCTCTTGAGGCCGTCCCTCATTAAAATACAATCACTTGTGCCAACAATTCCTCTTATCTAGTCCAAGGAGTTGGAAAGATTTTGTTTACTACTACAAATGGCAGTTCTTTCATACTTGTTGATACACTTTATGTACCTGGGATCAAGAGGAACCTTTTGTCTGTATCAACACTTGCTAGACTTGGTCTTGTTGTGAAATTTGTGGATGACAAATGTACCGCTCATGATCTCAATTTTGGTGATGAAATTGTTGCAGCTAGCATTTTGTGTTGTGGGCTGTATAAGCTCACTTAGTATGACAAGTGTGGTCAACATTTTGCAAATGCAGCTGCGGATTCAAAGGCTGTTTTAGATGCAAAACTTTGGCATGCACATTTGGGCATTTGAACTTTTCTAGTTTGTTTCTTTTGTAGAAATATGATATGGTTACTTTTGTGCCGCCTCTTGAAGCACCTGTGAAGCATGTTTGTGAAGGCTTTATTTTGGATAAGATGCAGTGGTCAACTTTTCCAAAGGATGGTTCAGCTAGGGCCACATGCAGATTGCAACTTGTGGATAGTGATGTTTGTGGGCCCATGCAAACTCCGTCCTTGGGCAATTACCTTTACTTTGTGACTTTCATTGAAGATACTCTAGGCATGCATGGGTGTATTCGCTTAAAGCTAAGTCCAAAGTGTTTATGTGATTTTTTTTTTTTGTCTATGGATAAAAATGTGTCTAAATGTATGATTGGCACCCTTCGTTCAGAGTATATGTCTCACGAGTTTAATGCATTTCTAGACAGTCGTGGGATAAAACACTAATATACAATGCCATATATATCTCATAAAAATGGTGTTGTTGAAGAAAAATTAGGTCGCTTACGAAGATGGCACAATGTATGGTCAAGAGTAAATCTTTACAACATTCATTTTGGCTTGAGGCCATCATGTGTGCTACTTATGTACTCAATAGGTTTCCTATGAAAGCTTTGTAGTCTATGACTCCATATGAAGCATGCCATGATGGAAAACCTTCTGTTGATCACATTTGCATTTTAGGTTGTTTAGCTTATGCTTTGGTGCCACAAACGTAGCACAAAAAAATGGATGATAAGGCTGTTAAATGCACTTTTGTTGGTTATAGTACTGAAAGCAAAGGTTATAGGTTGTATCATCCGTAAACAAAGTGTGTCTTGGTTTCACGAGATGTTGTGTTTGTAGAAGATTCTTTTCAGCCCTTGTTGTAATGTAAGAGAGATAGTTTTGTGAGCTCACACGACATTTATAACAATTTATTGCCTCTTTTCAGTGGTGGAAACTTGAATGTAAATTCCAATGAGGAAAAGGTACAACCTATGGGGGTTTCAAAAAAGGCTACGGATCAGCCTATTACTAATGCAGATGTACATGATGTGGAAAGGGCTGAGAATGAGCAGGCTAGAGGTATGCCAAAATGGTTGGTGTATACTTTGTGTGACAATAAACTGGATGCACCTTTGTCTAATCGTACTCGTTTAGGCTCTTTCCATGCATCTTATGCATCAGATTGTTATGCTTTGGTTGTTTCTAGCTTACGTGATGTAGAGGAACCTTTGTCTTTAGATGAAACACATGATTCAAAAAATTGGATGACTGCCATACAATCAGAATATGATGACTCTTGGCAAAAAGGACATTGGTACAAGTGGGTTTACAAGTTGAAACGTAAGCCGGATGGTGAGATAGATTGCTATAAGGCTCGACTTGTGCAAAAGGCTATGCACAACAAAAAGTCATAGATTATGAAGAGACTTTTGCTCCTACCTGTCGTATGACTATTGTGCATTTTCTATGTGCATTGGAAACTCATTTTGGATGGGATGTACAACACATATTGTTATTGCTTTCTTGAATGGGGATATATTTGAGAAAGTTTATGTAATGCAGCCTCACAATTTTGTCATTAAAGGGTAGGAAGATAAAGTATGAAAATGTAAGAAAGCTTTGTATGGGTTGAAGCAATATCCTTGTGCATGGTACGAGAAAGCTGACACTCATTTGGCCAAACAAGGCTTTCGTAAGAGTCCAACATAAAGAACTTTGTATGTAAAGCATGAGGGTGATGTACTTCTCATCATCGTTCTTTATGTTGTTGATTTATTGATCACTGGACCCAATGAGACACATATTGCTAAATTTAAGGCCGATTTGAATGCTACTTTCAAGATGAAATATTTCATTGCCCCTAGATTTACATGTTTTTTCGGACTCGGATTGGGCTGGTTGTTTTGACACATGAGTGTCCATAAGTGGTTTTTATTTCATGCTCAATAGTTCATGCATATCATGGTTGAGCAAGAAGCAACCTACTGTGGCCAGTTCTAGTTGTGAGGTTGAGTACAGGGTAGTCTTCATAGCTACGGTTAAGTGTGTATGAATCAGACGCCTTGTGGTTGATTTGGGTGTTGGCCAAGACACTGCCAACATCATCTACACTAGCAGTCAGAGCGCATCGACAGTTAACCAATTTTTTATGCTTGCACAAAGCACATTGAGGTGCATTACCACTATTTCAGGGAGAGACTTTAAACAGGAGAGACCAGCTTGGCTTATGTGACAACCTAGGACAACCTTGTGATATGTTCACAAAGGCATTGCCTCGTGAGAAGTTCGAAGCTTTCCGCAAAGCTTTGAGCTTACTCCCCTTTGTGGATTGATCATGCACTTAGGGCATGGAACTTCCCTATACATTATGTGCCAGCTCTTATTCACCGCATCACTCTCAAGGGGGGATTTGTTACCATATACATGTGGTAGTGATGTGCGTGAACACAGTTAGGACCGTCGGGGCATTTTTTTCCTTGTTAGGAGGTTTCCCCCCCCGCGCATTGTATATACATCCATCACTCTAGGGCTAACTTATCTTTCCATTGCACACTAAGTAGTACTACTCTCTGTTGTGTGCCTTGAGCTTCTTTATATTATTCAAGTTGTGTGTGTTTCCTTTCAACACTATTTCCAATAGTAGAGACATCAATAGTTATGTTAGCCGTAGGTTTATGTTGAAGATTTATCGTGAACAAATGTAAATTTAATGTTAATGATAGTGTTAGGATGCTTTAGGTTAGAGATAGATTTTTAGGCTGAGTGTTAGTAGTCTGCTTAGAACTTGTCGCTTAGGACTGGATAGCTATTTCAATCGGCTTAGAGCTAGCCGCTTATGGTTTAGAGTTTTAGGTTACAATGTTAGTAGCTTGTTTAGAACTTGCCACTTAGGATTGGCCGTGTAAAGCTGCTTAGGTTTTGGCGCTCTAAATTGGGTTAGGGTGGAATTTGGCCATTTCAATTAGTTTAGGGCTAGTCGCTTAGTGTTTCCAGCTTTTGGTTTGGCCGCTATGAGTTTTAGGTTAGAGCGTTAGGGTTTAGGCATCTAATTAGTCCGCTAAGAACTTGCTGCTTAAGGTTGGCCAATTGTTTCAATCGGCTTAGAGATAGCCACTCAATCTATTTGACCATCTTATCCATTTAGAACTTTCCAATTAGGTTAGAGTGGTAGGGTGTAGCCATCTTAGTCTTTTTAGAACTTGCCACTTATGATTGGCCAGCTGTTTGAGTTGGCTTAGAGCTAGCCGCTTAGGTTTAGTGGATTATAGTTTCAGTTCTTCTTGGTTTGGCTATTTTAGTCAACTTAGATCTAGTCGCTTAGGGTTAGCGACTTACACTTTGACTGCTATGAGTTGACTGTGTAAAGCCTTTTAAGGTTGGCTTCTCTAAATTGAATTGTGGCCACATTGGTTTGGTTGTTTAGTCCATCAAGGGCTAGCCTCTTAGGGTTAGTGGCTTTTGGTTTGACTGCTAATAGTTGGCTGTGTTTGGCTGTTTAGGGTTGGCCATGAAAAGCCACTTAGATTTGGCCGCTCTAAATCGAGTTATGATAGCGTTTAGACCTTTTAATCCACTTAGGGCTAGCTACTTAGGGTTACCAACTTTTGGTTTCTTGGATGCTAGGAGTTGGCCATTTCAGTCTGCTTAGGGCTAACTGCTTAGGGTTAGTAGCTTATGGTTTGGCTGTAAGGAGTTGGCCGTGTAAAGCCGCTTAGGTTTGGCCGCTCTAAACCAGGTTAGGGTAGTGTTTGGACATTTCAATATGCTTAGGGCTAGTTGCTTAGGGTTAATGGCTTTTGGTTTGGTCGTGTCCGTGTTTGGCCATGTAAAGACGCTAAGGTTTGGCCGCTCTAAATCGAGTTAGGGAAGCATTTTGCCATTTTATATCTGCTTAGGGCTGACGGATTTTGGTTTGGCCACTAGGAGTTGTCGGGGTAAAGCTGCTTAGGGTTGCACCTTCAAAAATTGCCAGCCATTCCTGGTGGATGCTGGCTAGATGCAACAATTTCAAAGACAAAGCAAAATGGAGTATTGATTATTAAAGAAGAAGAGGAGATGTCAAGGGGATGCAATTGGCATGTATATATTTTGGTTGCTTCTTATTTAATCCACATGATAACATTTCTATAGTAAGTTTGATATTGTTTTATGTGTTTGTAGTATCATAAATACAAAGCATTGTGGTCACATGGGCGACACTTTAGAGTGCAATGGATAGACGAACGAAGGGTCACCTTTGATAGTGGTTTCAGGGAAATCTTTGTCCAAGAAAGTCGGAGTAGTGCCAGGGCTGATAACACATAGACTTGACATCTTATCCTAGGCACCATACGATAATGTATTTTGTTGCATCAATTCACTTCTAAGTCTAATTTCTCTTCTCTTCTCGAGAAACTCATAAAATACTACTATCATTTCTTATCCTTATTTATCTAAAGCTAACTAGGAACATCTACCTATTATAATTCTATACTATGATTCCTCTATATGCATGCAAGATGGAATCAATTCAAAGCAAGAGTTTTACTCGTACAATCAAGATTGTGCTACTCTATATGCACTCCTTTGTGTTGGTATACACACGCATCTTGTTCATTTTCCATTGAAAATTGAGGAAAGGAATGTAAAACAAAATAATCAAGTACTTATATAGGATGATAGTGTAATTCATAACTTAAAATTTATGTATGCATCAAGCTTCGTGAAGATACACCATGATCGTCCAGGAATGTGAGGAAATAAGATTAGCGTATATTTATCATAAGTCCATGGCAAGATTAAGCACACTATATGTTTGATAAATGTGTGACATGGTCCCATATATTTTTGGTATTAAAACATTTGCATTCACTCACCTTACTTCCATTTGTTTCTTTACGCATTAGCCTACAACTTCCCAATTTAATTAAATAATTAATAGTGAGAATGGAACCCAAGAGAACTCGTTTTCGTGGTTTGCACTATCGCAAGATGGAACCAATGATGGAAAAGGCAAAGTGAAGGTCTGTATGAATGAAGAAGTGTTAATCATATCACGAAGCAATGCCATCACTCATGAAGGTAGGAAAATTTTTAGTTATTTTATGTTCATTGCATTACGAGTAATTACGAAGGACAAATGACCCTAAAAATATTGCATCACTCCCAATTGGAAACTATGTCATTTGAACTTGCTATTTTCTTAAGTTTGAATTATTAGGAAGAAATTGTTTGACGATATACTAACAGAAGTAGGAAAGAATGATTGCTTAGGAAGGACTCTCTCGGCCTTACTTCATTTTATACCAAAATCGATTTTTTCCGAACTCGCCTTTGATCATAGCGAGGTAGCTTGCGTTTCTACGTAGGAGTTGTGCATTTTATGTATGATGCTGACCCATTTCTACGAGGCAGCTTAGTTCATTTCTATGGACATATAATGTGACTCACCCAAAGGGTTACTCCAAGTGGTGTAGCACTTATTGGTTGTATTGGTAGCCAATGACAACGGGTGGAGTAAACATTTGCTGATAGAAGTTTCCACGATTCTGGAGTATGTTGATAATTATGAAGTAGTGTTGTATCTTGAGTTTTTCCTAGGAAAGATTTTCTTGGTGCCAATTTTTACTGTTTGAAGGGATGTTTAGATGAACTTGTGATGGGAACTCTAATTAAAGAACTTTGTGTTATGAACAACCATGTGGTAGTAATTAGGAAACAAGATTAAAGTGTGAGTGTGGGGGTGGAAAGTAGGGATTGGCTCAAGTTGCCATGTCAATGGATGGGTGGTCTCAATTAGTTGAAAAAATCGCTCCCTATTTGTTTAGAAAAAGAAAAATTAGAACCTCATTGCACCAAGAGTTGAGAAGTCTCAAATGTTTGTGCCTCTGAAAGCTATGGGGGGAAAGTCATTTGAGTTTCTCTCTTTTGGAAGATGAGATCTAGGAATGTTTAAATATCCATACAAGTTCATGCTTCCCCTGTGAGACAGGACTAGGAAATCTCTCTAACGGCTCAAACTCGAGTTACCTTGTGACAAGAGCCTGTCCATTAGAATCGATACTATCCTGACTATGTTTTTTTAATATAATGAGTAGGGCCAGTGACCTATCAGGTACCCTCCAATTGCCAAGCGGATATGGTGGGGGTGGGGACCTCACAAAGGAGAATTTCTGGTGGAAAGCACCTCTCCCCATGAACAAGAGGAAATTAAAGAGACATAAAGAGGGGCAAAATTTGGAAGATCAAAACAAAGAAAACTCAAAGACTGACAAAGGTAAAGATAAAGTGGGTGAGCACAGAGATGAAACAAGTGAGGACCAAGGGAATTTACGAGTCCATCACTTTATCTGTAGCACTAATATAGGGTATAGAAGATTATGAAATTTTTTCTCATCAAGTCATTGACAAGATTGAAAGCGGAGGTATATGCAAAACAAGATCGCTTTCAAGATATCCAAACAGCCCTCGGGCATATTCTTACATGCTTAGATTTTCTATGCCTTTAATAATGAATCCAAAAACCTATATAACAAAGCTCAATGAATACATGTCCAAAGTCTATGCCACTTCCCATACCTAGTCTGCTAGATACATTTCTTTCGTCCTCTACCACCTTTAGATAGCAATTCCATTTCTTATCTCTTGTGTTTGCAAACGTGGAAGCCAAGGGGAATGTGTGTGAGGTGACTAATTTACCACCACATATTACGTCCAATGTGTTGGAGTTAAATGTAGTCGTTCAACTGGCACTCTTGCTCCTACTTTTGATAGCTTAATTTCTCTATTAGCTTTGCCACTTATTCATTGAGATGCTTGGGCTTCTCATTGGCATCCTCTTGGACTTGTTGAATGTTCTTGATATACTTCTCTTGTAGAGAATAGCACATAGCAAAGAGTTTCTTTCTTGCATTCATTTCATCAAAGAACATAGGATATGATATTGTGCATGAGAGATACCCCTCCCCAGGGGTGTATGCACAAAATATACAATTTACACTTTTATAAAATTTCAATATACATCAAAGTTGCGGAAGCATTTGCATAGGGGAGGAGTTCTCAGTGCCCGACCAAGCATGGAGTTTAGGCCATGAGCTGGACTGCATCCAGAGGTACCTAGCAACTAGTGCTACCTCTCAATGGCTGTTATGAATGAAAGCGTACTCAAATTTTTTTTTTAACATTGTGGAGGGTGAATATATGTGTACACCGCGTTGCAGGAAGAGAGAGAGAGAGAGAGAGAGAGAGAGAGAGAGAGAGAGAGAGAGAGAGAGAATATAGTGGAGGGTGAAATAGAGTGCATAGAGACATGAGAAGATGAAAACAGAAAATCTTTAAATGTCCATCTAAATGGAACAAGCAACCATGTATTAATGCAATGACAAAATCTGGGTATACCATAACATCAAAAAGTTTATGACAAAATAATTAATAGAGCAACGGACCCTGTGTAGGGATCGATCGGTCCACCCATCCACTTTTGCTCTACTATGGACAAAGAGAATTTCACTTCGCCGAGAGCGAGCCAGAACACCTCCATCCTACCTGAGCCAGACATAGGTGAGGCCTCTTCGCCTCCCTCCATGAACCCGAGCTTTGAAAGGATCCCAAATACCAGCAGGTGGTAGGGTATCAACACCAACCATACCAGTTTAGGCGCCCCGCCTCTTCGATGCCTAGCATCGGGTGTTTAGGCAAAGCCAGGGCAAGATCCCCGACGTGTTAGCTGTGTAGGTCATTCAACCCCCGACGCACTAACCGTGTAGATGAGCCTAAGAAAAAGAAGAAGACCTAGGCAACACCCCCGATCCAGCAAAGCCCCAGGTCAATGACCCTTTAGTCTAAGGCTAAGCGATGTAGGTGATCCTAGTCTTGTAGCGATGCTGCCATGAGAAACATAACACATGAATCCAATCACAATAGCACTTCCCAGATGCACAAACAATTCTTTCCCAAACAATTAGACTGTACAGGGTCTCTACCCTTACACGTCTACCATAAACCATCTTGATCACTTCATGATCCAATCCAAAAACCATAACCCATAAACCATAATCCAATCACATCACACGGGTGAGCTCTCCACTCTACTTGGGTGAGGCACGACCAATCTTGCATAACCACTTTAAAAAATAACATGGCTGCAAAAATTTTGGCAGCATTTTGGCTGCATAACACAATAAAAAAAATAAACCATAAGCCACACTGGCTTCCAACGGAGCTTCAAGTGACCAAACGTTGTGCTGTAAAGCACATCACGACCCTCTGAGTGATACTCTCGTTTTGAGTTATCACATACTTTAATAAAAAAACCGATCATTAAAAAACATCAAAAGAACGAGTGAAAACGGACGCCTAAAAAAGTAAGCGATTAATCTTCAAGGTTATTCGCCGACGCTTGTAGGGTGCTAAAGGCACATGCATCTGCGCTCTGGTCGTGTGCTAGAGACGGAGCAACTAGAGAGAATTTCGACTTACGCAAGTTCTCATTATCCACCTACCTTAGGTTCCGGGCCCTCGGCGAGGATCCAAGGTAGTACAAACCAAGACCCAAACATAGCGGCTAGTGACTCTTCCTCTGACTACGACGTCATGGAGGGTTTCTCAATGTCTAATCCCGATAGCCCCAAGCCAAGACATGCATGCCATGGGTCCACGTTCTGGGCCGAGCGTGCTTAGCCACTTGAAGGAAACCTTTAGTAGAGCCACTCGCTCCGAACATGGATTTAATGATGTAAATGAGGGGGGTGGAGAAGTAAATTCGCCATTCATGACCAACATAGACCCTATGCTCTTAGAGAGTGTGCATGTGAATACTTCATTCACTGCACCCCCTGACTCTTCAGAGTTATTCCCATTCGAGGTTATATTACCTGATGGTAGAAGCCTTGCCGAAGTGCAAGAGGTTGAGCGATATATCCTTGCAGCGAGGGAAAAGGAAATCGAGAGCTTACGCAAGGCGGAGCAACGAAGAGAGTTAAAAGCAAAATCTCCTATGTCAATATCCTTGCTAGGAGAGAAAACAAGTGCTACTGAATTAGCAACCACTAAGGGTCAACCCATAGAGAGCCACATTGCATCTAGCTCAAAGGACACCCCTAGCACCTCAAGCCTAGATGGAGCATTTTTAAATGAGAATTGGGAGTACGAACTACAAATGGAAACTCTAACCAACCTTTATATAGATCACACCTATCACGTGGGTTGGTTAGATGTCCTACAATCCACAACGGGTGCTACTAGTGTGGAGGATCAACAACAAAGAGTTTGTGAGGTCATCCATAGGGTTATTGAGCTAGAGAGACAGAACAAGGGGATCCACATGCCTTCAATGGGTCTCATGAGATTCTTGGATACAGGGAAGTCTAAACAACCTACCTTATCGCAAATGGGTGTCTCTTGAGCATAAATCTAATAGCTCGCAAGCATCGGGGCATCAACCAATGACCCTAAAGCCTAATGCTAAGGAGCCAAAGATATCTGAGATGACTTTAGCAGATCTCACCAAGGCTATTCAAGAGAGGCTTAGAGATAATCGTGCTCCTCAAAACAATCATACGTATCCAAGAAGGAAGCAACAATGGTGCTCCGTATGCTATGGACCGCATAGTACCAGTAAATGCCCTACTTTTAGAGTAAAATTCAATGGGAACTGCAATGCCTGTGGGAGGTATGGTCATCAAGCTAAGGATTGAATAGTATTTAAGTGCGCGCTGGCCAATAGACCAACCTTAGCATGGACAGACACACCTCGAGGGCCTACATTGATGCCGGCCCCACCTCTTGAACAAATGTCACAACACATGGTCCCTAGGGCCCAAAATGTTGTTCAAACAACACCCTTACCACCTTCAGTGCTAGGACTGCAACCACCACATCCGAGAATCACTTCTGTGAATCAAGTGGGTTGTAAGTCATCTATTGCTTGTTTGGAAGGCTGTGAGGAAGATATAGATCCTAATATTGCCTATGGGATGGATGTGCTTGAAGAAAGTACACAATACTACATGGAGGACTATTGGGGACAAGTCAAACCTGTTTATCAAGTAGCTGCTCTTGCTGCAAGAGGCCAAAATATCAATTACACTGCTAAGAGACCACCTCTTCAATGCTATGAGTGTGGAGGTCCACATCGTGTGCCTGAGTGTCCTATAAACCTGCAAAAGAACGCCACACTAATGCAAACAAATCAAGCGAGCATGTCTATAATGTCGATACTCATGTGTAATTGATGTGGCATAGATCATTTCATTGCCCAATGTCCAAATAATCCAAATGCATCAAAGATCACGCCATTAAACTTGGTTGAGGTTACCGAGGAGCCATCACAAAGTACACATGTGGTACCAGTAAACGTACTCACACGATCGATGCTCCAAAAACAAAATTATATCCTTGAGGAAAGAGACACGGCATCAATTGCCCAATCTCAGAAAAAGAAGAAACACTAAGGAGATCGCAAAAAGCAGCGAAGTCAGACCCCAGTTCAAAGACCAACATAGGGACTGGTGACGACCCCGTATATATGAACGACGCTGAAGAGGATTCTGATTCAGGTGAAACCATGGAGACCAAAACGACCACTAAGATAGAAACCAACAAGGAAGATCTTCATGAGCCACAATGACCACGATCCAAGAAGAAGATAGGAACTTATCCAAACCCTATAGAGGAGATCGAGCGAGTCAAGCAATTAAGGAGTTTGGTAGAAGATACCCAAAGTAATCTAGAACAAGCACCTAGGTAGATCCAGATTACAGACACCATGTTCCCTACGCAACAACAACCTCACCAAGTCCATAGACCCTTAGCAATACCCAATGTCATCCAAGAAGAAAGTGATTTAAAGTCACGGGAAAGTGGGCGTACTCACTTCTTGATGGAAAGAATGTTTATAGAGGGACTACCTGATCCTATCAAAGAAATGGAGATCCCATCTTCCCCACGTCAAGGGACTGAAGCCCAAAAGGTGTCGTTAAACATTGCCAAATTGATGGATTTCATGTCTTCACAAGCTAGAATCACCATCATGTCCAAACTATATAAAGACCCTGAGCTAGTCTTAGCTCTTCGAGCCTTCCTCAATGGAGAACTGAAGTTTGGGCTACCACAATTTGCACAGATATATAAAGCTGGGGAGATGCCAATAGAGGAGGAACACTTAGATTCACAACCCAACCTAGATGAGAACCTTGTTATAGAAATACTTGTTAACAAGTTGGGACAATACTTTGAGGGTGATGAATCCAATGCGACCATACCAATCACTACTAAGGGATTAACTGTGAAGGGAATCCTTGATGGTGGTGCTGGGGTTAGCATTGTGACTAAAAATTGATGGGAAACTATGGGAAGACCCCACCTTGCGACCACAACCATAATAGTGAAGATGGCCAATGGGTCTATTGTTAAACCTATTGGGATGCTAGAAGATCTCAAGATCAAGGTCTTTGGACATAAAATAAGAGTTACCTTCATTGGTATGGATTTCTCCAAGCACACTATGGCATCTGAAATGATCTTAGGACGTCCTTTTATGAGGGAAGCAAAAATGGTGCATGACTGAACCATGTCTACTTGCACTTCCAAGATTCTGTCATTCGAGTGGATCTTGTAACTGGTAGAGCACATCCTCTAGAAAACAAGTTTATAATTGATCATAGATCTGACACCGCAGTTTACTCGGCCACATTGCAGTATTGTTACACGTGTAAAGCGGACATTGATGTTGGGGAAGATTCTCCTTATATGGATGTAGTACCTGGGATGACCGAGTCGGACAATGTGGATAGGGTCCACTTAGCAGCAACCATAGACACTTGGGAAAATAGGGGGACAACCTGGGTAACACCTGAGGGGGATGAAATTACACCACTCGTACCCTTAAATATGCTAGAAGCAACACATATAGCTTTTGACAACACTCATCCTAATATAACAAAGAAAACATACAAGTGGGTCCCTAAAGCTTCTTTAGCGACCATAGCTAGTGCTAAAAAACAGAAGCCTTGTAACTCCACCTACCATTGTACATATCCATACAAGAAATAAAGAGTTTGCACCTCCCGTTGTAAGTTCACCACCTACAACAATGTTGCAAATAAAATCATGGGAGAGTACCTTACCACCCTTGCAACTAGATGAAACGCATAGGGCGGTCAAAAACTATTGGTTAAAGCCTTCACCCATAACAACTTGGAACAATTGGTTTCAAAAGGTGACGACATCATTCCAAAAGGTATGATTTACCCAAGGAAGGGGGGAGTGTTTGCTGACATCCTTCATTCACTTGATTCCCTCTCAACCTTCCTCCCTGACCTATCAATCTCCAATCTTAGGGAATGTATATATAAAGCCTTATACTCACAAAAACAAGATAAAAAAGAAAGAGCCATAACACAAAATCATAAAAACACATTATGCACAAGAACACGCCCCTTGTAATATTTACACTCTAACCATCATCTATTTGCGTGTACAGATATGGCTAGTACGCTAGAGTCATCCACTCCTGCCTTGGGTGAGAGGTACCCTCGTAACTTTTCACAAATATTTCACATGGTCTTTCCGATGCTTGCCTGTGAATGGGATTTGGTAGGTACGGTAGCATGCGAGAGGAATTTCGAGGAGTTAGAATGGTTGATACGTCTCTTGACCACGATTGATCCATACTTAGTAGAGAGTGTATCTCCCATTATACAAGCCTATCCTTTTGATCAAGATGACTATAAGCGTCTAGTGACCTTCTTAGTAAATATTGGTGCCTCTGATGCTGAAGAAGATTTACATGATTATACGGATGGCACATATGGTCTCACGGATGATGACTTTGTTTTTCTCGACGACGAGGATAGGGGTTTAGCCTTAGGGTTTCTCCCCAATCTCTATAATATCCTATTCCCTTGACTCTCTAGGGGGAGTGCAAATAATTAGGTTATGATTTCTTATGTTTTTTAATTGTGTTCAATAAGTGTTAGTACCTTTTCCCACTGATGTGCCTCCTAGAGGTATTCTTTGTGTTTCCTAGTGTGTACAAGAACGTGTTGTTGTTGTTAGGATTTGGACCTTCATGGAATCTTTCTCTCGTTCACACTTCAAATCAAACGCGACCATTAACACAAACATGTATTTCTTGTCCATTAGCATTGCCCCTTATCTTTTTGCATCCATGTTTGTCTGCTTTAATTGTGATTGGTAGCATAATATTCAGCGCATTTTCTTAGTATCAAACATTAAATTCAATGTAATTTCTTGTCATAATCACTTGTCTAGATTTAAAAATCAAGCAGTTCGACTAAGCTAGTTTGACCAAGTTAGGCGTTAGAGATCTTCTCTTAATACTATGGGGAATGCTTTCCTAATAATCAACGGTTACTTAGGTTCTTAATCCGATCTAGGCAACATTGTGTGAAATGTACTAGGGCTTTCCAGTGGGCTTAGTCCCTATTGACCTTTAGCTTAAGTATTATAAAGGGAGTTTACTAGTGTGACGAGCCTGGGGAGGGTAACAGTGTTATATGACCCCCCAAAGTTACAAAATTAAAATGGTGAAAATGTACAAACAAAAAAAATCAAAGTGCCACAATGTAAAATCTTAAGCTGGAAGAGAAATCTCAGCTTGATTTGGTACTTCACTCACATGTATTGCCTATGGTACTAGAGCCCTAGAGGTTCCCAGTGTGGGCGCTTTTCCTTGAAAAGCAAAAAACCCAAGGCATACAAAATAAGCACACACATCAAAATTGAAACAATGTGAATAGACTTTGGGGGTCAAAGAAAAGGAAATAAGTGCGATGATTTCATGAGCAATTCCTTTATCGTAGCTTAACTACAAGGTCTTCTAAGTATAGCCTCTAGTCAGCCCTCGGACATGAAATACTTGGCTCTCGCGATTAAACAACTTAATCGACCAGAGAAAATTGAGAAGCTTGTCCATGGTATTAATAGTCGATCTTTAGTACCTTTCGATAGTTAAATTAGAGACCCCAGACTTGTTTAAATTTTTTATCTTTACAACTGTTTATGTGTTTGATTATATTGCCATTTAATATTTATTGCTGAAAAATGGTTTAAAATTCTGTTACCAATCAAATTATCTGCCTACAACTGCATATGCTTTTTAATTGTATATGAGAATGCAATTACTGTGCCAATGTTGTTTGATTTTGCAGCGACTCAAGAAGGCTAAGGACATTCATCTCAAATGCTCTTCCACCTCGATGAACGAGCTTCAACTCAATGACTTCCGAGGACGGAATCTACATCAGAAAGGAGGGCATGTTAACCCTCACGCACATTCCTATCACCTAAGATGGACGCCGTATTATTTATTTGGTAGAGTCAAGTGTCGGTCCAATAAGAAAATGGTAAGAGTGATTGCCAATGAGAGGCGCACTCTAACTGGAACATTCAAGGGATTAGTTGGCTAAGCATGGGCACCCAAGTGTTGATGGGGCGAGCTCATAAAAAGTCAACTAAACCTAAAATTCACTCATTCTCTCATTTGTGCAATTGAAGAGTGCTCTTGCTCCATCTCCGTCTTCTTCTTCTTCATCTCCTTGTGTGTGTGTGTGTGTGTGTGTGTGTGTGTGTGTGAGAGAGAGAGAGAGAGAGAGAGAGAGAGAGAGAGAGAGAGAGAGAGAGAGAGAGAGAGAGAGAGAGAGAGAGAGAGCTCTTGTCTTTGCATCTTCTTCAATTTTAGCTCAGTTTCTAGTATTTATTTCTCTTCTCCATGGCTTGATGTGCGAAGTTTGACCCTTGAAGAGTGAGAAATATGGGGGTTCCTTTAACGTATTCAACAACTCACTTTTGGTCTTTAAGCCTTGCCTTTGCTTGTGCTACCTAGAGGTTGACCACCTCAAGCTGTGTTTGTAGCCACTGAGCATGTGCATTAGTATCAAGTAATGTGGAATTCAGTTATTGTATTCTATTTTCATGACTTTCACTCGTAGTGTAAAAATTTTCCACAAGTGTTTTCAATTCTTGGAGTTTAGCAAGTTGCTTTGTGTTAGTCTCCAAAGAGGTGCTTGCTTCACCCATTTTAGGTCGTTATTCCTTTTGGTTCTTCTGTTGTTGTTCTTTGTGCTTTAGTAGATCATCTTTTAATTTTGTTTTAGCCATATCCATATCTTCAGTATTTTCTCCTAGCACCTTGGTCTTCTCAACTATTTCCTACTCTATTTGCAAAGGGTCTTCTATTTTCTCTTCTTGTTGGGTTTGCTCTTACATATTTTTTGTTGTCTAGGGTTCTTGTGAGACTTCTTCTTGTGTTTCTTCTGGGATAGGCGAGAGGGGTTTTGTGGAAGGCTTCCGCTATGGTGGAAGTGCTCACAGATTTGTCTTTAGTTTTACCTTCCATTTCTCTTTCTCCTTCTCTTTCTTGCTCTTTTTCTTTGTAGATATGCTCTAAGTAAGCCACTGGATCTACTCACTCTCTGTACATTGGATTTTTGTGTGCAACTTTTGAGGGTTTGGCTGCCAATATTCTTCAAAATATTCTCTAAGCCCTCTTTCTTATTCAGAAGCTTTCTTCTCCTGTTGGAGTTGCATCGCCCTCTGTGCAAGTTCTTCATTGATGATAGGTGGAGGAACATTCAATCTCTTGGAGATTCTTTCTTGGAAATTTTGTTTTCCTTTTGCTCATTCCTTTATTTTTTCTTTATTATTTGTGTCTAGAGTGCTCTCCGTAGAGGGTTGGTCCTCGGGATCCTCCATTGGGCCCTCATTGCTTTTGTCATCTTCCTCTTCAGGTGGTTGGATTATCTTTCTCTTTGATCTTCTAATGAGAGGTGCTACCTCTTCTTATTCTTCTTCTTGCTCTTCATTCTTGATGCCAGCTATGAGCCATGTATTCTGGTCAGGGGTAAGTTGCAAGTTATATGCCATTCCCACTACATGATAAACAATTATGTTTGCTACCTTTTTTCCTCCCAAGTAGCTGATGCCACTAGATTTCTTCGTGCTCTCGAGGGTGTTCAACACATAAGAAACATAGCCTATTAGCATGGATAACTTTGTCTTTAGAGCCATTCTAAACATTGAGGCTACTGCATGATTAGGACATGTGTAACAAGGTGGTTTCTTCACAGCAAAGTGGAAGTGTTGGTGAAAGAGGCAGTTGGGTTCTTTAGCTGGCTAATCATGTCTTGGAAGGTTGTAGTTGCAGTGTCTTGGGTGAAAATTCCCATATGCTTCTTCTCCTTGCACCTCATGGACTCACCTTCCATTGGTAGCCTCAAAGCTTTAGTCACCTTCTCTTTGGTAATGTGAACTATGGTGGCTTGACCAGTAGAATCAAAGATTCTAACTGTTCCATCTTCTTGTATTGAGCTTAGTAGCTCATAGGCCGTTTGCAAGTCTACTCCACATGGCTCCATCTAATAGAATGGCAATAAGCCAAGCTTGTGGTGTGATTCTTTGATTTCTGGAGTCTAGGCTACATCATCGATTTTTTTGGGTAGCAATTGCAGCTCCACTACTTGATTGTGTGCACTTTTGAATCGGCCATGGAATATGACCACATGATGTCTTTCTAGTAGTTCTTCACCCACAAAGGTCTTCTTAGCTTCACAAATTGACTCTTCTTCAAGTTAATATTTAGGTAGTTCCTTAATCTTTTGCTTCATTGTCTTCATCTTTGGTACTGCTAGCAACATTTACATTCAACCTGGAGTCAATACACAATTTTTTTCATTAGGTACAATTTAGAGTTGAATTTTCCCTATGAAGTCCCATCATTTGAGTTATGATAGACCAAATTTGATTTTGAATCCAAATAATTTCTACTATAAGTCATAAAAACACAATGCAATCACCAAAAAACTATGCTGGCTAAAGTTTTGCATCTGAGATAATAAGCATGCTTCATTATCTTGGGCATTTTTATGGCTTCACTTTGGCTATGCACATGGGTTATAGGCATTGAAAATATGTAGGATTTTGCTTTTAGAAAAATTTGGATGCATGAATGCAAGGTTAGAGTCATTTGTTGTCTACAAATCTTCTAAAAATGACTAAGGGTGGGTGCAAATTCTTGGGATGCCCAATTTGTTGCACAATTGATGTGTGGGATTATAACAACATAATGAAGCTAGTGGTGATTGTTTTTCGCAAAGTTGGGCCCACTCTAGCATCAAAGATAATAAGTGATCTTATTATCTATAGTGAAATTTCTACAATTTCTTGCATTTTTTCCTTCATGGGATGGTTGGCCATGATGTCCCATAGCTCTGAATGTGATTTTACATTTTTTGGGCTCGTGTATGTTCCCTTGGGCTAAATTTTTTAAACCAAAAGCACAAGTGTGTCTTCTGATAATGGAACAAATAGAAAGTTATTTTTGTGATGTAAGTAGGTTTAGGGATGTAATGCAACATGTGGAAGGAAAGTGCAAGTTGGGATGAAATCCAAGCCTAAAGATAATAAGCATGCTTATTATCTACCGTACAAATAGTAGACAAAATTGACATCTAGTGATACATACTTGTCCTATAGGTCTAGTGAGTAACTTTTATCCCCTCTTTAAATTGATTTTGATCCCCTTGAGTTGTTTTATTCACTTGGTCCTTCGACTTTAATGGTTTTTCCCTTGACACTTGGCAGTGGTCTTTTCGTTTGAACGAGTCTTATTGACATGTCTGACATGTTGTAGGGAGCTACCCTGTCAAGTTTGACCCATTCGGAGTAGATTTGTGGCCATTGGTAAAAAATGACACTTTCTAGCCCTTTGAGCTGATTACTAATGTTTTAGGCCGCAAATGGTATTTTCTTTCATTACCACATGGGTACATTGCTTATAGTACGATTGGGAAGACTCCTGCAAAGTCAACATTCAATTTTGAACACCTGAAAAATTTAAAGCTTATTATCTATAGACCCCCTTGGACCCCGACAGAATTGTCATCTAAGATTGTGGGAATGTTCTATATGATTATGATATGGCCCCTTTCAAGTTTGGCTGAATTTGGTGTATTGGGCCGACCGTTACAATCATTTTTGCATTCACTCTATCTCAGGAAGTTTATACTAATCTAGAGTTTTTTTGGACTATCCCCGTATGTATGATTACACAAGCTTGTTAGTAGGTTAGGAACTTACCCACCATCATGTCTTGTGTGAGACTTTGCACCGTAGGATCCACCAAGTGCTACCAACCGTGTGCACAAAGAAGTCTCTGAGAGTTCTCTCCAAAAAGTCACTAGTAAGAATGTGACTAATTTTGGCCAATTAGGACTATACATACCTGGGCTTCCCAACTCACTTTCTGTCAAACCCCCCTTTAGTACTAATAAATCATGAGGTATAATTTCCTTTTGAAAATTGCATCATTCGAACTCCGATTGCCCCAATTCTGAAGATTTTGTAGAATCAGGTCCCATGAGCCTAATTTAGGCCTCTCGTCCATGTCATCAAAATCAAACAAGATTGGACATGTTTGTCCGTCCTTTCTTCTTGATCATCAAGGTACCTTCCACTTTTCCATCTCAACTTGTTTACTATTTTATGATTATTTTTTACCTTTTTATAAGAAAAATTAAAACAAAATTATGAAACCAATCTTTACAAATAGAAAATAAAATCCAAAAATTACCTAAACACACATAAACACTATACTTGGCTATATTTTTGTGGATTGCTTTATTTTGATTACTTTTTTGGCTAAAAATATGCAAAAAGAGTAAAAAAGTTACAATATTGTTGGCTTTTTTGCTGATATTTACACTATTTATACACACCTAAGGGTTATCATTTTATCACTTGAACAAGTTCAATGTAATTTTTAGTTAGTTGATTGCATAGAAGGTTTCTCTTAATGATAGCCAAAAATCTATGTTTTTGTTGACCACTTTGCCAGAAAGTTGGGATACTTTTTGTATAGCAATTAGTAACAATCTTACAGTAAATGAACTCACCATGGAGAAGGTTCCTAATTCTTTATTGACTAAAGAGATGAACAAGAAGAATAGTGCGTCTAGAGGGTCTTTTGAAAATGACAAGAGAGCCTTGTGTTGGGCCATAAGCTTGACAACAGAATCCATTGTCCAAGACTGTGGCTTTTTTGCAATGGTGACTTCTCGTTGCTGGCCAAATTGTGCATCCCTAAATTTTTATTTTTCCATTTCTCTATCCTCCAACCCATAAAGAAATTCCATTGCTATAAGGGGTCGAATTCTTTTTGAACATTGGATTCTTTGTCCTTAGCTTTCTAGGGTTTGGTTGCCTCCATTGTAGCCCTCTTTTTTATTCTAATGCCTCCTTTTCTCTTTCAAGATGGGAGCTCAAGAGAGAATCTCTCTCTCTTCTCTCTCTAGAATTTTTCATAACCTTTCATGCTATGTAACATGCAACTCTTGCATGCATGATTATCAAATGCATGAAGTCTCTAGGAATGATAGGGATCTCTGAAAATTACAGAAATCTTGCAAGCATGTCCATTACGCACCTAGATATGTCTGTTTTATCAAAATGATTATACATAATCATTCATGGGTCATTAAATTTACTAAATTAGTAATTAAATACTATAAAATCAGCTAAGACCTTAAATTTTGCTAATCGATAGCTAATAATTATCCAATTAAAGGTTAAGTACGCATCCAATCGAACTTTTTATATCTCTGTTATCATAATTCTTAAAATTACTTCTTGCATCTAAAAAATTAATTATGAATTGTTTTTTATTTATAAAAGAGATTTTATAGCATTAAAATAAAACTTTTAGGCTAAAATAAATGGAATTTTCACTAGAAATAGGCAATTTAAGCTTAGAAAAACTAGGAGAAATTAGTAGATACATCCTAGAATATTTGTAACAAAATCCCTAAGACTCTTTTATCTCTAGAATTTTTTTTGTGATTTTTATGTGAATACAATTTAAAAATAAATAAATTTTTACTAAATTACCTACAAGAATTTGACTTTTTACTTGATTTCTGGGTCAAGTAAATTCACTAGACCCTAGAAATTAAGGTTATTGAATTACTTGGATGTTTTGACTCAATTTAGCCCTCGAACTTGCACTTAGTATGATAAATTTTTCCTTTTCTATCAATTCCATTTTTGAGCTGCGTGATGGCCCCTAAAGTAGCAAAGAAGAACAACTATGGAGCTCGCCCAAGCCATACTCCAATAGTGGAAGCAAACCAGTCACCGCAGCAAAACATTGTCGTGAATCCAAACGTACCACTTATTTTAAAGCTTATGCATAGTAGATAAGCATGACTTAGATGAGCTTAGGAAACCGTAAGAAGAACATTGGATGTATAAACAAAACACATGCTTTGTTCATAGAAACTTAAATATGAATTATTGTCTGTTGTTAAAGATTTTGCTTGTGTCAAGTTTGGGGTGAAGTAGAAATGGATTTCATTTTTGAATAGAGACTGAAATAATTGCATGGCAGCTTGATGCCGCGCTGGTGCAAGATGCGGGTTGGTGCCCATGCCACGTTGTTGTGCGATGCAAGTTGGTGCCCATGCCGCGTTATTGCGTGATGTGGGTTGGTGCCCATGCCACTTTTTTGCATGATGGCGGGCTGGTGTCCAAGAGGGTTGTTGCACTGAATTGAATAATTGAATATGGATAAGAGAACCGTTGTACAAGGGCTTCGTTGGTGCGGAGAAAATCCTGTTGTTGCAGGTCGGTCATGATTAGTCCCTAAGTTAAATAAGTAGGCTGTTTTTAGTAGAATTGTCTGAAGAGAGATTGTCTTGGTGATGTTTGAAATATGGCTGTTAGAACAAAAATTGTGTAGAGATTCAATTAAGGAATTGCTTGTAAATGTTACACAGTGTGGTAGTAATTTGCAAAATAAAAGATGCGGGTGTATGTAGGGTGGAAAGTGGGGGTTTGTCTAGAACCAATCCTCAAACGGGTGGACCCAATAAGTCAGGTGCTTTCCACAAGCGTGGATTTATTAGATGATGTATAATTAAGTCCCAACCTTAGGGAATTTTCTGACGGCTGTGCCTTGCACTCGATGAGGAAGAAAGTGTTAGTCTATGAACCAAGGGTTCTAGCCATTGCAATTTTGAAATGGATAAGCAACCCCTCTTAGGATGACCATGCTAAAAGATACGTAGAGTTAGGAAAGCTCACTTGATTTTTCCTCCGCTTTGCATTGCAGAGTCGGAGCGGATGTGTTGAGCTCCTTGTCACTGATCTTAGACGGTCTGGAACATTACATTCCTTCACTTATCTCGATAGCTTATCTTCCTTACAGATAAGTTCTTTTTACTTATCTTGCTTTTCAAAAATTCTTCAACAAGCTCCTTACTCACCTCATCCTCATCCTTATCTTCTCTTTGTTTTTTGTTTTCTTTTTTTTTAATTTTTCTTATTTTTCTTTATGCTAATTTTCTCAAAATGAAGAGCTTTGCGAGTAGACTAGGGTGCTTGTATTGATACCAAATTTACTCAAATATTTTTATTATTTTTATGATTATCATTTTATTTTTCTTCTTTAAGTCAGTGGCTTAGATGTGCTGGCCTTACGTAAGGGCTAGCTTACAAATTTTTTAGAGTTTTCAGGAACAAGCCTCATGAGGTGAGTTTGAGGCATAAAAAAAAGGACTCAATTTCAAACATATTTCCATGGGAGTGGTAATAGATTTGCAATACTCAAGTCCAAACTTACATAGCAATGTCTAACTTGTATGACACAAGGCAATGCCACCATCACACTGCTTAAACTGTATGCCCAAGTAATGATGCAACAACCCAAACCTTTCATCTCGAAAGTAGCTTTCAAATTAGCCTTAAATTCAGTGATATGTGCCTCATTTGGAGCAATGATCAGAAAATCATCCACATATAAAACAATGATGATAAGTACATCACCCTCACGCTTTACATATAAAGAGATTTCTATTTGACTATTATGAAAGCCTCGTTTGACAAAAAATGAGTGTCAACTTTCTCATATCAAGCACAAGGAGATTGCTTCAACCCATACAAAGCTTTCTTACATATGCACACTATATCCTCTTGTCCTTTCTTGACAAAACCGTGAGGTTGCGTTACATAAACTTCCTCAACTATGTCACCATTCAAGAAAGTAGTAACAATGTCTGATTGATGTGAATCTCAACCAGAATGAACTGCCAATGCACAATAGTCATATGACAAGTGGGAGCAAAAGTCTCTTCATAATCCATGCCTTTCTACTGTGCATAGCCTTTTGCAACAAGTCAAGCCTTATAGTAGCGATCAATCTCACCATCCGGCTTGCGTTTCAAATGTAAACCCACTTCATACTAATGGCCTTTTTGCAAGGAGGCCAATCACATAAAGTTCATGTGTCATTTTCTATAAGTACTTCATATTCTGATTGCATGGCATCCATCCAATTTTTTGAATTCCGTACATAAAAAATAGAGGTTCCTCAACATCACAAGAAACTGGAAACAGCCAAAGCATAGCAATCTAATGCATAAGATAGATGGCGTGAACCTAAATGAGTACAACTAGACAAAGTTGCATCTAGTTTACTGTCTTGTAAAGTATACACCAACCATTTTGGCATACCTCTGGCCTACTCATTCTCTGCTTTTTCCTCATCAAGTACATCATGTACATCTGCATTAGAAATTAGCCCATCTGTAACATTTTCAGAAAGCCCCATATGCTGTACATTTGCCTCATTGGAATTTACATTCAAACAAATAGAGTTAGCTTAGGGCTTGATATTGGACGCACAATAAAATGGAGTATGGTTGCAAAATGATAGACATAGTTTTATTGAGCATAATGTGCCTCTATATAGGCATATACAAAGAAGCAGCCTTTTGACACATTAAGCATATGTGACCACCTATGCACAAACACAAGTGGCTATGCTTTACACATGGGTTGTAAGAGGTTCTTCACATGGGTTATTGACACATCACTTTTCTAGGTGGAAGAGGTTGTTCACACAAGAGATGCAACAAAAGCCTACATCTCAACATATTTTTGGAATCCATTTTTGTGGTGGGAGTTGCTATTGCTCTTTGGGATTTAGTATCCACTTTGTTTTGCTTTGTCGTATCCATGGCAGTGGCAGCTGCTTAGCCCGTTTGACAGTTTCATTCATCGGGGTTGCTGAGGTAGATTTTTTTGTGTGTTTTAGCTGATTGTAATTGAACTTTTGGAAGCCAAATGAACTTCTCGTGAACTTATGGGGTTCCTTTAGGTATCCAGAATTTGCATCTAGTGTTTGTTGTGTTTGACATAGACTATTCATGTCCAACTGTCCCTTTAGGTACTCATATCTACTTTATCTTTTGGTGTGGCCATAAGTGGACAATTTTTGAGGTACTGATTGAAATAGGCGATTGCATCTTCAACTTGCTTTGAGGGAAGCAAAAAATTGTCAAAAATAGCCTCAAATTTTTATCTATGGTTTCCACAGCTACAGTGATGTCGGTTTTTTATTCTTGTTTTTGTTCACCCCATTGGCCTCATTCCGCCTTTGTTATTATTTGCCTTTGTCACAAAATCAACATACAAGATTTGAGTCCATGCCGTGACATGCACATGGTTGTTGATCCATTGAATATGAGCATTGTATCTACGTTGCCATGGTGTGCCCAATATCAGTTGGCTAGATGAGGCATCTGATGGTAGCACAAAAAAGGTATGGGGGCTTTTAGTCCAATTTCATTCAACTTTTCCAACTCATCGAGACGATTAGACCATGCATGCCCGATCCATTCAAGTGCTTTGGCAATTTGCAATGTGGGAAGCAGAAACTCTATGGGTAATATCGTCTTGAACAACATATTAGACAGTTTGAGACTTTAGAGTAATTTGGATAATACTGTCTTGAACAATAGATTAGAGAGTTTGAGACTTTAGAGTAGATTTGGAAATCACCAATGTTTCAAATATTGTTCCATATGGACAAAACTCAAACTCTATAAGCTTAAACGACAGAGTGAAACTTTTGATCCCAATCCAACCTATTGTCTTTCACAATTTTACTGAGTACTGTGCATAAGACTTTGTTGGTGCTTTCGATCTGAGCATTATCTTGCATGTGATAAGGAAATGATTTTCAACATATAACCATGAATTCATCAAGCAAGTATTTAATGACTTAATTAACAAAATGAGATCCTTGATCACTAACAATTTCTATCGGCAAGCCATATCGTGTATATACATTTTCATATAAGAATTGTGATGTGGTGCGTGCGTCATCTTTTTGCATAGCTTTGGCTTCAACCCACGTAGTCAAGTAGTCTGTGAATACACTAATATATTTTTCATGAGTTTTATAAGCCGGTGGTGCTATGGGGACCACAAAATCTAGACCCCATTTGGCAAGCATGCGTGCTCCAATCATGGGTCCCATCCGCATTTCATCCTTCTTGATTAGAACTTTTGTTCTTTGACACTGATCACACCATTTCACAAATGCTTCACCATCCACGATTAGCATAGGTCACCATATTTTGGTAAACATTATAGTGTTAACTGTTTTATCTATTGAAAAATTACCTCTCGTTCGCCCAGTATGTGCCTCCTACAAGATCGATATGTACGCGCTTTCTAACGCACAAAGTTTGAGTTTTTGATCAGTTTGTATGATTGTGCTTCAATTTTAATTACCATCATTCTTGTTTAAGACATGTTCTCAAGGAAAGGAACCTTGTTCAAACAATCTACAACAGTCTACAATGTATTTACTCCAATGTGGTGCTACGTTTACATGGTACAAGGTAGCGTACCCTTGTGGTTTATTGTTGGTACATGAGGTGTAATTCTTAACACACATGTGTGCATCAAATTTCATTTTAGGCCAAAAAAATCCCATTCTCAACAAATTTTGATATGTTTTGATGTCAGCATGATGGATGAAGTCCATGTGACATGCCCTTCTTTTATATATTGGGGAATGTCAGAGGCTTCAATGCACAACCACAGTACGCTATCCAAACCCCTATGATATAATCGACCGTTAAGTAGTTGGAAAGGGCTGCTTTGCTCAATTAAGCATTTGCAACTATTTTTTTCTTAGTCTATCAATAATTGCACGATTGACAAAAGGGGAATTATTCTCTCACTCCGTCTGGGTATCATTTCTAGGTTAAAGAGATATGCATCTGGTAAATCATCCTCAACTCTGTCTAGGTTCTCTTCATTTAATAATCTCGATAGGTGATCATCCCGTTGATGAGTTGTCTCTTTTTTAACCACAATTGTAAAGTGAAATTTAAGCAAGATGATAAACCATCTCACTATTCGGCCTGTGCTGCATGGTTTGTTGACTAAATACAACAATGCTTGATGATCAACAAAGAAAATGAATTGATTGGTTAATAGGTAATTCCAAAATTCATTTATAGCATACACCATACCCAATCCTTCCCTTTCTGTATTGTGTAGTTTTGTTCGACGTTGTTAAGTTGATGGATAGCATAGTAGATTGGAAAATCCATAGTTCCTTTACTAGGTTGCGCTAGGACAGCTAGGACACATCCAATGGAGATGCATCTACATGAACATGAAATATTTTACTCCAATGTGAAGCCTTGAGGATTAGTGCTGATACTAAGCCTGTTTCATCTTCTGAAATGATTTCTGACAGTCTTTTGTCTAGTCAAATGTTACAATCAAACCATAGAGAGACTTAGCAATACTAGCGTACATGTAGAACTTAGTATCCACAATGGCCCATGAATAATTAAACATATTTCACTATTTTTTGATGTGGCATATCCACAATCACCTTAATCTTGTTCATGTCAGTGGATATTCCATTTGTTGACACGATATGCCCCAATATTTTTCCTTGTTTAACCATGAAAACAAATTTTTCTGGATTGAGGCAAATCCGATAGGTATGACATTTCCCAAAGACTTTCTTTAGATGCTCTATATGATCTTTGTGTAGCATCAAGTGCACACATAAATCATCCATAAAATTTCTAAAAAGATACGCAAGTATTCTATGAAATCATGAGCCATAAGTCTTTGGAAGGTGGCAGGTGCATTTGTCAACCCAAAAGGCATTACCTGGTAAGCAAAAATGTCCCATTCAATCACAAAAGTTGTTTTGTGCTGATCTTCTGGTTTGATCAACAATTGATTATAACCTAAAAAATCCATCTAGAAAGCTGTATGCCCGTTTTCTTGCTACTCTTTCCAAGACATGATCAGTGATGGGTAGAGGATAATTGTCGCAAATAGTAGCTGCATTCACCTTTTTCAAGTTGACACACACTCTTAGCTTACCATTTTTCTTAAGTACCACCACAATCGGGGATACCCAATCCGTGTGCTCAATTTCATAAATGAACTCTGCTTCTTTGAGTTTGTCAATTGACTCTTTGATTTTCTTGGAAATTTTTTCGTTGTAAGTGTAAGGGCATTGTTGTCTTGGCTTAGCATCAAGCTTTAGAGGAATTGTATGCTAACAGATGTTAGGATCAACCTCCTTCAAGTCCTTATAAGACCATGCAAACATATCCTTATACTCTTTGAGTGTCTGAATCAACAACTTCTCTTCTTTTGGTTTCGGATCCGTAGTGATATAGGCAGTTTTAGGTTCCTCTCTTGGTTCTGCTAGATCTATTTTTTTTGCATCTTCAGGTTCATCATAAGATTTCCATGGTTCAGATTTTGCCCTCATTGGCTGTTCAATGATGATTTTGCGGTTTTCAATAGTGTACTTTTTGTAATGTGAAGGGTATACTTATCCTGTCTTTCTCGGATTCATTTCCAATTTTGTTATCACTTTCCATTTTTGTTGTCCACACCTTTTTCAATGTTGTTTTAGTTCATTGTATTTCTTCTTTTGTCCAACCTTGGTTCATTTAGGTTCACTAAGAGCTTTCTTTGACTTTGATATGTCTTTTGAATGTTTCGTTGATTTTTTTTTCAAATTTTTTGGCTGAAAAGATGTTGTTGCCTTCCCAGTTACCGTGTCCTTTATACAATCATAAGTCCCCACTAGTCTCAAATACGAAAGCTTTCCCCAGACATGTGGCATTGGATTATTTCCCATCCCTTTGGCTACACGTTTGTTCTTGTAGTGTTGTTGTCTCTCGAGTTTATGATTTGGAAACTTAAAGAATTTTTCCATTTTTGTTTCAGGATCACTTTCATGATCTTATGATTTCTCTAAGCTCCTCGTATCCTTGGGCTTCAAAGATGTCATGATAACATTCATCACTTGATTCTCCATTTTGCTCCAAGGTGTGGCATGAATCACTTTATTTCGTAATATCTCTAATCAAAATCTCATCCTAGATACGTAAACATTGTACTTCCTTGTTGACTTTTTGTCCATCACCAACTTTTGTGGTCTTTTGGTTATTTCCGATTGGGTTTACTCTAATCATGCATATGGGAACTAAGTTGAAGCCATCCTCGTCACAAAATTCGGTGGGCGTGATTTCATTAACACACACATCTAAGGTGGCCAAGATTTGAGTCTATTCTAAAGGCTCCATTCTCTCCTCAAGAAAAGACTCAAGCATGTAATTTGGATCTTCAAATGGTCTTGCTTTCTTGTTTTTTTCCTTGACAGAACTGCCACAATCAAAAGCTCCCCACATCCACAATTGAGCCTTAGAGTTCAACCGCATAGGTACTATAGACTCTGTAGAAGTTGTAGAGTCAAAGTCTTCTACAGGTGTTTGTTTCACATTTCTATAGTTGTGGTCACTTAAGTTGATGCATGTTGTGGTCTCCATGTGGTGTAAGTAGATATATTCATCGCCTCATTTTTAGACCATCTTTAACTAGCACATGGATGGCCTTCTTAGAATAATATCATAGTTGTTCTTAGTACCAAAATCTACTATAGCAAACATATGTTCGTATCCAATACCATAGGAGGTCATCACTACTTGTTCCAAAATTCCAATAGGCCTTGCAATGTAGCCATCAACTAACTGTAGTCTCATCCTAGTTTTCCTAAGGGCTGGTTTTTCCCATTTCTCCCAAATCAACCGTTAGGAAGAGAATGTGGTCTAGGAGGGCCTCTTTATTTTCCATGAGATTATGGAGGTGATTAACAGTTTGACCAATAAATGCATTCCATGTGTGCAAAGCATGGTGGGTGTGTAAGAGAGGTGTTAGAGCGGTCAAAGGATGCACTTTTCCTTCCAAAAAAGGGGGTGGAGAACTTTATGATTTTTGGTCTTCCATTCTACATATGATCTTCAATTTGGGCAAAAATTATAAATTTGTAATCTACATACCTAACTCTTTTGGTAGATTTCTAACATGATATGGTTTTGCCTGCTAGATTTCATTTTGGGGGGAAAATTTGAATTCAAAAATAATAGACATTTTGTCTGTTTGAATTCAAAAGTTTTCCTTTGATTGCTTTCATAATACTAGATGTTTGACTCCCTTAAACTATCAAATAAAGAGGCCCTCCTAGACCCCATTCTCTTCCTAATGCTTTGTTGCTATGGCCATCCTTGCTCCACTATCCAAGATAGAAATGGTTTCTACTCCATGATGCTTGATGGGCAGTGTGGTATTTCCTTCTTCTCCCTCGCAGTACTCCCAAGCCTTGTTTATGGGAATTGGTTTTGCTTTCTTTTTGGGTTGGTTCCACCTTTCTATTTCAAGATCTGAAATTTCCACTCGTTTTCTGATGCCCATTTTCTCAAGACATTTTTCAACATCCATCCACATGTGTGGTATGACTTTCAGAAGTTTCACCACCATTAATGTGTATCTCACTACTATGGAAAAAAACTCTTACAATCCTTGATATTTATGATTGGTTGTACAGTCCCTTGGTGTGATGGTAAGACCATAACATCTGATTTTCCTTTATAAGGACCCAAGTAGGAAGGTAATTCCTTAACACTAGGTTGGTAACCTAACAGGACATAAAAGTGTCTTTTCAAGGTTTTGAAAAAAACCTCCAAAACCATAGTAGATCCACTCATTTTGTAAAATCCTTTCATGAGGTTATAGTTCAAGGCCTACTACACATGTAAAAAATAAGAAACTTGTAAAATTTCTTATCTTTTGGTCACACCAAGCCTCCAAAGTTGATGGACCAGTACATTTTCATCAAAACAGTCATTTCTTGCGTTTTGTTGCATAAAAATAAGATTAGGGATTTTTGTAGGACTTGAGATAAATTCCCTAGTTAACTTCAATGGGTTGGTGATCAGAACATATGATTGCTTCTCACTCACTATTTTTTGTTTTGCCAAAAGAAATAGGTACAAAAAAGTTGAATTTTTACCATTCTGCAAACCTATCATCAAAGTTTCTATAGCCACGCTCAATACAAATAATATATGCATGTTTTCTTAGTTCCCAATTGTCCTTTAGGTTCATAAGGATCCATGGAGCATGTCAAAAGAATAATACATCTCGTACCAAGGGGAATCTTAGGGATAAAGATGAAGTGCTAAATATAGCAAACATGAAAAAACTGGCTTCAACATTATGAGTTGTAGAATCCCATAGAAACTATTCAATATCTAGCCAAATTTGATCCTTATGACTAGATATGGTTACTGCCTACAAAATGCATGTAGTTGTCACAAGAAACTAACAATATTGAAAAAGCTATACTTGATATACTAGAATGTTTTGTTTTCTTCTATAATTGAAAAAATCAACCATCGTTGTCTACTATGCAAAATAGGGTATTAGGTGCCCCAAAACTCAAGGAATATTAGCTTTATGTTACAATATGAGACATAGAAAATCAAAACTGCATTTGGATATCATGAAAGCCATCAAAAAAATCATAGAAGAGCTAAAATTGGCTAAAAAACAGGATTTGAGAATTTTTGTAATTTGGTCATAACTTAGAACTTTAACATTTATTTCTCCCTAGAAGCATCAGGACATGTTGAGGACTACTAAAGATAGTTCTCTAGCATTATAGACCTCACAAACATGAATTCTAGAGTGGTATAGCTGCAAAAAGTTGAAAAAAACTAAAAACAGGACCCGTTTTTTTACACAATTTAGGTTGTGAAATGTTTTGCAAGGACAAGGTTAAAGATGGAATTGATATTCCAAAAAAATGTCGAGTTTTTTTCAGCTCATGAGACAACTTTCTAGATAGATAGCACCTCAAAATCCATTTTGAAACTCTTGACATAATTCAAGGAAAATGGTCACTTCACAGGACATAAAAGTGTCCCAGGACATAAAAGTGTCCCATTACCAACCTAGTGTTAAAGATGTCCTCTTGACTATCCACTAATTTCTATATACCTTGATCAAGTACATGGGACTAGATGTCGACATCAATCATGCCTTTGCCACTCAACTTTTGCAATGGGTGTTGCGTCTTCATTCAGATTCTAATTTTTTGTAAAAAACATTAGAATCTTTTCAACTTGATTGGTCAAGTTTGGTAGCACTGTATTCTCGAGACGGAGAGTATTGGCTAAGTCAGTCAAACAACAAAGTAAAGCTGAATGGGCTAGTTAAGGATTTTTTGGAAGCATCAGAACGAACCACCACTCAATGATCAAGAAATTTGCATATGTCCTTTCTCACAGCGCTTGATCATCATGCGCTACTGTTGACTAAACAAGTCGGATCGTCACAAAACTTTAAGGGAAGCTATATTAGGACTAAGGGGACATTTCTACCAAGTCTCGTTGCATTCAAATAGGGTACATGGATCACAATCCATCATTATCCAAGTAACCAAAAATGCAATAGAATAGCCCAAACAAGTCGCCCTAAGATCTAATAACGTCAAAAAACAGTGATTTAAGCACTCAAATATGAAGATTAGGCTCGTAGATGTGTGATTGTGAACCTAGCAGAATTGGCAATGCTTACACTTAATTGAAAGATCATGGAAAGAGGAGCACAATGCAAGTTTTGGAATTGAAATCTGATTACCCGATCACAAGATATATTGATTACAAGTTGTAGCTGCTTGGCTGGTTGAGCGTACGTACAACATAGCTCTTTTGTCTCCAAAAAATAAGCCTTCTCCTCACATTAACATTATTAATTTTTATACCTAGGGATTTCTAAATGGCCAGTGGTCAGCTCACATGGGCCCTTATACTGTATACATATCATGACATAATTACAACTTAAGGAATTGACTTCCTACTTGCGGATCAGATTTACACACACTGTTGCTACACCAACTTAGAAAAATGATAGAGTATAAATGCATTACAAGTATGGTGTCCGGCTATGTGTACGCTCGTATAGTGAATCCACCAAATAAATGTGTTTGAGAAAATGTGTAAGAAGGGAGAAGTAGGTTCGGATCCAAACATATCTTCAGGATGATGATGTCTTTTTGAATCTAGAATGCTTATAATGAATCTCTTCTTCACTCTTTCCTATTTCACCCTTTTATATCAAAAAATTCACCCAAAACCCTAACGTCTACTATGCTACTCAAATGCCAAATCTAATAGTTTTGCCATCTTTGAAAGGGGGGTGAAAATTTAGGTTGTCTATTCAAAATTCTTTGAGATTGCTCCTCCTCTGCTTTCTGTGTCGAGAGTGCTATTTGGTGTCTTTAAATTGAAATCACATTATGCAAACTTTTGAGCCTTTATTTTATGTATGTCACCTCTAAAAGTTTCTATAAAAAGAAAGTTGATTCATGCACAAAGCTCTAGTCCTAAGTGCTTTTTTTTTTTTTATTGGCGAAAAGTAGTGTCCAAAAGTAGTCTAAAATTGATAAAAATCCTTAAAAATCCAAACATCCATATTGTAGCCACACTAGGTAACAATGGCTAAACTAACACCTTCAATGGGGTTTCATACCATGTCTGCACAAGGGCACGACATTGGGAAGTACTTGAATCACATATAGCAGCTAGAGCAAGAGATCTTGAATTGCTTTACAACAAGCATGTAACTTGTGTGGATGTACTCATGCGATGTTGATTGTGATGTCCTTATAGCTTCATGTCCATATGACATGTTTCATTATTCATTGTGTGCACTTACCATTGTTGTTGCCAAGATAGGTGGTTTCTCAAATGTCCCCAACCCACAAAATCTAAAGTCGTGATGGGGTCCTTGACAAGTTTCTAGGTCCTGTCAACACTTGATGCTATAATTCCAAACATGCCAGCTCAAAAACATTCAATGATGTGGCCAACTCAACTATGACTTTGTTACTCATAATAACTAATAACTAATTCTCTAAATGATTTTCTCATGATAAAATGATCATTTAATATGGGGAGGTACGAGGGGAGAAAAAGCTAGAATATTGGTAAGGCTAGTAGACCGGTCTCAGTAGGGATCCAAAGGATGGAAAATAGGGATCCAAAGAAGGGCCACCTGCAAAAGAGCAATGTTCATCAATGGGCTTCAAGGACCTTAAGGTTCATCCCATTAAGACTTCCAAAAAGCTTAGGTTCCAAAATTAAACGAAAGGTTCTATGGTGAAACCTTAGGGACATTTGGATGCTTGTGGGGGGACTCAAAAGGCCTCCCACATCCCTATCATGGAGGGGGCAAGCCATTTTTGTAGGGGATGAGAGACACACACACACACACACACACACACACACACACACACACACACACACACACACACACACACACACACACACACACACACACACACACACACACACACACTCTTCCAAGCTCCCTTTACACAAAGGGCATAGTGGACACATGTCAAGTTCCTAGCCCAGTTTCCCCAAGGTGCATTCAAATCCTATTGGATGGCCATAGAGGTGGACCAATGAGAATTAGGCTAGAGTAAATTTAGTTTAATTCATTTAAAAACACTTGATAAAAGAACTAATAGAAATTAAGCTCTCTAGAAGACTATTGTACAGTCTCCCAAGGGGTACAATGAGCATTCAACAGCCCAATGGCTTGCGTGATTCCTAATGGCCAGAAGACCAAGAGTTCCAATGAGAGATTAATTGAATTATTTAAATAACTAAAGCTCTCAAAAGGGGAAACGGGGACACATGTCACAAGGATAGCAATTATGCTTCTAATTTCCTATTGGCTAGCCAATGAGGGGCCATCAAGAGGAAATAGCAAGAGGGGTCGACCTAGAGAGAGAGGGGGCTAAGTTTTGCAAGGCAGTATCACACACACACTCACACTCACACAAGCTCATGTGTGAAGTAAAGAAGACTATATCCTTCTCAAGCTTTAATGGAAATCTCATCATCTACTCCAAGCTTATGAGAAGGGAGGCCTACACCAACAACTCTTGGCTTTGTGATGCAAATCCAACCAAGAGCCAAGCTTCAATGCATGCTCATCTCCTCTACCATGCTAATTACTAAGCTATGCTAAGCTATTAAGAGTAATTATGAAAGAATACATACTTCTTTCTCGTAATAATACTCCTTCTTCCTCTCAATCTCCTCTCATACCACTCTAGCTCTCACCGTCTTCAAAGGTGTGTGAGGTCTTGGATCTGAGAGTGTGAGGGAATTGATGTGGTGTTTTCAAGTGTAAGGTTGGTGCTTGAAGCTTCCATCTTCATTGCACCAATAAGTTATTGAAGGAACACAAAGTATTGTATTGTAAAATGTCTCCCTTGATGGGGGAAACCTATAATACAAAGCCTTTTGGATGGGGGACCGACTCCATGTAAATTTGGTCCTCAACTGTTTTCAATAGCTTAATTTCTCTCTCTTTTTGAAGTATTCTTCATGCCTATCTAGCTAACTGTTATGTTTTTGTTGCTCTCTCCTTCCAAGCACTCTTGCTATGCTCATTAGGAATCTATTCTTGATGAAATGCTCACTATGTCTAAGTTATTTTCTGGTATACACAAGTTACTAGACCATTAAATGTTACATCATTTGAACTAAGTGGGCTACCCACAAGATTTGCTTACGATCATATTACAGCATGCCTCCATTTCTAGCATTGGAGCTAGTGGCAATAATGTTGTATGTTGGTTCTCTATATCGGCAGGTCTGTTCCAGAACGAGTTAAAGAACTCAAGTATATGACAAATCAACTTCGAGGTAGGATGCCCAATGCAAGGAACAAATGCAGGCAAGCTATATATATATATATATATAGCATGAGAGAGAGAGAGAGAGAGAGAGAGAGGGAGGGAGTCTGTGCTGAGCGCACACGTGTGCACCTACACACACACACACACACACACACACACACACACACACACACACACACACACACACACACACACACACATAGAGTCAAGTATTCGACATCATCTTTAGTAACTAAGAAACCAAGCCACGCCCCAAATGGGAGGGAATGAATAATATTTTTTATGGAAATTTTTAATTCAAAATGAACTTGCTCGTTGGTTTTCAATATATGCTAACAAGTGCAAGTAGCTAGCATTGTCCAGGGAAACATTTTAAATGATACATTAAAATGCTTATAGCCATATCATTTGTGGAACCCAAAATTTTGTAAAATAAATCAAAATTCACATGTTATTTTCAATGAGTCAAAGATGCACAAGAAACCTATCAAAGAGGTTGAGTGTAGAAAATTCACATTCGAGGAGATTGCCTCCAAATCTATGAAAACTCAAAAGACTAGTAATGTACCTTCCACTTGCAACACTCCAATTGATAGGGAAAAGAGTGATAGTCAAGCTTTGAGATGATCTAATAGATCCTCACATCCACCTAAGCGATTTAGCCACGGTTGAATTATATCATGTTGACAGACTCCAATGAGTGATCTTGTTACAAGGAAGCCATGCAAATGGATGGCAAGTTCAAGTGGGAGTAGGCCTTGCAATCTGAGTACAACTCAATTTTTGACAATGAGACATGGGACTTGGTTGAATTGCAAGAATAGAAGCATGCCTAACCTTGCAAATGGTTTTACAAGAAGACGTTTATATATGACGATCCCAAGCCTAACTATAAAGCTATATTTTTTGCTAAGAGATTCAAGTAGTAGAAGGGAGTTGATTTTGACAAAATATTCTCGCCCAAATGAATAGGGCCCTATTTTCACAATTATAGTTCCAATTGGATACTAGTCTTTCACTTTTCACATTGCATTCATGTTCAAAGGCCAAAAATGTGGCTCATTATATTCCTTGTATGTATCTTTTGTGAAAGAGAACTCATATATATCTATGTAGCTGAGCTACCTTCTACTAAGTTGTGGCAGAGCCGGTTTAGTCATATGAGTCAAAAGGGAATGAAGCAAATGCAACGTTTTGCGATATCCCTATGTTAAACTATTTTGATTTTAGTTTGTGTCTTGCATTACATATACAGGAAATAGACTAGGCTTACCTTATCACCATTGGATAGAAAGTTAGGGAATCCTCTAGATTTGGTTCATAGAGATCTATGTGGGACTATGCCAAATAAATCTCTAGGGGGTCATTATATTTCCTCACTTTCATAGATAACTCTACTCAAAAGGTGTGGGTCTACCACTTGAAGAGGAAAGATAAAGTTTTGGCTACAATTCAAATGTTCCTCACCGTGGTCAAGAACCAATTAGGCAAGAACTTTGCACGCTAAAAATGGGGAAGTGTATGTCTCCCCCATTTTAAACTTAGTGTATGTCTCCACTAAGTTTAAGGACTTTTGTTGCAAACAAGGCATTAAGAGAGGTAGTTTGCTATTCCCTACACACTTGCTTAGAATGGAGTTGTTGAGCACATGAATAGAACTATTCAAGAGCCTGATCACTTCCATGCTACTTAAGAGAAATTTACCTCAAGAGTTTTGGGGAGAGGCTCTTATGATAGCAGTGCATATAATCAATACTTTGTCTAGTAAGCATTTGAACTACAAGATTCCACAGGAGATGTGAATTGGCAAGAAGCCTAATTATGAGACAAATTGTGTGTGTTTGGGTGTGAGGCATTCTCACATGTGCCTTAGGAGCTTAGAAAGAAGCTAGACCCCAAGTCATGTAAATGCATCTTCATTGGCTATGGTGTGGATGGAGAGATGGGTTATCATCTCTAGCATCCAAATCTTGGAGAGTTATTCATAAATCACAAGTGATATTTAATGAATCAAAGATGAATAGATAGCGTTTGCAAGAAGTTTAAGTATTGCAAAGTAATATTTGAGGACTAAACCTTAAGTCTAGTTACACTGCTTATTAGTGATGTACCTACCACTAGTAGTGCTTTAGAGAGAGCTAGTGATGCTCTTGAGAGAGCAGAGTCTAGCAGCCAGGTAGTTTCCCAAGTAGGAAATGTGTACACACTTGTGGAAGAAGGAGGATGGAAACAAGTTAATGGGTAAATAGCCAAAGATGCTAAGTCAAAAATCATGTCGAATGTCAGTAAACATTCTAAATCTTAGAGCTCTCACTTGGCTAGTGATTTAATGATCTCTTGTACGCTTTGCCGTACATGTCCAAGGCTGGAAACTTGCCTGTGCATTGTGTGGGAGCCTCAAAAGGCTGAAAACACACAGCTAGAGAATCCTAGAAAGCTCAAAGAACAATGGTGTGTCACTCACCTCTCATGCTGCCGTTGTGAAGGATCCTGTGCTGCAAAGAAGAACGAGCTGCCGCCAATGCTGCGCTCTACCGCCGATGTCGCCCCACCGATGCCGCCGCAATGCTCGATCACTCTCTCTCTCTCTCTCTCTAGCATACACACACACACACACACACACACACACACACACACACACACACACACACACACACACACACACACACACACACACACACACACACACACACACACACACACACACACACACACACACACACACACACACACACACAGAAGGAGAAGGAAATAGAGATGGAGCAAGAGTACTTCTTAGATTACACCCCAAAGAATAAGGATTTTAGGTCAAAATAGACATGGACTCCCACAGTGGCTGGTCAAAGTAAAAATAGTATCAAATGAGATATGTGGTACACCTCTCATCGGCAATCACCTAAGCACCTATAGGACCGACAAGCTCGGTCCCTGACTCAAACCAAGATGATATCCGTGGATGTTAACTAGACCGACGCCCATTTGCCAACGTCAGCACTAAGCGATGGGGAGCGTTGGGCAGTCCTCAAGCTTCCTATTCACCCAGTATTGACTCCACTGTATGACTTGTAATCACATCACCAAAAGGGTCTCCATTGTCGGTTCCACCAAGGTCAAGACCAAGCGATAGGGAGCGTTGGGCAGTCCCCAAGCTTCCTATTCGCCCTGTAGGGACTCCACTATCACGAGGTCTTTACTGTCTCTTGTAATGGCTTTAACACCAAGGTCAACACCAAGCTATAGGGAGTGTTGGGCAGTCCCCAAGGTTCCTATTCACCTAGTATTGACTCCAGTGTCTAACTTGTTGATTAACATGTCCCCATTCCTAATGTAGATTCCATCCTTGGAAGCTATTGAGATGAAGCCTGTTCGTTGAGGTGGAAGAGCATTCGAGACTGAATGTCCTTAGCCTTCTTTAGTCATCACTGCAAAATCAAACAAAATTGGCACAGTAATTGCATTCTCATATACAATCAAAAAGCATATGTAGTTGTAAGTAGATAAATTGATTGGTAATAGAATATTAAACAATTTGTCAGCAATAAACATTAAACTGTAATATAATCAAACGCATAAACAGTTGTAAAGATAAAAAACTAAGCAAGTCCGGGGTTGCTAATTTAACGGTTGAAAGGCACTAGAGGTCAACTATTACTACCATGGGCAAGCTTCTCAATTTTCTCTGGTCAATTAGGTTGTTTAATCACGAGAGCCAAGTATTTCATGTCAGAGGGCTGACTAGAGGCTAGACCTAGAATTGCTCATGAAATCATCGCCTGACTTATTTTCTTTTCTTTGATCCCCCAAAGTCTTTTCACATTGATTCAATTTTGATGTGTGTGCTTATTTTGTATGCCTTGGGTTTTGTGCTTTGAAAAGTGCCCACACGGGGAACCTCTAGGGCTCTAGTACCATAGACAATACATGTGAGTGAAGTACCAAATCAAGCTGGGATTTATCTTCCAGCTTAAGATTTTACATTGTGGCACTTTTGATTTTTTTTGTTTGTTTGTTTCCAGTATTTTAATTTTGTAACTTTGGGGGGTTATATAACATTGTTACCCTCCCTAGGCTCATCACACTAGTTAACTCCCTTTATAATACTTAAGCTAAAGGTCAATAGGGACTAAGCCCACTAGAAAGCCCTAGTACATTGCACACAATGCTACCTAAATCGGATTAAGAACCTAAAGTAACCATTGATTATTAGGAACGCATTCCCCATGGTATTAAGAGAAGATCTCTAACTCCTAACTTGGTAGAACTAGCTTAGTCAGACTGCTTGATTTTGAAACCTAGACAAGGGATTATGACATAAAATGATATAGAATCTAATGTTTAATCTAGGCAAACGTGTGGAATATTTTGTTACCAATCACAATTAAAGCAGACAAACATGGATTGCAAAAAAGACAAGGGGAAATGCTAATGGACAAGAAACCCCCCTTGTTTGGAAGTTAAGGGAACACGATATTGTAGAGATTGGGAGGTAACCCTAAGGCTAAACCCCTATCCTTGTCATCGTCGTGAAAAAAAAAGTCATCATCCGTGAGACCATATGTGCCATCCCTGTAATCATGTAACTCTTCCTCATCATTAGAGGCACAAATGTTCACTAAGAACATCACTAGGCATCTATAGTCATCTTGGTCAAGAGGGTAAGTTTGTGCAATTGGAGAGACGTCTTCTACTAAGTATGGATTGCGGTCGTGGTCAAAAGACATATCAACCTTTCTAACTCCTTGAATTCCTCTCACACGTTAGCGTATTTACCAAATCCCATTCACATGCAAGCACCGGGTAGACTATGTGAAACACTTGTGCAAAGTAAAGAGGGTACCTCTCACCCAAGGTAGGAGTGGATGACTCTATGGTACTATTCATATCTATATACAGAGATAGATGATGGTTATAGTGCAATTATCATAAGGGTCCTGTCAAAATGTCCTGTCCTTGTGCATAATGTGTTTTTCTGATTTTGGGTCATGTACTAGAGCTCGTAGGTGTCTAGATTTTTGTTTGGTGGCTCTTGCTCTTTTACTTTTTTATTTTTGATTTTTGTGATATATACATTCCCTAAGATTGGGAGATTGAGAGGTCAGGGAGACGAAGGTTGAGAGGGGAGTGAGTGAATGATGACTATCAGCAAACACTCCCCCCTTCCTTGGGTAGATCAGACCTTTTGGAACGATGTTGTCACCCTTTGAAACCAATTGTTGTTATGGGTGAAGGCTTAAACCAATAGTTTCTGACTGCCCTATGCGTTTTGTCTAGTTGCAAGGGTGGTAAGGTACTCTCCCATGATTTTAGTTGAACATTGTTGTAGGTGGTGAACTTACAACAGGAGGTGCAAATTAGTTTTTGTTTATATGGATATGTACAATGGTATGTTTCGGTTGTGTCGAAGCTTCTATTTCCTTATACGAACTACATGAAGAGTAAGAAGTTTCATTTGACTTCCCTGTTCCTAAGCTAGGTGGAACAAATCATTCTTTCTTCGGTACCCAAATTAGCTCTGGAGCGGGTGTGTAGCATTCTGTGACTTTTTTCTTTCCGCGATCTTCAATTTGTTTTGGAGCTATAGGATTGGGCTCACATGGGTGAGGTGACAGATAAGAGCACAATTTACATTTTGGCACCCAGATTTGATCATTTCCTTCTTAATAGCCTGGGGCTTCGAATAGTTTTTTTGAAATCCAACGCAACTTTTTTTTACATTTTTTGAGGTGAGACCGACGTCTCTTACCAGGCTCTTGTTTTTAGCACTAGCAATGGTCGCTAAAGAAGCTTTAGGGAGCCACTTGTATGTTTTCTTTGTTATATTAGGATGGGTCTTGTGTGTCTCAAGCTTTATTTCAACTACAGGAGTTGAAGCTATAAAGAGTTGGGCTATGGGGACATATGGTTCAACCTCCTAGACATTCAATGTTTTGGGTTTTATTTCCTTAAGAGACAATATCTTAGGGACTATGGCTTGAGTGGCAAGGCTAAGAGTTGGTTTCTTTGTTGTGACACCCCCATTCCCCCAATCAATAGTGCATTTGCTGGCTATCATCCACGCGCGTCCTAGGTTTATATTACCCTCCATAGTTCCATCAAGCATGACCAAAAAGTCTTGAGCTACAACCCCATTGTCATAAATGACAGAAGTGTGTCAGATACCAAATATCACAGTTTTTTTCTTGTTGACGCCCTTGACTTGGATAGTACTCCGAGATAGGGATGGCTTTCCCAACTAGCACCACACTCCGTATGACAACAGATTATATTTAGCACCCGTGTCTAACAAGGCGTTAGATCACTTTTCCATAGTCGCTATTTAGCTAAATAGGGTATCATAGAGGTGTGTCAGAGTCCAACCAATCATCCTCTGTTTCAACTTGGAATGCATGTGTAACTCCCAGGTTGCCCTTTTATTGGTGTCTTACACATTGTTGTCGCTCCTTAGCCTCAGCTTGAGCTTGTATCTTCTTCAATTATGTTTATGCCTTGGCTACCATGTTTTTATGGATGGCATGTAGCTCCTCTTGGCTTAAAGGATCATAATATATTTTAAATTTTCTCCCATTGAGGAATTCACTGGTTTCAACTCCATCAAGAGTCTCCACACAAATGGTTCTTTGTGGGGTGATTTCACATACTCTATATAGTCCTTGTCCCGCATATTTCAACTTTTTCTTCTTGTTACACACTCCATACATAAGGATATCTTTGTTCTTTAGATGATGATCAAACCATTTCTTCCTTCTATCTTTCTCCACAAGTGCATTTACACATCCAATTGTCTTTCTTCATCTAATCTCTCAAGGATATATAAGCGCTCAACTAAATGGTTACCATCCCAACCTTCTTGTGAAGCTACGCACATACTAGGAATTACAAACTCCCATGGCATAACTGTTTCTTGGCCATATATCATTTTGAATGGTGTACAATTAATAGCCACTTTGTAAGAAGTATGATAATCCCACATAGCTGAAGTCAGCTTCAAATCCCAATCTGTGCGATGAGCTTCCACCATTTTGGTCAAGATAGAGATTAAGGTCTTGTTGGTACTCTCAGCTTGGCCATTTGCTTGTGGATAATAAGGTGTAGAATTATGGTAAGCTATCATGAAGCTGGTAGTGAGTTCTTTTATCACTCCATTTATAAAATGAGTGCTATTGTCACTCACAATCTCAAAGGGACAACCAAATTTTATAATAATTTTCTCAAAGACAAACTTAGCAGTTGACCTTGCATCAGTCTTACGTGTCGCCTTGGCTTCCACACACTTTGTCACATAGTCAGTGGAAACAATAATATATCGAGATTGAGTGCTATGAGTTGTCGGACTAATTGGGCCTACAAAGTCCAAACCCCAATTTTCAAATGGTTGAGTCACTTTAACAAGATGTAAGGGCATCTTATCCTTTAGTTGTGTGATCTTGTACGTTGGCATTCATCACATCCTTTTGCAAAAAGCGATGCATCATTGAATAAGGTAGGCCACCAATAGCCTGATTGCAACACCTTTCTAGCAGTTAGTTCCCTTGAGAAATTTCCTCTGGCTATACCCATGTGGGCTTCTTGCAGTATGTATAAATACTCATCCTCACGGGCACAACGTCTAAGAATATCGTCCTTCCCTAGCTTGTGGAGAGTTCTTGCAATGAAAAAATAAGGTTCATATTCTTTTAACAATTTTTGATCTATGTCCTTACAAAGCTCTTTGGGTGGAAAACCATTAGCTAGAAAGTTCACAATCTTCTCACTCCATTCAGGCATGGTCTCAACGTGAAATAAGAAAGTATTGGGCAATTCATCATCGACTCCAGTAGGGGCTTCACCATTGGGTATGCGAGAAAAATTAACTACCATGACATGTATTTTACTAGGTCTCACCACAATGGTAAAATCAAACTCAAGAAGAATTAACAACCATCCTGTAATTCTTCCCGTGGAACAAGGTTTTTTTACTAGATACAACAAGGCTTGATGATCAACATAGAAAACAAACTTGTTGGTCAGAATGTAGTGGCAAAATTTCTTCACTACGTAAATCAAACCTAAGCCTTCTTGCTCTGTAGTGGTGTAGTTTCTCTTGGCATCATTCAATTGACCACTTGCAAAGCTAATGGGTAGTCCAATTTATGTTCTCCTGGTTGAGCTAGAACACACCCAATAGAAAAGTTCGATGCATCAATATGCACATGGAAAATTACATTCCAATGGGGCACTCGTAGAATAGAAGTGCTTGTCAAGGTCTTTTTCAATGATTCATAAGCATGGTCACACTCCGCTGTCCAATGGAACTCTATCTTGGCAAAGTTTAAAATAAATTATCGGTAATAACCAACATGGCCCATGAACCTTTGAACTCCTTTATAATTTGTAGGCGGTGGCATTTCAGCAATGGCTTTAATTTTTCTCTCATCTGTGGAAATCCCATTTTTGGACACTATGTGCTCTAAAATGACTCAGTGTTTAATCCAAAATTGGCATTTGAAAGGGCTTAAGGAGATGCGATACAATCTGCACTTCTCAAACACTTTTCGTAAACATGATAGATGTTCTTTTGAAGAGGAATAAACCACTTTACTTAATTTACACCCCACTGTAAGATATACTTCACACAGAGCAGATAGATTTTAAACTCAAAACTGCAAAGCCTAAAAAAAACTACATTTAACTAATTTGACCTTTTATCCTACGCTCTAACTTTTTACTAAAAAGAATATATAACTAAATTTAAAATAGTTTTATTTATTTTTTTAATGTTGTAAAGCTCACCTATAGATGAGATAAGGGGGAAGAGAGATCAATAGAATGAGGAAAACAGTCCATTTTCATGGTATATAAATGACTACATTTTGATCAAAATACTTATTTCGATCAAAATATTATTTTGATCAAAATTCTAAGAAATTATACGATACGATGTTTTTGCTGATGTGGCACCGTATAATACGGCCGAATAAAGGTAGCTGTTGTATAATATGCCCGTTTAAAGTGTATTATACCTACAACGTATAACTCACCAGCGGAGGGTACTTGATAGGTCACTAGGCCCTAATTGTAAAAGAGAAAAACATAGTCAAGATAGTATTGATTCCAATGGACAGGCGCTCATCACAAGGTAATTCGAGTCTGAGCCATTAGATAGGTTTCCTAGTCCTGACTCACAAGGGAAGCATGAATTCACACAAATATTTAAACGTTCCTAGATCTCATCTTCCAAAAGAGAGAAACTCAAATGCCTTTTTTCCCATAGATTTTAGAGGCATGAACAATTGAGACTTCTCAGTCCAATGAGATTCTAATTTTGATTTTTCTAAAAGAATAAGGAGCAGAGAGTCTCTTGACTATTCAAGACCACCCATTTTTGACATGACAACCTGAGATAATCCCCACTTTCCACATCCACACTCACACTTTAATCTTGTTTCCTAATCACTACCGCATGGTTGTTCATAACACAAAGTTCTTTTATTAGAGTTTCCATCACAAGTTCATGTAAACAGCCCTTCAAACTGGAAAAATTGGCACCAAGGTAATATTTCCTAGGAAAAGTCGACATACAACAATGCTTCCTAACTATTCCAATACTCCAAAATCGTAGAAACTTCTGTCGACAGATGTTCACTCCACCCATTGTCATCGGCTGTCCATACAACAATAAGCGCTACACCTCCTGGAGTAACCCTCTTGGTGAGTCACATTATATGTCCGTAGAAATGAACTAAGCTGCCTAATAAAAATGGGTTAGCATCGTACATAGAAATGCACAGCTCCTGTGTAGAAACGCGAGCTACCTCCCTATGATAAAAGGGAAGTTCAAACTAAATCAATATGGCTGAGAGAGTCCTTTCTAAGCAAACATTCTTTCCTACTTCAGACAATATATCATCAAATATTCAAATTTAAGAAAATAACAAGTTCAAATGAAGTAGTTTGCAATTGGGAGTGACCCAATATTTTTAGGGTAATTATTCCTTCCTAATTACTCGTGATGCAATGAACATTAAATAACTAAAATTTTTTCCTACCTTCTCATGAGCGATGGCATTGCTTCGTGAGACAATTGGCACTTCTTTATTCATAGAGACCTTCCCTTTGCCTTTTCCTTCACTAGTTCCAATTCATGATCGTGCAAACCACCAAAATGAGTTCTCTTGGGTGCCATTGTCACTACTAGTTATTTAATTAACTTGAGAAGTTGTAAGCTAATGTGGTAAATAAACCAATGGAAGTAAGGTAAGTGAATGAAAATGTTTTAATACCAACAATATATGGTCATGTCACACATTGCTCACACATATCGTGTGCTTAATCTTGCCATAGACTTATGATAAATATACTCTATTACTCATATACTAATCTTATTTCCTCACATTCATGGACGACCATGGCATATCTTCACCAAGCTTGATCCATGCATAAAGTTTACGTTATGAATTACGATGTCATTGTATATAAGTATTTGATTATTTTGATTTAAATTCCTTTCCTCAATTTTCAATGGAAAATGAACAAGACACGTGTGTATACCAACACAATGGAGTGCATATAGAGTAGCACAATCTTGATTGCACAAGTAAAACTCTTTGATTTGAATTAATTCCTTCTTGCATGCATATAGAGGAATCATAGTATATAATTATAAGAAGTAGGATTTTTTATGTTCCCAGTTGGCTTTAGATAAATAAGAATAACAAATGATAGTAGTATTTTGGGAGTTTCTCGAGAAAAAGAAGAGAAATTAGACGTAGAAGTGAATTGATGCAACAAAATAAATTACCGTATGGTGCCTAGGAGTTATTGGTCTCACAAGGATTTGGAGTTGCTTCGCAAATGAATTGCAACAATAGCAGAATTTCCTTGTCTTCCGTGTGTGTGTAATATGTGAGAGAAGGAGTCTTTATATAGAAAGTCGGGGCTTGTTTAAGTTGGCCCCTTGCTTCCCAAGCTAGCCCCTAGCTTCATAGGGCACCCCCTCTTGCTATTATCACATGTAGATGTGTCCTATTATCACAAAAGTACCCATTCCGTAAGCCTTCCATACCAACTTTGGGTGCTACACCTCATATAGCCCCATGATTAGAGTCATTCTTTCCAAAACAGATGGGTCCATGGCTATGGATCATCCTATGGGACATCCATACACATGCACATACATGCCCATGTCCATGCACATGCACATGCATACACATACACATACATGCCCATGTCCATGCACATGCATACACATACACATACATACCTTTGAATTACGAATTAAATCTATTAGCTTCAGAATAAGGATTAATTAAACAGGGTGAACTTAGCTTATCAGAGTTCAATTTTGGATATTTATTTTTTAAGGACGAGCTTGAGGACAACAAGCTAAAGAGTCAGATGCACACACCTACTATATTTAGCAGTTTTTGGAGCAGACATCTATTTTTATGGAAATTCAGGGTGAGGCAGATTCAAATGAGACAACCGCGTGTTAATAGTTGCAAGCATCTCGAAACTTATTATTTTTTCACAAAAGTGACAAAAAAATTAAAATTTATTTTTGAAAAGCCTGCATTAATACATACACCAATAGCTCGTTGGAGGTGGAAAACCTATTAAAAATAGAAACTTTCTATTTATGATCGGAATGGCCTGATAATTTTATTTTTCATGGAGACTCCCTCTACTAGGGTGGCGGAGATCTTACATCCATCTAGAGGGTCTTTTGTTAAGGATTAGAGAGCCTTGTGTTGCTGCTATAAGCTTGGCAACAGAAACCATTGTCCAAGACTGTGGCTTTTCTGCAATAGTGACTTCTCGTTGCTTCCCAGATTGTGCATCCCTAAATTCCTATTTTTCCATTTCTCTATCCTCCAACCCATAAAGGAATTCCATTCCTACTAAGGGGTCGAATTCTTTTTGAACATTGGATTCTTTGTCCTTAGCTTTCTAGGGTTTGGTTGTCTCCATTGTAGCCCTCTTTTTATTCAATTGCCTCCTTTTCTCTTTCAAGATGGGCAGCTCAAGAGAGAGACTCTCTCTTCTCTCTCTAGAATTTTTCATAACCTTTCATGATATGTAACATGCAACTCTTGCATGCATGAAGTCTCTAGGAATGATATAGATCTTTGAAAATTACAAAAATCTTGCATGCATGTCCATTACGCACCTAGATATTTTTGTATTATCAAACTAATTATACATAATCATTCATGGGTCATTAAATTTTACTAATAGTTAACTAATTATTAGCCAATTAAAGGATAAGTGCACATCCAATGGAACTTTTTATATCTCTGTTATTATTATTTTTAAAATTAATTCTTGCATCTAAAAATTTAATTATGATTTTTTTTTCTTTTAAAAGATATTTTATAATTTTAAAAAATACTTTTAGGCTAAAATAAGTGGAATTCTCACTAGAAATAGGCAATTTACGCCTAGAAAAACTAGGAAAAATTAGTAGATACATCCTAGAATTTCTAAAGTATTTTAAAAAATCCTAAGACTCTTTTTATCTGTGGATTTTTAAAAACAATTTTTATGTAAATACAAATTTTTTTAAAACATAAATTTTTACTAAATTACCTACAAAAAATCAAATTTTTACTTGATTTCTGGGTCAAGTAAATTCACTAGACCCTAGAAATTAAGGTTATTGAATTACTTGGATGTTTTGACTCAATTTATCCCTCAAACTTGCACTTAGTATGATGAATTTTTCTTTTCTATTAATTCCATTTTTCAGTTGCGTGATGGTCCCTAAAGTAGCAAAGAAGAACAACTATGGAGCTAACCCAAGCCATACTCCAATAGTGGAACCAAACCGGTCACCGCAACAAAACATTGTTGTGAATCCAAACCATGTACGAGTTATTTTAAAACTTATGCATAGTAGATAAGCATGAATTACATGAGCTTAGAAAACCGTAAGAAGAACATTGGATGTATAAACAGAACACATGCTTTATTCATAGAAACTTAAATAGGAATTATTGCGTGTTGTTAAAGATGTTGTTTGCATCAAGTTTGGGGTGAAGTAGAAATAAATTTCATTTTCCAATAGAGATTGAAATAATTCGATGGCAGATTGATGCCGCGCTGGTGCACGATGCAGGTTAGTGCCCATGCAACGTTGTTGCGCGATGCGGGTTGGTGCCCATGCCGCTTTGTTGCACTATGTGAGTTGGTGCCCATGCCACATTGTTGCACGATGGTTGGTTGGTGTCCCAAGAGGGTTGTTGCCCTAAATTGAACAATTGCCATATGGATAAGAAAACATTTGTACAAGGGCTTCGTTGGTGCGGAAAAAATCATGTTGTTACAAGTCAATCATGATCAACCGTTAAGTTAAATAAGTAGGCTGTTTTCAATAGAATTGTCTGAAGAAAGATTGTCTTGGTGATGTTTGAAATATGGCTGTTAGAACAAAATTGTGTAGAAATTCAATTAAGCAATTGCTTGTAAATGTTACAATGTGGTAGTAATTAGGAAAATAAAAGATGCGGGTGCACCAGGGTGGAAAGCGAGGGTTTGTCTAGAACCAATCGTCAAACGGGTGGACCCGATAAGTCAGGCGCTTTACACAAGCGTGGATTTATTAGACGACGTTTAATTAAGTCCCAACCTTAGGGAATTGTCTGACGATTGTGCCTTGCACTGATGAGGAAAAAAGCATCAGTCTATAAACCAAGGGTTCCAGCCATTGCGATTTTGAAATGGATAGGCAACCCCTTTTAGGGCGACCATGCTAAAAGATACGTAGAGTTAGGGCAGCTCACTTGATTTTTCCCTCCGCTTTGCATTGCAGAGTCGGAGCGGATGTGTTGAGCTCTCCTTGTCACTAATCTAAGACGGTCTCGAACATTACATTCCTTCACTTATCTCGATAGCTTATCTTCCTTATAGATAAGCTCTTTTTACTTATCTTGCCCCAATATGCTCCAATATGCCCCAATATTCTTCCTTGTCTAACCATGAAAACAAGTTTTTCCGGATTGAGGCAAATCCGATAGGTATGACATTCCCCAAAGACTTTCTTTAGATGCTCTATATGATCTTTGTGTAGCATCGAGTGCACACATAAATCATCCATATAAATTTCTAAAAAGATACGCAAGTATTCTATGAATTCATGAGCCATAAGTGTTTGGAAGGTGGCAAGTGCATTTGGCAACCCAAAAGGCATTACTCAGTAAGCAAAAATACCCCATTCAATCACAAAAGTTGTTTTGTGTTGATCTTCTGGTTTAATCAACAATTGATTATAACCTAAAAATCCATCCAAAAAGCTGTATGCCCGATTTTGCTACTCTTTCCAAGACATGATCAATGATGGGTAGAGAATAATTGTCGCAAATAGTAGCTGCATTCACCTTTTTCAAGTTGACACACACTCTCAGCTTACCATTCTTCTTGGGTACCACCACAATGGGGGAAACCAAATCCGTGTGCTCAATTTCGTAAATGAACTCTGCTTCTTTGAGTTTGTCAATTGACTCTTTGATTTTCTTGGAAATTTTTTCGTTGTAAGTGTAAGGGCATTGTTGTCTTGGCTTAGCATCAAGCTTTAGAGGAATTGTATGCTAACAGATGTTAGGATCAACCTCCTTCAAGTCCTTATAAGACCCTGCAAACACATCCTTATACTCTTTGAGTGTCTGAATCAACAACTTCTCTTCTTTTGGTTCCGGATCTGTAGTGATATAAGCAGTTTTAGGTTCCTCTCTTGGTTCTACTAGATCTATTTTTTCGCGTCTTCAGGTTCATCGTAAGATTTGCATGGTTCAGATTTTGACCTCATTGGCTGTTCCATGATGATTTTACGGTCTTGAATAGTGTACTTTTTGTAATGTGAAGGGTACACTTATCCTGTCTTTCCCAGATTCACTTCCATTTTTGTTATCACTTTCCATTTTTGTTGTCCATACCTCTTTCAATGTTCATTTTAGTTCATTGTATTTCTTCTTTTGTTCAACCTTGGTCCATTTATGTTCACGAATAGTGTTCCCTGACTTTGATATGTCTTTTGAATGTTTCATTCATTCTCTTTTTTTATTCAAAATTTTTGGCTGAAAAGATGTTCTTGCCTTCCTAGTTACCTTGTCCTTTAAATAATCATCAGTCCCCACTAGTCTCAAATACGATAGTTTTCCCTGGATATGTGGCATTGGATTGTTTCCCATCCCTTTGGCTGCACGTTTGTTCTTGTAGTGTTGTTGTCTCTTGAGTTTCTGATTTGGAAACTTAAAGAATTTTTCCATTTTTGTTTCAGGATCACTTTCATGATCTTCTGATTTCTCATCATCTGTACTAAGCTCCTTGTATCCTTGGGCTTCAAAGATGTCATGATAACATTCATCAATTGATTCCCCATTTTGCTCCAAGGCGCGGCCTAAATCACTTACTTTTGTAATGTCTCTAATCAAAATTTCATTCCAGATATGTAAACATTGTACTTCGTTGTTGACTTTTTGTCCCCATCACCAACTTCTGTGGTCTTTTTGTTATTTTCGATTGGGTTTACTCTAATCATGCATATGGGAACTAAGTTGAAGCCATCCTTGTCACAAAATTTGCCCCGGGGGTTCACTATGTGTAAAACTACCATATCACGTGCGTTCAAGACATGTTTGTAAAAGCCCTTATCTGTGAATTTTGTTAAGAATATAATGTATCCTTTTCCTTTAAAATCTGAAAGTTTTTTTTTTTAAATTTGAAAAAATAATGCCCTTATGTATATATATTTCTGTAAGTTTCAAGAACTTTAAATACCCTTCTGTTGACTCACGTGATAGGTTACATTTTTATTAGGTGACCTCCCCGGGAAAATTTGGTGGGCATGATTTCATTAACACACACATCTAAGGTGGCCAACATCTGAGTCCATTCTAAAGGCTCCATTCTCTCCTCAGGAAAAGACTCAGGTATGTAATCCAGATCTTCAAATGGTCTTGATTTCTTGTTTTTTTCCTTGACAGAACTGCCACAATCAAAAGCTCCCCACATCCACAATTGAGCCTTAGAGTTCAACCGCATAGGTACTATAGACTCTGTAGAAGTTGTAGAGTCAAAGTCTTCTACAGGTGTTTGTTTCACATTTCTATAGTTGTGGTCACTTAAGTTGATGCATGTTGTGGTCTCCATGTGGTGTAAGTAGATATATTCATCGCCTCATTTTTAGACCATCTTTAACTAGCACATGGATGGCCTTCTTAGAATAATATCATAGTTGTTCTTAGTACCAAAATCTACTATAGCAAACATATGTTCGTATCCAATACCATAGGAGGTCATCACTACTTGTTCCAAAATTCCAATAGGCCTTGCAATGTAGCCATCAACTAACTGTAGTCTCATCCTAGTTTTCCTAAGGGCTGGTTTTTCCCATTTCTCCCAAATCAACCGTTAGGAAGAGAATGTGGTCTAGGAGGGCCTCTTTATTTTCCATGAGATTATGGGGGTGATTAACAATTTGACCAATAGATGCATTCCATGTGTGCAAAGCATGGTGGGTGTGTAAGAGAGGTGTAAGACTGGTCAAAGGATACACTTTTCCCCCCAAAAAGGGGGTGGAGAACTTTATGATTTTTCGTCTTCCATGACTCCTACATATGATCTTCAATTTGGGCAAAAATTATAAATTTGCAATCTACATGCCAAACTCTTTTGGTAGATTTGTTACATGATATGGTTCTGCCCGCTAGATTTAAATTTCATTTTGGGGGGAAATTTGAATTCAAATAAACTAGACATTTTGTCTATTTGAATTCAAAAGTTTTCTTTTGATTGCTTTCTTAATACTATATGTTTGACTCCTTTAAACTATCAAATAAGAAGGCCCTCCTAGACTCATTCTCTTCCTAATGCTTTGTTGCTATAGCTATCCCTGCTCCACTATCCAAGGTAGAAATGTTTTCTACTCCCTGGTGCTTGATGGGCAGTGTGGTATTTCCTTCTTCGCCCTCACAGTACTCCCCAACCTTGTTTATGGGAATCAATTTTTCTTTCTTCTTGGGTTGGTTCCACCTTTGTGTTTCAAGATCTGAAATTTCCACTCGTTTTTTGATGCCCATTTTCTCAGGACATTTTTCAACGTCCATCCACATGTGTGGTCTGACTTTTTCGGAAGTTTCACCACGATTAATGTCTATCTCACTACTGTGAAAAAAAACTCTTACAATCCTTGAGAATTTATGATTGGTTGTACGGTCCATTGGTGTGATGGTAAGACCATAACATCCGATTTTCCTTTATAAGGACCCAGGTAGGAAGGTAATTCCTTAAAGGTGTCCTCTTGACTATCCACTAATTTCTATGTACCTTGATCCCTGTACATGGACTAAATGTCAACATCAATCGTGCCTTTGCCAAGATCAACTTTTGCAATGGGTGTTGCCTCTTCATTCAGATTCTCATCTCTCGCTTTCTTGACCATCTTCCAAATTTCTTATGGCCAGCTATCTCTGACCTCGAGTAGGCTGGGTTATCCGTAGTGTTCTCTGCTACTTGATTTAAAGTCAAATCATTAGCAAATATAGTTGCCAATATAAAAAAAGTAAGCTATTCAACCTACAAAAAGGCGATTACCCAACCCTTGGAGTATTGAAGCTAAGGTCAAAGTGTGCCATACAGATTTCACTCCAACATTGGGCATGATCAACTTAAATATCTTTGTGCATAAATTTTTGTGCCCACACATGTTTATCTGCATTTTAGATTAGCATATGAATGAAGATATGATACTAGGAGTTCCCTAAATGCAAACATATAAAGCTATCCAAGATTGGCATGTGAAAGTATTGGAATGAACATTCAAAGGTGGACAACTAAAGGTATCATTTGCATGCAGGAAGGAGGACTAGAAAGCAAACATACGGGCTTTAAAGTGAGCAAAATAAAGTTCAAGAACAACACCTATATCATCGTCTCGGCACAAGATCTATCCTCATAACAAAGACATGCAAGGAACTAGGCAATATTGGGTACCAAAAGATACACTGCAAACAAATCCCAAATAGATTTGAGTGCCCAAGAAACACTTGTCCCCAGCAAGACGTAAATGAATAGCCTTCCAAGCAAGATTCTTGTAGATAAAAGTAAGATAATTAGCAGCCTTATCTAGACCCACAATGAACCATTTGTGTGAAAGTCTTTGAAAATTTAAGCTAATGTCAGGTGTGATCCAAGTACTAATAATGGATAACCAATTATGTGACAAGAGAGCAATTTTTTGTAAAAAAACATTTTTCAACTAGATTGGTTAAGTCTGGTAGCACTATATTCTCAACACGGAGAGTATTGGCTAATTCAGACAAACAAAAAATTAAAGCTGAAAGGGATAGCTAAATGTTTTTTTGGAAACATCGGAATGAACCACCACTCAATGATCAAGAAATTTGCATTTGTCCTTTCTCACAACTCTCGATCATCACACCCTTTTCTTGACTAAACGAAGTCAGATCGTCACAAAACCTTAAGGGAAGCTATATTAGGACTAAGGGGACATTTCTACCAAGTCTTGTTGCATTCAAACAAGGTCATGGATCACAATCCTTCATTATCCAAGTACCAAAAAATGCAATAGAATAGCCCAAACAGGTCACCCTAAGATCTAATAACGTCAAAAAACGGTGATTTAAGCACTCAAATATGAAGATTAGGCTCGTAAATGTGTGATCGTGAACCAAACAGAATTGGCAATGCTTACACTTCATTGAAAGATCATGGAAAGAGGAGCACAATGCAAGTTTTGGAGTTGAAATCTGATTACCCGATCATAAAATATATTGATTACAAGTTGTAGCTGCTAGGCTGGTTGAGCGTACGTACAACATAGCTCTTTTCTCTCCAAAAAATAAGCCTTCTCCTCACATTAACATTATTATCTTTTATACCTAGGGATTTCTAACTGGCCAGTGGTCAGCTCACATGGGCATTTATACTGTATACATATCATGACATAATTACAAGTTAAGGAATTGACTTCCTACTCCGGGATCTGATTTACACACAATGTTGCTACACCAACTTAGAAAAATGATACAGTATAGATGCATTAAAAGTATGGTGTCCTGCTATGTGTAGGCTCGTAAAACAAATGTGTTTGAAAAAATGTCTAAGAAGGTAGAAGCGGGTTCAGATCCAAACATATCTTCAGGATGATGATGTCTATTTGGATCTAGAATGCTTATAATGAATCTCTTCTTCACTCTTTTCTATTTCACCCTTTTACATCAAAAAATTCACCCAAAACCCTAACTTCTACTATGCTACTCAAATGCCAAATCTAATAGTTTTGCCATCTTTGAAAGGGGGGATGAAACTTTAGGTTGTCTATTCAAAATTCTTTGAGATTACTCCTCCTCTGCTTTCTATGTCAAGAGTGCTATTTGGTGTCTTTAAATTGCAATCAAATGTTATGCAAACTTTTTGAGCCTTTATTTTATGCATGTCACCTCTAAAAGTTGGTATAAAAAGAAAGTTGATTCATGCACAAAGCTCTAGTCGTAAGTGCTTTTGGTTTTTTTCTTGGCGAGAAGTAGTGTCCAAAAGTAGTCTAAAATTGATAAAAATCCTAAAAAATGCAAACATCCATATTGTAGCCACACTAGGTAACAATGACTAAACTAACAACTTCAATGGGGTTTCATACCATGTCTGCACAGGGCCACGACATTGGGAAGTCCTTGAATCTCATACCAGCCATCCAATTAATGTCAGCACATAGCAGCTAGAGCAAGAGATCTTGAGTTGCTTTACAACAAGTATGTAACTTGTGTGGATGTACTCATGCGATGTTGATTGTGATGTCCTTATAGCTTCATGTGCATATGAAATGTTTCATTATTCATTGTGTGTACTTACCGTTGTTGTGAAACATTGGACATATTCTTGACACATTATACAACTTACATAGCCAAGATAGGTGGTTTCTCAGATGTCCCCAACCCACAAAATCTAAAGTCATGATGGGGTCCTTGACAAGTCTCTAGGCCCTCTCAACACTTGATGCTATAATTCCAAACATGCCAGCTCAAAAACATGGAGTCCTACCATAGCCCGAGCAAGATTTTGCGAGCAAAGAAAAACTCGAGCGAAGATCTATAGTTTCCCTTGTACATGAAGCACTATTTCAAAAATAATCATAAACCTTCACGACACCTCACATGAGGATTTTAAACCTTAAACAAATCCATCAAAACAATACATACTACTTATCCACAATCCAAAATATTAGAACATCTGTAGTTGTGGTATTATCACTGCTCGAAAAAATAATAAAAATGGCCATAACCATTATGCCTCCTCTCACAAAAAACAAAGCAAAACAAACAAAGTACTTTTTAAAAAAATTGGACATAGTTTCCCTTGTGTATGAAGCACTATTTCAAAAATAACCATAAACCTTCACGGCACCTCACATGAGGATTTTAAATCTTAACCAAATCCATCAAAATAGTACATACTACTTATCCACAATCCAAAATATTAGAACATCAGTATTTGTGGTATTATCACCGCTTGAAAAAATAATAAAAATGGCCATAACCATTATGCCTCCTCTCACAAAAAACAAAGCAAAACAAACAAAGTACTTTTTGATAAAATTGGACATAGTTTCCCTTGTATATGAAGCACTATTTCAAAAATAACCATAAACCTTCACGGCACCTCACATGAGGATTTTAAATCTTAACCAAATCCATCAAAATAGTACATACTACTTATCCACAATCCAAAATATTAGAACATCAGTATTTGTGGTATTATCACCGCTTGAAAAAATAATAAAAATGGCCATAACCATTATGCCTCCTCTCACAAAAAACAAAGCAAAACAAACAAAGTACTTTTTGATAAAATTGGACATAGTTTCCCTTGTACATGAAGCAATATTTCAAAAATAATCATAAGCCTTCACGGCACCTCACATGAGGATTTTAAATCTTAACCAAATCCATAAAAACAGTACATACTACTTATCCACAACAAGACATGAATTTGAATTTTAACATCCACCAATGTTATAAATCCATTGTTCTTATGATGACTTGCACTCATCATCGATGAATACGTTATGTCTCTGATACCTCTCAGGGATGCAAGAATTGTACCGTGTATCAACTGCCATGGTTCTAGCCATCTGCTCTGCGTAGACCGGCAATGCACTTCCATTAAAAAAAAAAGATTGTGAAGTTAAACACCAAACAAGTAATATAGGCAGTATCGATGATCAATAAATACCAACGCTAATACCAACGCTTATGATGACTTGCACTCATCATCGATGAATACGTTATGTCTCTGATACCTCTCAGGGATGCAAGAATTGTAACGTGTATCAACTGCCATGGTTCTAGCCATCTGCTCTGCGTAGACCGGCAATGCACTTCCATTAAAAAAAAAAGATTGTGAAGTTAAACACCAAACAAGTAATATAGGCAGTATCAAACAAGTAATATAGGCAGTATCGATGATCAATAAATACCAACGCTAATACAAAATTAGTGACAAAAAAGATGAGAGCAATGTCAATGTCAAAAGTAAGAGGGGCCCTCACTAGTCGTCAAAGGAATTGACACGTGATGGCATGTCACTCTCATCATCAATATCTAAAGAGGTGGATGCCTCCTCTCTGCCCCGCTTTCTAGGGCGAAGCAACGGTAACACATATCCTGAAATAAGTGGCTCATCAATGTCGACTGCAACACATGCTCGTCCTGAAGCCAAGCAAGCTGCTAGTACAGGGGCTGTGCCACATCCAAGCTCCAAACAAATACCTCCTCGTCGGCAAAGGAGCTCCACAAAACATGCAATGAAAGAATGGCTCCGTTGCAGTCCTCCTCGCAATGGCTCGCCTGATAATGATCTAGCCTGAGAGAGCTCCGGAAGGTGATGCACCATAAAAGAATCCGAAGAGTGCATACCAAGACGAGAGAACAAGGCAATGCTTTCTGATACAAAGCAAGGTGGACGCATACCCACTCTGTGAATCATAAATAGCATAGAGCAATTACACTGCAAAACAAGACACACGATTAGAGAAAACAACAAGACAAAGTGCTGAAATATTGATGTAAAAACAAATGTATCAGCTCCACACGACCACAAAAACTCTCCACATAACCATATTCTCCATGATGGAGCACTACAATGCGACGATGAACCACCATCTCCGAAGCACGAGAAAATATCTCCACCCAGCCAACGGCCTCTCCTGTTATTTTAACTAAATATCAATAATAAATACCACAAATATTACATTTTTTTTGCATGAATATAAACAAGATAGACCTGCCAAAGAAACCATGATCAACAGCCATCCAATATCCGCCAATGTCGAGAATGCCAAATGAGCGCCAGCACGTACATGATCCTCAGTGAAAATGTCCCAAGGAGGTGAAGTAGAGGAGCCTAAGAGGGACCCACCAAATGGAAGATCTAAGAAAATCAAATCTGCAGCCCATGAAACTGATTTCGTGCCACGGGTATACAAGATAGAGTTAGAGCGTGCCCGCACGAGATGCTCGTGTACAGGGACCCATGCATGATTACGGATCCCCGCCCTATAGTCTGCAACAATGGCAATGTAGTCCCCAACAATAGCCATGCATCGAGTATCCATAGAACTAGAGAGACAATGAGATGGAGACTCCATAATATAAACAAAAGAGATACTCCTTCGAGCCACGATCGTGCCAGGAGAAACTGAGACATTACAAGGATGTTTAATAAGCCATGCATCAACCATGTGGAAGGAAAGCATTAACAAATGCAATTGTAGTTTACCTGGAGGTGGCTCCACCTCCTCGTCAATGATCTGATCCACAACCCTCTCCTTTTCCTTTTGTGAGTTGCGCATTGCTAAAATAGATAACTTCAAATAAGAGCACTGTAACTTTTAGATAGGCAAATATGAGCATGATCAAACATACTTGCACGACTCTCTTCTACTATGTCTACTGGAGGAACCTTCATCGCAGCATCCTTCGATATCATCTCTTGTAGCTCTCTTTCACGTCCAAGAACATGGCCCTTCTCCATATCTATCCACCATGGAAAATTATCTATCTCCCAAGGAGTCAATGTGTGCATAGTAGAGGGATACATGCTTGTGTCTTGGATCGCTAGCTGAGTCCACTATCTAGCCAAAAAGGGCATGGCAGGCAAGACACTCTTGGCAACCAAGAACATGAAGAATCTACAAAGGTCGATTAGGTGACACGAATGTTATGAAACAATAACAACGAATATTATATATCTAAGTCAGTTAGTGATTCACCTGAAAGCCAAACGTTGTTCTGCCATTCTCAATGTATCCACCTTCTTTAATGCCTGCTTATCGATATCCTTAGTCTTCACTCCAAGAGACACCTCTATTGGAAATAGATAGGGCCTCGCCTCAAATTTAATTTCTTCAAAGTAGAATGCAAGAGTGCAGTCATGCTGCAAAGGCACCACGACTGGCACATCCAAAAGATCTGACACAATCTGAAATGCCCTCTGAAAAACCCGAGCCAAAAAACCCTCTCTACGAAGCCAGCTACAATTCCAAATAAAAGAGGAGACAAAGTTAGACTTTTATATAAATGCATGATATATTTAGTACTTTTAATCTTAGCTATACTTACATGCGAAAGACGTGATCTCCCTTTTTCAGACCATATGCACTCCTTGTAATCTTGTCTGCTTCTAATAATGAAACCCAATGAATCTTGTTTTGCACAGGGGCATCTTGAAGTGCTATTAAGTTCAGCTTCTCCAACGTAGCCCAACTATCAAGACCCCATTTCAAAGACAAAACTCTTGCTAGCCAATCCGTCCCAAGATTGGGATCAACAATGTTAAGCAACTGAAAAATTTAATATTGCATATGACAAGTACTTAAGTAACTTTTTGCACGTTTTTCTCAAGAGAATGCCGTGAATTCATGTTATCTACATACCTTTCCAATTCGATCCTGATATTTGTGAGTAATCTCCTCACAAATTCTCTCTTCTTCTTTCTGATGCTCTTCCGTAGACAAGCTTTGTTTGATAAGAGCAACTCGCTTTTCTTTTTCTTTTGTCATTTGAATCTTAAATTAAATATACGTTAATAAGCTTCAAAATCATGCATTTAAATGAGAGTAAAAATCATTTAGTCTGACACATATGTCATAGACCAATCTGCCAAGGTACCGTCGCGTAAGTGGATACCAAGGTTCTGTACCTTTGGCATTCTTCTTCCGTACAACGGCAATAAGTTTTTGATCTCTATCTGGAAAACCCTTTAGATACATTTCATGGTCCGCTGTACAAATATGTGTCGTATTGACAATCTCATCACAAAGATGAGTGACAACAAGAGCATGAGTGTTCATGCTGCATTGAAAGACCAAAAAACCATATGATACTCACATTCAAGTGTTAGCAAAGATAGAAGAAACATCAACACTTACAAGTTCATTCGTTGTAAACTGCTTAGCAAGGCAATCTCTGGCCCCTTAGTGGGATCTATAATGGTGCATAGGACTCGACAGTGTTTCTCCTTTGAAGTGGAGAACTTCTCTTTTATCGCTTCCCTCCAAGCCACGGTGCGATGATTCCCTTCCCAAATATAGAACATGTGATTTGTAAGATCTTGAAACTTTCTTTGTTTTTTTAACTCGGCTTCAAATTCTTCATTGATTTCATTCCAAAGAGGATCCCATGTAGCCTTTATCTCATCTAGAACATTCACAAAGTCAAACTTCACACAACATTCACAGCACATGGACATCAATACAAAAATCAAAAGTGTTAACACATACCATTCACAAAACTCTCCTCTCTTTTGCATGTTACCAAAGAGACAATGAATGCTCCTTTCTCTGGCATATAACCTTCTTTTGCAAAGGCCGCCTTCAATCCACTGAGATCGTCTCTCAAACCTCTCACTCTTGCATATGGAATCAATCTACATAAAGGAATGGAGGGACAATCAAAGCAACTAAAAACACGTGTGATTTCAAGGATGTCTGCACCTCTATGCATGAAGATATTTTGATCATCTTCCATCTCAGACGCTGCGGTAACCTCATCCATTATCTCCCATGGAACAATTTGTAAACCATTCTCCTCGGGGGCTAAAGTATCATCAACTTCGTGTAGAGAGCTCTGTCCCATTTCCATGGAAAGAACCTCCTCACCTTGTGTCTCAATTTCCTCTATCATGTCCGTAGCTGAGACTAAAGATACTTGATCACTAGCATCTACCTGGCCATAAAGAGAAGCATTGTTACTCCTTCCCCTTCGTGATCTTCCACGTGGTTTCGGGCTGTTTCAATATCAACAAGAAACATGGAGACAATAATTTTACAAAAGAGTCAAATTATATATGGCACCATATTGAAATAAAACACAACAAAAATCTTAAAAAAAATTGGACAGAGCTACCTTTGTACATAGTGCATTATTTCAAAAAATACTATAGCCCATAATAGCTTCTCACTTGAAAAATTTTGGTGTTTAAAATTCTTTCATAAACATAATTCATGAAGCATAAATTAAGGTCAACACACCTATAGCCACACACCTATCAACCAAGCACTAATTTAGGACCTTAAACATAATGTATCTTTAGCCCAACACAAATCAACCTAATGTATCTTTTTTAAAGATCTTAAACATAATGTATCTTTTTTAAAGATCTTAAATGTATAGGTTTTTTCTAGTTCAGGATCAATTAAAAGATTTTTTACAAACTACCTAATTAGCCGGGGTCTCAATACATCAAATGCATACAGAACCAGCTGATATTAAATTGAGCAATATCCCCTTCAAAGCCAAGCTAATATAGAAGGGAAATGTTAAGCTAAGTTCAGGATGCATTGAGCATCATTGAGTACCTTGAAGGTGGACGACCCCTTCGAGTCAACGCGGAGTTTCGACCAGCCATTGTCAATCTTTGATCTCAATCACACCTCTCAAAGCCCTTTCTAAAGCTGAAAGCCACAATCTTTTGAAATCACAATCTTTTCCTACTGAACGATTTGCTTTGCTGAACGACTTGCGGCTATCTGAACCACCGTGCGCCGGCGCGCGCTCCTACAGCAAGGGAATTGCCTGAACTTGCTGAAGTTGTTGAACTGCCTGAACTGTTGCGCGAACTGCTGAACGCCTGAAAGCTGCTTGAATTGCTGAGCCTGAACTGCCTGAACGGCCTGAACGGCATGAACTGCCTGAACTGCTGAGCTTGAAAACTGTATGAACGCCTGAACTGCTGAAAACTGTGCCTGAACCAGCCTGTGATGGACTGCGATGAACTGCTGAAAGCTACGCCTGAACCAGCCTGCGATGAACTGCAGATTGCGTTCGCTATGTCGTTTGCTATGTCTGAACTATCGCGTGCTGGCGCGCGCTCCTACGGGTAGATTCCGTATGGCTCCTCGCACGCACGCTCAACAGTTCAAAAGCACGCTCTCACGCAGAAGCGAAAGCCTCCACGCATGCGCGCAACAGAGAAACCTCCAAGATATGGCGTTACACAGAGGCAGTGTGCGTAAAAAACTTTTTTCCAAAACTTGGCAAACCTTCATATGTGGACCAACGGAGGTAAATTGACAAAGTTTGAAGGTTTTTACATCAAAACTTTTTTCCAAAAACTTGGAAAACCTTCATATGCAGACCAACAGAGGTAAATTGACAAAGTTTGAAGGTTTTCTCACCTTCAAATATAAAATTTAAATGTTAATTTCAAAATTTGTAGGTTTAAATTACACTAAACCTAGGTTTTTTTCGAGCACTGCGTGACAGAGACCCAATTGTAAAAATTTTAAAAGATTTTGGACATAAGTCAAGCTACTTAGACGACCAATTTACTAGATTTTACAGGTTTTTAATTATGGACAAGATTTTAAAGAATTTTCTAGATTTTGAACTGGATTTGGTTAACGTTTCGGTGATCATCTTTTATGAATGCAAGCCGTCTGCACCGCTTTTTGGAGAATGACGCCCGAAATAACTACCATCTGTACCTGATGTTATTTTTCAGTCTAGACTCTGCACTCACTTTCCATTTGAAACTTAATTAGTAACCTTAACTTCTCTAAGACGATTGCTTCCAATGTCTAGACACATTACAGTATTCGGGCCACAAGTTGGTCAAAAGCTTGTCCTTATTTTTGAAGGCAGCACATAAGCGCTTTCTGTCTTTTCTGTGAAACAGCATTTTGAATTAACTAATGCGTTTACTTTACATCCACTTACACTAAGTGGAGGACAGGTAAAAATGGAAGTTACAGAGTCTATTAGTGGTGAAGAGGTCTTCCTTCTGAATCATGATGTCTGTCAGTTCTTCAAGGTTCGCTTGTCAGTTCGTGAACTTGACAATGGAATTAAGGCTCCTCCAGTAATTGTCGATTTAGTGTATAATTCTCCTAAATGATTTTCTCATGTTAAACTAATAATTTAATCTGGGGAAGTACCAGGGGAGAAAAATCTAGAATATTGGAAAGGCTAGCAAACCAGTCTCAATAGGGATCCAAAGGAGGGAAAATAGGGATCCAAAGAGGGGCCATCTGCAACAGAGCAATGTGCATCAATGGGCTTCAAAGACCCTAAGGTTCAGCCCCTTAAGACTTCCAAAAAGCTTAGGTTCCAAAATTAAATGAAAGGTTCTATGGTCAAACCTTAGGGACATTTGAATGCTTGTGGGGAGACTCAAAAGTCTTTCCACATCCCTATCAAGGAGGGGGCGAGCATTTTTGTAGGGTATGAGAGAGAAACACACACACACACACACACACTCTTCCAAGCTCCCTTGACACAAAGGGCATAGTGGACACATGTCAAGTTCCTAGCCCCGTTGCCCCAAGGTGCATTCAAATCCTATTGGATGGCCATAGAGGTGGACCGATGAGAATTAGGCTAGAGTAAATTTAGTATAATTTATTTAAAAACACTTGATAAAAGAACGAATAGAATTTAGATCTCTAGAAGACTATTGTACAGTCTCCCAAGGGGTCCAATGAGCATTTAGCAGCCCAATGGCTTGCTCGATTCCTATTGGCTAGAAGACCAAGAGGTCCATGAGAGATTAATTGAATTATTTAAATAGCTAGAGCTCTCACAAAAGGGGAAAGGGGGACACATATCACAAGGCTAGCAATGAGAGATTAATTGAATTATTTAAATAGCTAGAGCTCTCACAAAAGGGGAAAGGGGGACACATGTAACAAGGCTAGCAGTTATGCTTCTAATTTCCTATTGGCTAAGCTTGGCATGAGCCAATGAGGGGCCAGCACGAGGAAATAGCAAGAGGGGTCGACCTAAACAAAAAGGGGGGGGGGGGGGGGGGATTTTTGCAAGGCATTATCACACACACACTCACACAAGCTCATGTGTGAAGTAAAGAAGACTATCTCCTTCTCAAGCTTTAATGGAAAGCTCATTATCTACTCCAAGCTTGTGAGAAGGGAGGCCTACACCAACAACTCTTGGCTTTGTGATGCAAATCAGACCAAGAGCCAAGCTTCAATGCATGATCATCTCCTCTACCATGCTAATTACTAAGCTATGCTAAGCTATTAAGAGTGATTATGTGAGGAGACATACTTCTTTCTCGTAAGAATACTCCTTCTTCCTCTCAATCTCCTCTCATACCCTGTTAGCTCTCATTATCTTCAAAGGTGTGTGAGGTCTTGGGTCTGAAACCATGAGGGAATTGATGTTGTGTTTTCAAGTGTAAGCTTGGTGCTTGAAGCTTCCATCTTCATTGCACCACAAAGTATTGTATTGTAAAATGTCTCCCTTGATGGGAGAAACCTATAATACTAAGCCTTTTGGAGGGGGGACCGACTCCATGTAAATTCAATCCTCAACTGTTGTCAATAGCTTAATTTCTCTCTCTTTTTGAAGTATTGTTCATACCTATCTAGCTAGGTGTTATGTTTTTGTTGCTCTCTCCTTCCAAGCACTCTTGCTATGCTCATTAGGAATCTATTCTTAATGAAATGCTCACTATGTCTAAGTTATATTCTGTTATACACAAGTTACTAGACCATTAAATGTTACATCATTTGAGATGAGTGGGCTACCCACAAGATTTGCTTACAATCATATTACAGCACGCGTCCATTTCTAGCATTGGAGCTAGTGGCAATAATGTTTTCTGTTGGTTCTCTATATCGGTAGGTCTGTCCCAGAGCGAGGAAGAGAGCTCAGCTATATGACAAATCAACTCCGAGGTAGGATGCCCAGTGCAAGGAACACACACACACACACACACACACACACACACACACACACACACACACACACACACACACACACACACACACACACACACACACACACACACACACATGAGAGAGAGGGAGGGAGGGAGTCTATGCTGAGCGCGTGTGTGTGTACCTACACACACACACACACACACACACACACACACACACACACACACACACTTGAGAGAGAGAGAGAGAGAGTCAAGTATCCCACGTTATCTTTAGTAACTAAAAAACCAAGCCACACCCCAAATGGGAGGGAATGAATAATAATTTTTATGGAAATTTTAAATTTAAAATGAACTTGCTCGTTGGTTTTCAATATATGCTAACAAGCACAAGTAACTAACATTGTCCGGGGAAACATTTTCAATGATAGGTTAACATGCTTATACCCATATCATTTGTGGCACCCAAAAATTTTCAAAGTAATTCAAAATTCACATGTTATTTTCAATGAGTCGATGATGCACAAGAAACCTATCAAAGAGGTTGAGTGTAGAAAATTCACATTTGAGGACATTGCCTTCAAATCTATGAAAACTCAAAAGACTAGTAACGTACCTTCCACTAGCAAAACTCCAATTGATAGGGCAAAGAGTGATAGTCAAGATTTGAGATGATCTAATAGATCCTCACATCCACCTAAGCGGTTTTAGCCACGGTTGGATTATATCATGTCGACAGACTCCAATGAGTGATCTTGTTACAAGGAAGCCATGCAAATGGTTCAAGTGGGTGTAGGCCTTGCAATTTGATTACAACTCAATTGTTGACAATGAGACATGGGACTTGGTTGAATTGCAAGAATAGAAGCATTCCTTACCTTGCAAATGGTTTTACAACAAGAAGTTTATATATGATGATCCCAAGCCTAACCATAAAGCTATATTTTTTGCTAAGAGATTCAAGTAGTAGAAGGGAGTTGATTTTAACAAAATATTCTCCCCCAAATGAATAGGGCCCTATTTTCAGAAATATAGTTCCAATTGGAAACTAGTCTTTCACTTTTCACGCTGCATTCATGTTCAAAGGCCAAAAATGTGGCTCATTATATTCCTTGTATGTCTCTTTTGTGAAAGAGAACTCAGATATATCTATGTAGCTGAGCTACCTTCTACTAAGTTGTGGCATAGCCGGTTTAGTCATATGAGTCAAAAGGGAATGAAGCAAATGCAACGTTTTGTTATATCCCTATGTTAAACTATTTTAATTTTATTTTGTGTCTTGCATTACATACACGGGAAATAGACTACGCTTACCTCATCATCATTGGATAGAAAGTTAGGGAATCCTCTAGATTTGGTTCATAGCGATCTATATGGGACTATGCCAAATAAATATCTAGGGGGCATTATATTTCCTCACTTTCATAGATAACTCTACCTCAAAAGGTGTGGGTCTACCACTTGAAGAGGAAAGATGAAGTTTTGGCTACATTTCAAAAGTTCCTCACCGTGGTCAAGAACCATTTAGGCAAGAACTTTGCACACTAAAAATGCGGGAGAGTACGTCTCCACTAAGTTTAAGGACTTTTGTAGCATTCAAGGCATTAAGAGAGGTAGTTTTCTATGCCCTACACACTTGATTCGAATGGAGTTGTTGAGCACATGAATAGAACTATTCAAGATCCTGATCACTTCCATGCTATTTAAGAGAAATTTACCTCAAGAGTTTTGGGGAGAGGCTCTTATGATAGCACTGCATATAATCAATACTTTGTCTAGTAAGCATTTGAACTACAAGATTCCACAGGAGATGTGAACTGGCAAGAAGCCTAATTATGAGACACATTGTGTGTGTTTGGGTGTGAGGCATTCTTACATGTGCCTTAGGAGCTTAGAAAGAAGCTAGACACCAAGTCATGTAAATGCATCTTCATTGGCTATGGTGTGGATGGAGAGATGGGTTATCATCTCTAGCACCAACATCTTGGAGAGTTATTTATAAATCAAAAGTGATATTTAATGAATCAAAGATGCATAGATAGCATCTGCAAGAAGTTTAAGTATTGCAAAGTAAGCTTTGAGGACGTAACGTTAAGTCTAGTTATGCTGCTCATTAATGATGTGTCTACCACTAGTATTACTTTAGAGAGAGCTAGTGATGCTCTTGAGAGAGCAAAGTCTATTAGCCAGGCAGTTTCCCAAGTAGGAATTGTGTACACACTTGTGGAAAAAGGAGGATGGAAACAAGTTAATGGGTAGATAGCCAAAGGTGCTAAGTCAAAAATCATGTTGAATGTCTTGAGAAAACATTCTAAATCTTAGAGCTCTCACTTGGCTAGTGATTTAATGATCTCCTATATGCTTTGCCATACATGTCAAAGGCTGGGAACTTGCCTGTGCATTGTGTGCGAGCCTCGAAAGGCTACAAACACACAGCTAGAGAATCCTAGCAATCTCAAAGAACAATGGTGCTCACTTACCTCTCAATGATGCCGTCGTGAAGGATCATATGCTGCAAGAAGAAGGAGCTGCCGCCAATGCTGCACTCTACCACCTCGTCACCGCAATGCTCAATCTCTCTCTCTCTCTCTCTCTCTCTAGCATATAGACACAGAGAGAAGGAGAAGGATAGAGATGGAGCAAGAGCACTTCTTAGCTTACACCCCAGAGAATAAGGATTTTAGGTCAAATAGACCTTTTATAAGAGTTTAACCCATTCACACATGGAGGCCCACATTGGCCGATCAAAGTAAAAATAGTATCAAATGAGATATGTGGTGCACCTCTCATCGGCAATCTCCCAAGCACCTATAGGACCGACAAGCTCGGTCCCTAACTCAAATCAAGATGATATTTGTGGATGTTAACTGGACCAACGCCCATTTGCCAAGGTCAGCACAAAGCGATGGGGAGCGTTGGGCAGTCCCCAAGCTTCCTATTTGCCCAGTATTGACTCCACTGCATGACTTGTAATCACATCACCAAAAGAGTCTCCATTGTCGGTTACACCAAGGTCAACACCAAGTGATAGGGAGAGTTGGGCAGTCCCCAAGCTTCTTATTCGCCCAGTAGTGACGCCGCTATCCCAAGGTCTTTACTATCGCTTATAATGGCTTTAACACCAAGGTCAACACCAAGCAATAGGGAGTTTTGCGGCAATCCCCAAGATTTCTATTCACCCAATATTGACTCCACTGTCTGACTTGTCAGTTAACATGCCCCCCTTCTTGATGTAGATTCCGTCCTTGGAAGCTATTGAGATGAAGCCCGTTCGTCGAGGTGGAAGAGCATTCAAGACCGAATGTCCTTAGCCTTCTTTAGTCACTTCAAAATAAAAAAAAATTGGCACAGTGATTGCATTCTCATATACAATTAAAAATCATATGTAGTTGTAAGCAGACAAATTGATTGGTAACAAAATATCAAACAATTTGTCAGCAATAAACATTAAATTGTAATATAATCAAACGCATAAACAATTGTAAAGGTAAAAAACTAAACAAGTTTGGGGTTGCTAATTTAACGATCGAAAGGCACTAGAGGTCAACTATTAATACCATGGGCAAGCTTCTCAATTTTCTATGGTCATTTAAGTTGTTTAATCGCGAGAGCCAAGTTTTCATGTCCGAGGGCTGACTAGAGGCTAGACCTAGAAGACTTTGTAGTTAAGCTACGATAAAAGGAATTGCTCATGAAATCATCGTCTGACTTATTTTCTTTTCTTTGATCCCCAGAGTCTTTTCACATTGATTCAATTTTGATGTGTGTGCTTATTATGTATGCCTTGGGTTTCTTGCTTTAAAAAGCACCCACACTGGGAACCTCTAGGGCTCTAGTACAGTAGACGATACATGTGCGTGAAGTACCATATCAAGCTGGGATTTCTTTTCCAACTTAAGATTTTACATTGTGGCACTTTTGATTTTTTTTTTTGTTTGTTTTCACTATTTTAATGTTGTAACTTTGGGGGGCATATAACATAGTTACTCTCCCCAGGCTCATCACACTAGTAAACTCCCTTTATAATACTTAAGTTAAAGGTCAATAGGGACTAAGCCCACAAGAAATCCCTGATACATTGCACACAATGCTGCTTAAATTGGATTAAGAACCTAAAGTAACGATTGATTATTAGGAACGCATTCCCCATGGTATTAAGAGAAGATCTCTAACTCCTAACTTGGTAAAACTAGCTTAATCAAACTGCTTGATTTTGAAACCTAGACAAGGGATTATGACATAAAATGATATAGAATCTAATGTTTAATCTAGGAAAACGTGTGGAATATTTTGCTACCAATCACAATTAAAGCAGACAAACATGGATTGCAAAAAAGACAAGGGGAAATGCTAATGGACAAGAAACACCTGTTTGTATTGATGATCGCACTTGATTTGAACAGTGAACGAGAGAAAGACTCCATGAAGTTCAAAGTCCTAACATCTTGTACACACTAAAAAACACAAAGAATACCTCTAGGAGGCACATCACTGAGGCACCAACCCTTATTGAACACAATCAAACAACATAAGGATCCCTAACCTAATTATTTGCAGCCCCCCTTGTTTGGAAGTTAAGGGAACGGGATATTGTAGAGATTTGGAGGTAACCCTAAGGCTAAACCCCTATCCTCGTCATTGTCGAGAAAAACGAAATCATCATCTGTGAGACCATATGTGCCATCCGTGTAATCATGTAACTCTTCCTCATCATTAGAGGCCCAAATGTTCACTAAGAACATCACTAGGCGTCTATAGTCATCTTGGTCAAGAGGGTAAGTTTGTGCAATTGGAGAGACGTCCTCTACTAAGTATGGATCAGTCATGGTCAAAAGATGTATGATCCATTCTAACTCCTGGAAATTCCTCTCACATGTTAGGGTATTTACCAAATCCCATTCACATGCAAGCACCGGGTAGACACGTGAAACACTTGTGCAAAGTAAAGAGGGTACCTCTCACCCAAGGTAGGATTGGATAACTCTATGGTACTAGCCATATCTATATACACAGATAGATGATGGTTAGAGGGCAATTATTATAAGGGTCGTGTCAAAAGGTCCTGTCCTTGTGCGACTTTGTAAGAAGTACGATAAGCCCGTAGAGTTAAAGTCAGCTTCAAATCCCAATCTGTGCAATGAGCTTCCACCATTTTGGTCAAGATAGACATTAAGGTCTTGTTGGTACTCTCAGCTTGGCCATTTTCTTGTGGATAATAAGGTGTGGACTTATGGTGAGCTATCATGAAGTTGGTAGTGAGTTCTTTTATCACTCCATTTATAAAATGAGTGCCCATTGTCACTCACAATCTCAAAGGGACAACCAAATCTTGTAATAATATTCTCAAAGAGAAACTTGGCAGTTGACCTTGCATCAGTCTTACGTGTCCGCTTGGTTTCCGCCCACTTTGTCACATAGTCAGTGTCAACGATAATATATCTAGATTGAGTGCTACCAGCTGCCGGACTAATTGGGCCTACAAAGTCCAAACCCCATTTTTCAAATGGTTGAGTCACTTTAAAAGGATGTAAGGGCATCTTATCCTTTCATTGTGTGATATTGTAACGTTGGAATTCATCACATCCTTTTGCAAAAAGTGATGCATCTTTGAATAAGGTAGGCCACCAATAGCCTAATTGCAACACCTTTCTAGTAGTTAGTTCCCTTGAGAAATATCCTCCGGCTATACCCATGTGGGCTTCTTGCAGTATGTATAAATACTCATCCTCACGAGCACAACGTCTAAGAATATCGTCCTTTCCTAGCCTGTAGAGAGTTCCTGCAATGAGAGAATAAGGTTCACATTCTTTTAATAGTTTTTGAGCTATGTCCTTACGAAGCTCTTTGGGTGAAAAACCATTAACTAGAAAGTTCGCAATCTTCTCACTCCATTCAGGCATGGTTTCCACTAGAAATAAGGAAGCATTGGGCAATTCATCAGCGACTCCAGTAAGGGCTCACCATTGGCTATGCAAGACAAATGATCCGCCATGACATGTCTTTTACCAGGTCTCGCCACAACAATAAAATCAAACTCAAGAAGAGTTAACAACCATCATGTAATGCTTCCCGCGGAGCAAGGTTTATTTACTAGATACAACAAGGCTTGATGATCAACACAGAAAACAATCTTGTTGTTCAGAAGGTAGTAGCAAAATTTCTTCACTGCGTAAATCATACCTAAACCTTCCCACTATGTAGTGGTGTAGTTTCTCTTGGCATCATTCAATTGACGACTTGCAAAGCTAATGGGGTAGTCCAATTTATGTTCTCTTGGTTGAGCTAGAACACACCCAATAGCAAAGTTCAATGCATCAATATGCACATGGAAAATTACATTCCAATCGGGCACTCGTAAAATAGGAGTGATTGTCAAGGTCTTTTTCAATGACTCATAAGCATGGTCACACTCCGCGGTGCAGTGGAACTCAATAAGAAGCTTGTACAAAGGATGAGCTATCTCGACAAAGTTTAGAATAAACTGTCGGTAATAACCAACATGGCCCATGAACCTTTGAACTCCTTTATAGTTCGTAGCCGGTGATAATTCAACAATGACTTTAATTTTGCTCTCATCGGTGGAAATCCCATTTTTGGACACTATATGCCCTAAAATGACTCCATGTTTAACCCAAAATTGGCTTGAAAGGGTTTAACGAGATACGATACAATCTGCACTTCTCAAACACTTTTCATAAACATGATAGGGTGAAAGCATGTATAGGTGGACCGCTTTTGCCACTATATAGTATATGGTTTTTGGGGTTGAGAAAATGGGTGGTTTAGGCGTTTGAAACAGTGGGATTAAATCCAAAATTTATGGAAAAAAAGGGTTAAAATTTGATGTGTACTAAGTGAAAGCGCTTACTCGTTAATGATCACCTCAAGGTACGTTCAAGCACTTAATGCATATATTCTCTCGAGTCTCGTCCCTCCCACTCTGTCTCGCTCGTTCCTCCCCCCTCTCTCTGTCTCGCCAACGCCATTCAGGTTTCTGATTCCCTCTTTCCTCCCTCCTTTGCGTTTCTCTGCTAGCCGAAGCAACAAGCAACAACATCACAACAACAGCAAGCAAATTCAGGAGGAGTACTTTTTGCTGGGCTGGTCATCAACTTTAGTAAAAATCCCCTGCAGCAGCAACAGGTATGTGTCATCATGTAGCTTGAATCATTCTATCTCGAATGTTGGTTGAATTTGAATGCGACTGGTTTTCCTAGGTAGCATTTCCAGGTAGCATTGATCCATGTTTTAACATGCTTCATGCAGATGTAGAAGCGCTGTATGCTTGTCTCTGAATGTGTGGCAAGATAACCAAAGGGGGCTTGGCCTAGTGGTTAAAGTGAATGGGTGGGTGCATAAGGACCCAGGTTCAACCCCTGGCAATATAGTCCGTCCTTTGTTGGGGAGGGTATTGCAAAAAAAAAGAAAAAAAAGAATGTGTGGCAAGATAATCATGGATTGTAACTATTAATGATGCATGTGTAAGTTTAGAATTTATTTCTGGAATGTATATGCATTGTGCACATCTAATTGATCACCCTTGTGAATGCTTTATAAAAATGCATCATGCAGCTTGAAGCATGAATGCAGATTTTATCAATTGTGTGTGCATGCTTATACGAATGCATCATGCAGGTTCAAGCATGAATGCATTTAACTATTGATCTTGTATCTATGTGGCATTTGTGATTTTTTCAGGATGAAGAACCAGGCTACAAAAGGACCTTTAGACTCTGACAAGGGTACACCTAGGAAGGGAAAGAGCTCTACGCAAGAGTCGCCCATCAAAACAGGTTAGATGCATCATGCATGCATTTCTAAAATTGGTTTTGTCTTGTAAAATTTCTGAATTTTTTGCACATGCATGCTACAAAAAGAACTTCCGAGTCCCCCATGAAGGAACACCTAAGAAGCAAAATATTCAGCAGGTTAGATGCAGGTATTTCCCCCATGGATTCAATGCATCACTACATAGTTATGCTGATATGGTGCACCATCTCTTAAAAGTGATACTGAACCACTTTAAAGTGCTTGGCAGCACTAAAAAGAGGTAAGGTTCTAGTAAAAACTAGCGATACAATGGGTGCATCACTTTCCAGTGGAAAACCCTAACTATTTTGTGGTGAAGCATCACTTTTAAGCGAAGCATCACGATGGTGCACCACTTTTAAGTGGTTCTAAACACTTTTAAGCTAGTGAATAACGTTCTAGTTAAGAACGTGGTCAACATCACTATAAAGTGGTGAACACAACTATAAAGTGGTGCTTCTTAACTAGAACGTTATTCTGTACCTTAAAAGTGTGTAAAACCACTGAAAAGTGGTGCTTTTTAACCTGAACATTATTTGGTTTAAAGTGGTAAACACCAATAAAGTGGTGCTCACCACTTTTTGTGGTTCAAATCACATTTAAGTGGTGCTTCTTAACTAGAACGTTATTCGGTACCTTAAAAGTGTGTAGGACCACTGAAAAGTGGTGCTCTTAACCTGAACGTTATTTGGTATAAAGTGGTAAACACCAATAAAGTGGTGGTCACCACTTTTTGTGGTTCAAATCATAGTTAAGTGGTGGTGCGAGATGGTCAACCACTTTCAGTGCTGTAGAACCACTTTTTAGTGATGCTTTACAAAAGTGCAATAATCGTTAGTTCTGCATCTTTGCTAAAAGTGGTGGTTAAGTGCTTTTAAGTGATGAAGCTTTACAAGGAGATACCACATTCTATTGGTGTAGCACCACTTTTTAGGAGTGTAGCACCAGTTTTAAGTTGTGTACAACAATGCACATCGGTGTAGCACAACTGAACAGTGGTTCAGCCCACTTTTATGTGCTGGAGCACCACTTTAAAGTGGTGAAGAAACACCAAAACCAGAAAATAGTGGTGCAGCAGGACTTTTTAGTGTTACCTAACCAATTTTAAGTGGTTGAGAACCATTTAGTGGTACACCACCACTTAAAAATTTTGCAGTACCACTGAGAATGGTGCAGAAATCATTTCAACCACTTCTTATTGTTGATAAAACAAGTTTAATTATGGATCATTACATACTAACATGCATTCTTATATGTTTTTACAGGGAGGTGGACAGTACCACGAGTGGCCTTACCCACTCAAACAAAATTTTGCTTCACCAAGGAAGATTTTCATACCGAATATGGGCTATGCTTGGTTGGCCAGTATCCAAAGCTCCTATGTGATGATGATTTCTCAGATGAGGAGTGGCTTAGTGTATGGCTTTACAAGCGCCACCAAAAGGAGAAGATGCATTTAAAGGGGCTGAGGCATGAAATGTATGAAGAGTGTCTCCTGCTATACCACAAAGTATGTCAGGGTGCTCCCCCAAACAACGAGGTAGGCGTGCATTTTGCACATGGATTTACTTGGCAGAAGTGCAAGGCTGTTGAAGATTCTAAAGGTTTAGTTGCATGGGCTGTGTATACTGAAGGTGTTATCAAAATGTTACACCAACAGAAAACTTTAAATAGGAAATTGGAGAAATGGAGGTCCACAAACGGTCCATGTCTTGGAAGCGAGTGGAAATTTAATGCAGAAAATATGCCTAATTACACTGACAGTACTGGCACAGGCTTTGACTGGCAGACATACTCAGGTGGACATCAATTTTCAGAGCAGGCTAAGGAGGAATTTCTAAAGAAGCGGGCCTTTGGATCGATGGGAACATTTGGAATGTCAAATGTTTCCTCGACTACATTTTCTGCCTCAATGGTTGATGTAGCAGCTATTTCTAACATGAAGGCTAATGCTGCTGAAAAGTTAAAAGAGAAGGAGCAATGTCTTGAAGCAATAAAAATTGCTTTAGATCAATCAAAGACAAAGAGAGATGAGCAGGTTGGTTTGATGCGAGGCGCCGCCAAGATCGTAGAGAGACTGAACAAGGATATGGAGGAACTCAAGATGCATAAGGCTGGGCTTGTACCAAACGAGGAAGCAATGGCAAAGCTTGAGACCTTGATTCAAATCAGAAAGAGGGCTCTCAAAGACATGGGACTTGATATTGAAGTGCACAATCTCGATAACCTAGGTGAAGAGGCAGCACAGTTATTACAGGTATGTAAGCTTGATTGATTCACCTAGTAGTAGTTGATATTACTTAAAAGTGGTTAAACTCTAATTAGAAAAAAATGGTTAGAGACCATTTTATATGGTAAAAGACCACTTAAATGTGTTTATATAACACTCTTAAGTGGTACCACATAAAGCGATGAAGACTCTTGAAAGTAATGCACAAACACTTATACTGTTTTATAGAGTACGAAGTGCTATTTTTTTACAGGGTCAGCATGACACTTTGTTATGGGAAGTAGAAGTGGCGACAGGGCATCTTCGATTTGTGGAAACGATTATTAATTTGTTCAAGTCAAGAATGCCTATCCTTCCTGTCAGGCCGCCTGTTCATTTGGGATCGGAAAATAGCTGTGTGCAGTTAGGTGATTGTGTTGCTTGTGGGATGTCTATCATGCAGACTGTTGTTACCGGTGTCTACATGCTCCGGTGTCAACATCCGTATCACCCACTTTGTTTTGTAACTGCCTGTAAGTTTGCCGGCCAGTGTCTATTTCATGGATGTGAGGAACCTTTAAAAGATTCTTCGAAGCTGCTGGCACCTGGAGAGGCAAACATGGATGAGCATGTTGGTACAGGTAATCGATGTTTTTATACCTTATGATATGAAGCTGATTGTAGATTCATTTCTTGACCATTTTTTTTCTTTTCTCCATGTAATTGGAGAGAAAGATCCAATGGAAGGCATCTTTGGTTGATGGAATTGGTAATATTCTATGGAACATTCTTCTCTTTGAACGTTCACATAACTTAATATTGAGTGTCTTTTATGTAGCACACTCCCAAGATGGGTCATCACGCAAGCCCAATATTGATAGCATGTGTGGTGGGTGCGGGGATAAGAATGCATCCCAGAAACAAGCAGGTGAAGACACTCCGGACCAACAAAAGGCAGAAAAAAGGCCTGAAAAAAGAGTAGATGTAGTGGGAGCTCAAGGTGACTTATCCAAGGAGTCAGCCGAGGTGCCTTTGAAGCCAGAACCTGCAATGAACAAGGACGTAGAGGACGCTGAAAAATCATCTGAGAAGCCAATTGAAAAGGATACAATAGTGAACTTGTCTGATGAGGACTCGGATCTTCTTATTTCAGATGTTTGTGCACAGATTTTGGGGCGTAGGAAAAAGAGGAGCAACACTGAAGAGCGCGCCACACCAAAGAAAAAAGCTAAGGTTGCATCCAAGCCTCCAGAGCCTACTCCAGGAGGTAAAAAATCCAAGGAGCCTTCATCTGCTCGAAAAAAGACTAACCTCCAAGCACCCAACCTTAAACCTCCCAAACCAAAGTCCCGCAAGAAACTTCTGTAGCCCCTATTAACCTTTTGTGCTTTGTAGCCTCTTTGTAATTTTGTCTTTGTACCCTCATTTTGATAATAATGAAACGACGGCTTTATTTTTCGTTCACTAGTTGTTTATTGCTCATTGATTGTCTATTTATTGTACTCATATTGTTCATTGATTGTCTATTTATTGTACTCGTATTATTCTTTCCAACATCATCATGAGCATCTTCAAGTAGAGCTTATTTTTTCTCCAGTATCTCCTACCAAGTGGACTGTTGCCATAGAAGTTCAGGAAATTAATGAAATGGAAATCAATAGCCTGGAAGGTATACTTTCAAGTGTATTTTGAAAAGGTTAATATGTCAGTTTGATTGAGGTTTTTAAGGCATGGTACTTGTCTATGGCAGAACTTAGCTGAATTGGAGATGTTCAAGAACCAGATGAGAAGGTTGAAGACATAGCAGCTAAGCAGGATGCAGAGTAGGATGTAGATGTAACACCAGATAAAGTAGAGGAAGACCAGGAACCAGCAGTTTGCCCCGAAATTGAGGAGATTTCGCCAAACTGCCCTGGATGGGGATATCTTGTTTCGAATTTCTGCAAGATAAAAAAGCGCATCATCCTTGATCTCGATGGACTATTCGTGAAACGAGATGTAACCAAACGTGATCCAAAGACTGGAAAACTTAAACACCCTCCACGTCCAGCTTCCGACAGAGTTAAACTACAAAGAGTGGACGAGATGTTGAGCAATTTGTTTGGGATTTGAGGCAAATAGTAGATGCAATGATTTGGAGCACTTGTACTACTGCTGCTAACATTGAGCATATCCTCAGTACATGTTGGCCAAACATATGGGAACATAGGACTTATTACTTTAGGGATCTCTTCTCAAACTAGCAATGTGAAAAGTGGTCGTATTTTGAAGAGATTGCTGGAGATCCAAGAGACCTTGCAGGTGAACCTGTGTCTTTTAAGCCCCTTTACCATGTCTGGAACAAGTTTCCACAATATGACTCCTCTCGGACATTGCTGGTAGATGACTCCAGATATAAAAATCTGCGCAATGTCTGGGACAACTGTATATGTCCACCCACCTTTGATCCTCTTGATGAAGAACAAGACCCTGATTACCTCACGCGCACACTGTTTCCATGGCTGTGCAGATGGGCACTAACCCCCAATACCCTGGAGTATACAAAGGCAAACCCCATCAGCAATCCCAAAGATGAACTTTCGAGTCTAGTCTTTGAGCACTTTGTTATAAATGGAGATGAATGAGATTGTACATCCGGAAGTGCTAGAAACGTTATATATTGTACATTCTTGGTGGATATGTAGACGTTTCTGGATAATTGTTGTAATTTACTTTTTGTAATATACAGAAGTTCTGGCACTTTACTGTCTCTGCACTATACATGTCTACACTTTTGAATGTCTCAGAATCACTTTTTAGTGGTGCTAAACCCCTAAAACGTGGTTAAATCTTTATTATGTTATTGCAATAGTTCTGGAACTACGACACCATTTAATGGTGATGTTTGGGGGGAGTGGTGAAGCATTCTTAACCACTTTTTAGTGGTACTAAACCACTTTAGTACCACTAAAAAGTGGTAAATTTTTATTGAGTTTTTCTGAAACTGCTTTAGTGGTGATGTTTGGGGGGAGTGGTGAAGCATTCTCAAAAACCAACATGTCAATTCCATCGTACGTTTACACCAATTCCATCTTGTTCAATCTTTCACTAGATGATATAAAATCAGATTTGATTTACAATTCAAAGGGCATGATATTGTATATTGCCTGATGGTTTTCATTGGAAAGTTCGAACACTTCTCCTATGCCATCGAACACTACAGGCTCCTTAGGGAACTTTATTGCCCTTATCAAGTGGGAATATATGAAAACTACTGGCTTGTTATCCCACAGCTCATACAAGTTTTCTTGTAGGGATTTATGCCAATGGCCCGTGACCATATAAGTATGCTTCTCTATCTTGTTGCCCCATGCATCAATTTGCTTGTTAGTTGTTAGGCCCTTAGCTACTACACACTTCAAAATGTAGAAGTCAACAGCCTCCTCATTATTCTCTTCAGAAGTGACAACAAAATTGTCTCCAAGTGTGAGAGCATCGCTTAAGGAGTCATAATGACCCGCATAAGTGGCACCATGGAACTCCTCATCGTCTGACTCTCCGTATGACTGGGAATCATAAGCAAGTGGCTCCAAAGTGTGATATTGCCACGTCTCCACATGTGATATGTTCATACACTTTCTCCAATGGCCAAGCCTGCAAGGAAAACAAAAGCATGACAACCGTTTTGATCACAATGCACAAGTGTTGTTCTCAAAATACCCATTCACATAGTGCATTGCTCTTGAGCCCTTCAATGGTTTGCAGTCCCATTGATGGGATCGTTGAACATCGCCTAGCTTGACCTCCCAGAACACCCTACTGACCTCCCTCTTTTGCTTGTCATACATAGCAGTTTCTCCAGTACTGAGATGCATTCTCAAAAAAGAGACAACTTCAACTGCACAAGTCAACCGCACGCTATTTTGCTTCAATTTCTCATGAGTTAGAGCCCTTTTAATGACAGCCCCAGCCCCATCATGTTCCCCCTGTCCATGTCCTGAGCAAAAAAAATTCCAATTCATTTCCATGCCAGTAAGGCTCCAATATCTAGCAACAAAGTAAAACGGTCGCTTTGCTTTAAATTGTGAAGCTGCGCCATCTGACCAAACCCAATGTTTTTTAAATCTTAGCCCTTGATCTCTCAACCATTGAGCATGTAAGAGAAAAGCATGCTGCACAAATAAGGTGTCATGTTGTTTATCATCTGAGACAAAAAAGTGCATGGTCTTCTTTATTGCACCTGATGCGATGCGAAAATAAGTAATCAGGACAAAGATAGTGACCTGCTTAGTGTACCAATGCATTAACTGGATCTCATTTTGCTCCTTGAAGGAGTAGTTCTCTGCAAAGTCAACGACGGAGACAACCACATCATCTGGAAACAAAGAAATGCAATCCTTGAACTGTTGTGCTTGCCACCTAAATATAAAATTGTGAGTGACATACTTCTTCAAGTGGTCTTGGTACACTCGCAAAAGTTCTGTAGGCAGCATTTTCTTGTGGACAATGTCTTTCACAGTGCTCTTTCTAGCTTCATTGTTTAATCCAGTAGCACCCAATATATTTTCAAAAAACTTCATAGATACTTGCTTACTCTGCTCAACTTCTTCTCTTGGACACTTCTGAATATTACCTACACCGCATGCATTGCATGTTCCCATTAAGCATTGGTAGCTATGGAAACTATGTTCTTCAAGTATAGGGCAAAGCATAGACTCCAACAGTGAAGTGGTACTCATACTTACATTTTTGTATGCAAGACATCCATGGTTGACAACTTCATCATGATGAAGGCATATAGGGCAGCTGCACATGCAACAAGAACCATGAAGATCAAAACTTCGAGTCCGCATGTGATTTACTGCCTCTTTAAGGAAAATCATTTGTACATGCACAATACAACAGCAGGTGTAGCAATCCCTCAATTTTCGGACAAAGAACGGTTTCATAGACTCGAAGCAACGTTGCGAAATCTGAATATCTGCATACTTTGTCTTGAATCTTAAATAAAGCTCCACCTGTAATATACATGTATACAAATGTTAAAAATAAACTTAGCATTCAAAACTGGTTAAATTGTTTCAAAACATTAAAAAGTGATTCTATATCACTAAAAACTGGTGTGCACCACTAAAAACTAGTAATGATACATTCAGTAGTATTGTTTTCCCTGTGAAAATAATGCATCACAAATACAAATTAGTGTAGAAACTAGTAACCATACAAAAAGGTAGAATATTAAGAGGTTGTGTGAGGACAACTTAATAGTGGCGAGAAACCGCATTCAGCGTAACTAAAAAGTGGTTTGGCACGACTTAAAAGTGAATTCAAACCACTTGACGGTGATGAACCGCCAATAAAAAATGGTATGCACTACTTGAATATGGTGGGCAACGATTAAAAAGTGGTGAGTAAGGACATGAAAGTTCTGGGGAAGTTAAGAACTAGCACTTAAAAAGTAACTGGGAGGGACAAAATACTCGGCGACAGACCAACATTAGCACTAGATAGTAGTCCAACACAACTTGAAAGTGGAGGAGCTCTTGTGAAAAGTGTTTGATGACCACTTTAGAGTGGTGAGCGACTAGTTCAAAGTGACCAGTCACGAATTAAAATCTAGCACTTAAAAAGTAGCTGGGAGGGAAAAAATACAGGCGACAGACCAGCATCATAACTAGATAGTGGTCCAACACAACTTGGAAGTGGAGGAGCTCTTGTGAAAAGTGCTTTATGACCACTTGAGAGTGGTGAGCAACTACTTCAAAGTGGGCAGTCACCACTCGAACGCGGATTCTGGTCACTTGAATGCGGTTTCTGGCCACTTGAAAGCGGGAACTTGCCGCTTGATTGCAGTGACAAGGTTTTAGCTACCACTTGAAAGTGGTGTCTTGCCACTTGGGAGTGGTGCCTCATCACTTGCATGGAGTGATGACTGACGTAGTGACGTAGCACATGAAAGTGGTGTCTCACCACTTGACGACCACTTGAAATTAGTGAGCAACTACTTCAAAGTGGGAAGTCACCACTTGAACGCTGATTCTGGTCACTTGAATGCGGTGTCTAGCCACTTGAAAGCGGGAGCTTGCCGCTTGATTGCAGTGACCAGGTTTAAGCTATCACTTGAAAGTGGTATCTCACCACTTGATGACCAGTTGAGAATGGTGAGCAACTAGTTCAAAGTGGGCAGTCACCACTTGAACGCGGATTCAAGTCATTGGAATGCGATGTTTGGCCACTTGAAAGTGGTGTCTCACCACTTGGGAGTGGTGTCTCACCACTTGCATGGAGTGATGACTAACATAGTACTTTGCACATGAAAGTGGTGTCTCACCACTTGATGACCACTTGAGAGTAGTGAGAAACTAGCTCAAAGTGGGCAGTCACCACTTTAACGCGTTTTCTTGTCACTTGAATGCGGTGTCTGGCCACTTGAAAGCGGGAACTTTCCGCTTGAGTGCAGTGATAAGGTTTTAGTTACTACTTGAAAGTGGTGTCACACCACTTGGGAGTGGTGCCTCACCACTTGCATGGAGTGATGGACTAACGTAGTTACTTAGCACATGAAAGTGGCTTCTCACCACTTGAATGCAGTCAGACACCACGTGAAAGTGGTTTTTACACGTGTAAGTGTTGTGTGCACCGCTTCATTGTGGTGTGGCAACACTTGTAAGTGTTTACTAACAAAATGTGTTCAAACTCCACTAATATGGTTTTGGTTACCATCATAAGGTGGTGGGCACCATTCGTGCAGCAGCAGTAAAAAGTCTATGGCACTACTATAACTGTTGCACCATGAATAAAAGCTGCTACATCACTTGGAAAAAGTGAGCTGCACCACCAAAAACGTTTGCACCTGTAATACCCCTATGAGTTTGTAAAACACGTCTGTTAGCATTGGGTAAACAAGACTTTTTAGTGGGTGAACACCACTTTGGAGGGTTTACGGTGAAGCGTTGGTGCATTTCTAGTAAAAACAGTTTCTTAAACATTAAAACCTGCTGCAAAACATTAAAAACTGGTTCAAACACACTAAAAAGTGGTGTGGAAACACAAGTAAAAGTGCTTCAAAAACATTTAGAACTATTGATCAAATTTTAGAAGTGGTTCAGATACAATTAGAGACCAGTATAGTAATGTTTCACCACTTTTTAATGTTGCAGCACCACTAGAAAGTGGTGCAAAACACCAAAACAAATTGTAGCACTAATAAAAAGAAGTATAGAAACATAATGTTGTGGCAGTAATGAGTTGTAGCATCAATAAAAAGTGGTATAGAAACATAATGTTGTAGCAGGAATATGAGTTGTAGCACCAATAAAAAGGGCTAAAAATATATATCAATTACCTGAGGCTCCTCAAGAAGGTGGATTGGATGCTTTACATATGAACATCTAGCTAGTCTCTTACTGCAAACATCTTTCTTGTTGGGGGACACCCTCGTCTCATCCGTCCAAAATTGAAAGACTACGTCTTTAACAATTTGAGTGATGTGAGTTCTCCGTGCATCATCTCTATGACAAGCAGATGCAGGGAACGAACCATCGGATTCACTTGACACTATTAAGTGATGTTTGGCTGAATATAAGTTTCTTTTGTAGATCCCCATAAGCTTGGCAGCTTGCGGTATGCTCATGTCAGTGTTTTGCTCCTTGCTTCCACCATTCACCAACATCATCATTGTTGATTTCTTCACAAAAAACTCGTCTGAAGATCTTGGGACCTTCACATGATTCAAAGTGTTGCGGATGTTTCTCAGCATAATTGCTTCCAACTCTTTGGATTTACTTTGCATAGTAAGGACGCAAGTTGAAGAAGTTCATCAAAGATTTCCTTCATACCACTTGCATCCATTCCCACGGTTAATGTATCAAAGTGTTGTACCATAGATTGACATATCCTTCGTTTCTTTCTTTCATCCATCTCCCCCGTATTGCTTTCCGTCACAAAGTTGACCGTTGCCTTACGTTGCTTTCATTTCTGAGCAGCCCAATATTCCCTCATTAATTTTCTGCGCTGAAGTTGAGCTTCTCTACTCAATGACGATGAGTTGATAGACAGTTATTCACTGTGCTCCATTGTTGCAGTACTTTCAAAGGATTGCTCTACAAGAAATACAATACAAATCATAACTACACGCTATACTTTTAATTAATACATGGAACTTCTTGCACTAATTAGTAAGATACTAACAAAGCATAATAAGTGTTTACATACCTCAAGAATCATCAAGTAGAAGAGGAACCTATAGAGATAGAGTTTGTGAGAGAGAGAGAGAGAGAGAGAGAGAGAGAGTGCTGAGAGAGAGAGAGAGAGAGAGAGAGAGAGAGAGATGAGCGCGAGCTCAGACACAAGAGGAGCCATGCTTAGAGAGAGAATGAGAGAGAAAGAGAGAGAGAGGGGGGGTTGAGCGATACAGAAATCTCGGCAAGAGCTCTATGAGAGAGAGAGACAGAGAGGAGCTAGATAGAGCTCCAAGAGAGATCTCAGAGACAAAGAAAGCTCAGACAGGTTGTAGCGGGAAAGAAGCGATGGACAATAATCCAGCGTTCAGCAGTAAATTACATTTAGTCTCATTAATTGTGGTACATTAGGAGACTTAATTGACGTACCTTAGGAGAGTGATATTCTTTTTGAGATTTGAAGCACTTTTAAAACACCCACTTTTAAGCGCAAAAAAGCAATGTCCTTAACATTACTTTCTAGGCCACCTATACATGCTTTCACCCGATAGCTGTTCTTTCCAAGAGGAATAAACGCAAAGGTCATCTAAGAAAGCTTTGCAAAACTCCCTCAAATATTCTCTAAAAGTAGTGTTTATTAATCTTTGAAAGGTAGCAGGGACATTGGTTAAGCCAAACGCCATAACACAAAATGAGAACACTCCAAATTCGGTTATAAAGGTTGTTTTAGCTTGGTTCTCTACCGTAATTGTGATTTGATTGTAGCCAGAGTACCCATCTAAAAAGCTATAAGCTTCTTTCCCTGCAACCCTTTCAAGCACATGTTCTGAATAGGGCAAGGGGTAATGATCCCTCCTAGTGGAGGCATTGACCTTCTTTTTGAGATCCACGCACACTCTGAGTTTCCCATTCTTTTTCGACACAATCACTATTGGAGACACCCATTCTGAGTGCTCAATAGGGTATATGAGTCCGCATTTCACAAGCTTTTCAGTTTCTTCTTGAATGATCTTGCATACTTAGGATTCATTGGGTAGGGTCGTTGCTGAACTGGTTTAGCCATGCTATTCATGGGGATTTTGTGTTGCACCACGGAAGGTGGAACACCTTTCATATCATGATATGTCCAAGCAAATATATCCTGAATTCCTTGAGAAGTTCTTTAAGTACATACTCCTCAGTCTCTGTTAGATCTTGGGCATGAAGATAGGTTTGGACTCCTCACCTGGGTTTGCTAACTCTATTTCCTTAACTATTGTTGGACCATCATAGAATCCATTGCTTCCATCGATAGGTTTTCTTTGAGACTTCATATTTGAGCCTTTGTATATACAACCTTACGCTCCTCCATGGTGTAGGATTTGAAATGATCGGTTGCACGGTGTAAGTCTGTGGGGTCATGTTGTTCTGTGGATTGTGATTTCACTTCTGCTTCCTTTTATTGTTGAGCTATCTCTCGATTTTGTTGTCTCCTTACGGTACAACTCAACTTTGGCTTCTCTATGGCCTCTAGTTGTGCGATGTCAATGGGTTGTGGACTACACCACATAACGCTTTGAAGGTATTCACCCCAATTATCTACCAACTTCCGATGAGCATCACATGCCCCTATATAATTAAGCCATTCTACTGTATATTTCTTTTCATTTATTCTAGCACGCACATTTACTTCATATCATCGCCTCTTATATCTCTTACTCTTCTTGATAATTTTCGATTACGGCCGATGTCTAGTGAAGAGTCACTAGATGAATTGCTACTTGTGTCTTTTGCTCCCTTGGATAGATTGTCATCCAGGGTACCATTGGGCTTGAATGGTTTGTCCCCACATTTGCACTAAGATTTAACTCAGATTCTTCGTCCTCAAAGTCAATTTCAATTGATGATTCTGACCTCAAATCGTGTGGGCTATAGTCTTGTGAGATTCTACTGGTTCCAATGCCTATCAAACCTTCATCCTTCATCTTGTAGGTCATCAAAAGCTATATGCATTGCTTATAGCATATTTAAGGGTACGAATGGTGTCATTTCATCCCCCTCAGTTGTTACCTAGGTTGTCCCCCTGTTTCCCCAAGTGTCTATGGTTGCTGTTAAGTGCATCCTATCTACATTGTTAGACTCAGTCATCCCAGGTAGAACATCCATATAAGGAAAGTCTTCCTCAACCTCAGTGTCCATTTTACATGTGTAACAATATTGCAATGGGGCCGAGTGAACTGTGGTGTCAGCTTTATGCTCAATTAAAAATCTGTTTCCTAGAGGATGTGCTCGACCAGTTACAAGATCTACTCGAATAACAGAGTCCTGGAACTGCAAGTAGACATGGTTTTTAGACCAGTCATGCGCCATTTTTGGTTCCCTCATGAAAGGACGTCCTAAGATCATCTCAGATTCCATAGTGTGCTTGGAGAAATCCATAACAATGAAGGTATTCCTTATTTTATGTCCAAAGACCTTGATCTTGAGATCTTCTAGCATCCCAATAGGTTTAACAATAGACCCATTGGCCATCTTACTATTATGGTTGTGGTCCCACGGTGAGGTCTTTCCATAGTTTCCCTGAAATTTTTAGTCACAATGCTAACCCTAGCGCCACCATCAAGGATTCCCTTCACAATTAATCCCTTGGTAGTGATTGATATGGTTGCATTGGATTCATCACCCTCAAAGTATTGTCCCAACATGTTAACAGGTATTTCTACAAGAGGGTTCTCATCTAGGTTGGGTTTTGGATCTAAGTGTTCCTCCTCTATTGGCATCTCCCTAGCTCCATCCATCTGTGCAAATTGTGGTAGCCCAACTTTCAGTTCTCCATTGAGGAAATCTCAAAGAGCTAAGAATAGCTCGGGGTCTCCGTATAGTTTGGACATGATGGTGATTCTAACTTTTGAAGCCATGAAATCCATCAATTTGGCAATATTTAAGGGTACCTTTTGGGCTTGAGTCCCTTGACGTGGGGAATATGGGATCTCCATTTCTTCGATAGGATTAGGTAGTCCCTCTGTAAACATTTTTTTCGACAAGAAGTGAGTATGCCCACTTTCCCATGACTTTAAGTCACTTCGTCTTGGATGACACTAGGTATGGCTAGGGGTCTATTGAATTTGTGAGGTTGTTGTTGCGTAGGGAACAATGTGTCTATAATTTGGATCTGCCTAGGTGCTGGTTCTATATCCTTTTGCGTATCTTCTACCAAATTCCTTAATTGCTTGACCCACTCGATCTCCTTTGTAGGGTTTGGATAAGTTCTTATCTTCTTCTTGGATAAGTCACTTTCTTCTTTGATATCACTAGGTATGGCTAGGGGTCTATGGAATTTGTGAGGTTGTTGTTGCGTAGGGAACAATGTGTCTATAATTTGGATCTGCCTAGGTGTTGGTTCTAGATCCCTTTGGGTATCTTCAACCAAACTCCTTAATTGCTTGACCCGCTCGATCTCCTCTGTAGGGTTTGGGTAAGTTCCTATCTTCTTGGATCCTGGCCATTGTGGCTCATGACGATCTTCCTTGTTGGTTTCTTTCTTAGTGGTTGTTTTGGTCTCCATGGTTTCACCTGAATCAGAATCCTCTTCAGCGTCGTTCATATATACGGGGTCGTCACCAGTCCCTATGTTGGTCTTTGAACTGGGGTCTGACTTCGCTGCTTTTTGCGATCTCTTCCTTTGAGTTTTCTTCTTCTTCTGAGATTGGGCGATTGATGCCGTGTCTATTTCTTCAAGAATATAATTTTGTTTTTGGAGCCTCGACCGTGTGAGTACATTTACTGGTACCACAGGTGTACTTTGTGATGGCTCCTCGATAACCTCAATCAAGTTTAATGGCGTGATCTTTGGCGCATTTGGATTATTTAGACATGGGCAATTGAATAATCTATGCCACATCGGTTACACATGAGTATCGGCATTGTAGACGTGCTCGCTTGATTGGTTTGCATTAGTGTAGCATTCTTTTGTAGCCTAATAGGACACTGGGCTACACGATGTGGACCTCCACACTCATAGCATTGAAGAGGTGGTCTCTTGGCAGTGTAATTGATATTTTGGCCTCTTGCCGCAAGAGCAGCTACTTGATAGACAGGTTTGACTTGTCCCCAATAGTCCTCCATGTAATATTGTGGACTTTCTTCAAGTGCATCAATTTCATAGGCAATATTAGGGTCTATATCTTCCTCAAAGCTTTCCAAACAAGCAATAGATGACTCACAACCCACTTAATTCACATAAGTGATCCTCGGATGTGGGGGTTGCGACCCTAGCACTGGAGGTGATAAGGGTGTTGTTTGAACAACATTTTGGGCCCTAGGGACCATGTGTTGTGACGTTTGTTCAAGAGGTGGGGCCGGCATCAATGCACACACTGGAGGTGTGTCCGTCCACGCTATGGTTGGTCTATTGGCCATCGCGCGCTTAAATACTATGAAATCCTTAGCTTGATGACCATACCTGCCACATGCATTGTAGACGTTCCCATTGAATTTTACTCTAAAAGTAGGGCATTCACTGGTACTATGTATACCATAGCATAATAAGCACCATTGTTGCTCCCTTCTTGGATACATATGATTGTTTTGAGGAGCACGATTGTCTCTAAGAATCTCTTGAATGGCCGTGGTGAGATCTGCTAAAGTTATCTAAGATATCTCTGGCTCCTTAGCAATAGGATTTGGGGTCATTGGTTGATGCCCCGATGCTTGCGAGCTAGTAGATTTAGGCTCAACAGGCACTCTTTGTCCTTGAATCATTAAATTATCCTCCAATTGGATTACATTGTTGATGACCGCTTCCCAAGTGGTGATATCTCTAATGACTAGGCCATTGTAGATATCCTCATGTCGTAATACCCTAATGAATCTATCAAGCAATTGGTTATCATTGAAGCTCTCATTTGGATTACAATGAGAGTTTAAATGCTTCAAGTGACTAATAAAGTCTCTCACGACTCTCCTTCCTCTCGTTGGGCTTTCTGGAGCTGAGATGCTACACCCCAAAGCACTCCCTCTTGTATGTATTCTTCCAAGAACAGTCTCCTAAGAGTAGGGTAAATCGTTTTTTCTTCCACCCTTAAGGTTCTATACCAATCCCCATCCTTCCCACTAAGTCTTAAGGTTAGGCTTAAAGCATGGCTCTTATGCAGGTCATTGTGTTCTCTTAGAGAATCACATATTTGTTCAAACACTTCGATATGCTTTCTCACATCCCCGTCTCCACTAAATTTTTGTGTGAGTTTGGCTATTTGTATTGCCTTACTTCTAGGCTCTCTATCAGGAGTGTTACACATATTCTCAGCAATAGATCGACCGATAGCTTGAGCAAACGTTGCCAAGTCACCTAAGCGAGTAGGCATCATGGGTGAAGGCGCTCCGAAGAGAGTACATGTGGAGTAGGTATTGGCATTGGGCTTAACACATAGGAAGCTCTTGGGTTCAAGTTTGGTATGGTGTTGTTCCATGTGGCATCCCAAAGTTCATATGTGTGGCCCTAGGCATAGCAGATGTTGGATGTGACATGCTAATGCTAGCCGGTATGGTCCCATGTGGCGGCCCAAAGTTCATATGTGCGGCCCTAGGCATATAGACGTTGGATGAGACATGCTAATGCTAGCCGGTATGGTCCCATTGAAATAAGAGCTTGGATGTTGTGGTTTTGGAACATAGGTTGTTTGAAACAATGGGAGGGGTAGGAGTACATGAGTACGAGGACCTATAGGTGCATATGATTGATACACACTTGTAGGATTGTTGCCAACATTGAGCTACCATGTAGCGGTGCTTTACTAACAGAAGAGGTCCATGGCGTGTTTCTTGGCATGCCCATCATTGGGGTAGGCATGGTAGCCATGGTGTCATCAAGGGAAAGATGAGATAGACTTGGAAAGATAAATTTGTCACTTAAGGGCTCAGATTGCACTGATACCCCTGGCAAAACAACGTATGGAGTATCCATCGGACTTATCAAGGGAGTCTCCATTTGCGATAAAGTTGGTTGTTTAGCCTTCCCTGTATCCAAGAATCTCATGAGACCCGTTGAAGGCATGTGGATCCCCTTGTTCTGTCTCTCTAGCTCAATAACCTTATGGATGACCTCACAAACTCTTTGTTGTTGATTCTCTATACTAGTAGCACCCATTGTGGATTGTAGGACATCTAACCAACCCACGTGATAGGTGTGACTGTGTATAGGTCGGTTAGAGTTTTTGTTTGTAGTTCATACTCCCAATTTTCGTTTAGGAACGCTTCATCTAGGATTGAAGTGCTAGGAGTGCCCTTTGAACTAGATGCAATGTGGCTCTCTATGGGTTGACCCTTAGTGGTCGCTAATTCAAGAGCACTCGATTGCTCTCTTAGCAAGGATATTGACATAGGAGCTTTTGATTTTAACTCTCTCCTTTGCTCTGCCTTACGTAAGCTCTCGATTTCCTTTTCCCTAGCCGCAATGATATATCGCTCAACCTCTTGCACTTCGGGAGGGGTTCTACCATCAGGTAATATAACCTCGAAGGGGAATAACTCTCAAGAGTCAGGGGGTGCAGTGAATGGAGTATTCACGTGCACACTCTCCAGGAGCATGGGGTCTACATTGGTCATGAATGGCGAATTTACTTTCCCACCTTCTCATTTACATCGCTACCTCCATTTTCGGAGCGAGTGGCTGTACTAAAGGTTTCCTTCAAGCGGCTAAGCATGATCGGCCTGGACCGTGGGTCCATGGCATGCATGACTTGGCTTGAGCTATCGGGATTAGGCATTGGGTAACCCTCCATGACGTCGTAGTCAGAGGAAGAGTCACTAGACACAATATGCGGTTCCTGAGTGGTACTGCCTAGGGTTCTTGCTGAGGGCCTAGAACCTATGGTAGAGGAATAATGAGCGCCTGCATAAACGAAGACACTCTAGATGTACTCGTCCTCTAGTACACGACCAAAGCGTAGGTGCATGTGACCTCAACACTCTAGAGGTGTTGGTGAAAGCCCGTAAAGACCGCTCACCTAGTTTTTTAAGTGTTTACAACCCAATTTTTTTGTATTTTTGGTCCCTTTTTTTAAAACCGAGCCACAAAATATGACATGCAATAGCGCAAAATAAGCGTCTTCGATATTTGTGGGTTGGCTTGGGGCTTCTTGTACTATTGCTAGCCTAACTGCGGGTGCTAATAACTTGACTGGGCACTCTTCCCACTCATTCCATCTAGGGGGTTGTCATTAGTAGCAAACCCTCCACCAAACCAATAACGCTACCCCCTGGATAGTAACTATGCATTCGCATGCTGTTGATCATGCTGGCCATGCCTCCTTCACTAGCACATTTTGGTAACTTTGCCCATTTGGGTACAGTTTCAAACCTTAAGCACAATTGACCCCTGCCTTTCGTGCGAACTCCATTTCTGCCAGTAGGCTGGGGTAAACCCCCGCATGTCCGAAAAACATTGAAGGAATTGATGTTAAACCTTTTTCTATATCTTTTTTTTAGCAATACCTTTTTCTATATCTTTAGTAAATTGAACTTTCACGTGGTCAAAATATAGCTCAAGGCAAGCGACCGTCATGAGGGCAACTCCGTGGCATGCACCGGCTCTTGGTTGGCCGCACGTTGTCTCATAAGCGAGTCGTCAATCACTCCTCCATCTTCACTTTGCACGTAGCCTCGCTCGCTCGCGCTCTCTCTCTCTCTCTCTCTCTCTCTCTCTCTCTCTCTCTCTCTCTCACTCACTCTCTCTCTCTCACACACACACACACACACACACGCTTGCATTTATAACTATCTATCCCCTTTTGACCCCCTATCAAGACGCCCATGGACTGTGGTCATCACCCCAATTAATTTATTTATGCCTTTTCCTCTCTCTCTCTCTCTCTCTCTCTCTCTCTCTCTCTCTCAAATCACCTGGCAGTTGATATTCTTGCTGCTAATATAATATAAACCTTGGCTCCTAGCGTCTTCTTGCTGTAGGCAGACATTTGAAAACCTTACAAATTAGCACGGAGAGCAGCAGCTATGGAGCTGACAAGATCCAATGCAATGCATGCTCTCTGTCGGCCTTGCAAGCAATGCAGCCGCCCTCAATACTTGAATGCATCCACACCATACTTGGATTTGAGATAAAACTTCTGCTGCAAAGTGTTGCAAGCTTTAGAAGAATCAATATTGGAAGGACTTTTTTGAATTGAATCCTTGCAAAGACATCAATCTACATGAGTGGCATGCTAAAGGATACTCTAGTAACTAGCATCCGAAGAACACTCTCCGAGGCCTCGGACAGACATCAGCTTGTATTGTGTCAATGGATTGAGGAGAAGAGCCCGTGTGGTGACAATGTACTAGCGGATTGGGGATGGAGTGCCGATGCGGTGCAATGTACTAGCGGATTGCCAAAGTGGTAGAGGATCTCAAAGTTGGTGGTGAGAATACCAATACCATCAACATACAATCAGCTATGGAGCATAATCTAGGCATGAGGGGCATATTGGCGGTGCGGAGGCCTCCGAGCGCGGCGAGGATGACGAGTTTAAGCAACAAGAGGGG